>NW_027149907.1:0-324655 GCF_031143425.1 Pleurodeles waltl
AAAACACCTCTGTTTTCTTTCAAAAAATTGGATGCGTCCACGTTGCGCTTTGGGGCGTTTCCTGTCGCGGGCGCTAGGCCTACCCACACAAGTGAGGTATCATTTTTATCGGGAGACTTGGGGGAACGCTGGGTGGAAGGAAATTTGTGGCTCCTCTCAGATTCCAGAACTTTCTGCCACAGAAATGTGAGGAACATGTGTTTTGTTAGCCAAATTTTGAGGTTTGCAAAGGATTCTGGGTAACAGAACCTGGTCTGAGCAAAACAAGAGTCACCCCATCTTGCATTCCCCTAGGTCTCTAGTTTTCAGAAATGCACAGGTTTGGTAGGTTTCCCTAGTTGCCGGCAGAGCTAGAGGCCAAAATCTACAGGTAGGCACTTTGCAAAAAACAACTCTGTTTTCTTTCAAAAATTTGGATGTGTCCATGTTGCGCTTTGGGGCGATTCCTGTCGCGGGCGCTAGGCCTACCCACACAAGTGAGGTATCATTTTTATCGGGAGACTTGGGGGAACGCTGGGTGGAAGGAAATTTGTGGCTCCTCTCAGATTCCAGAACTTTCTGCCACAGAAATGTGAGGAACATGTGTTTTTTAGCCAAATGTTGAGGTTTGCATAGGATTCTGGTAACAGAACCTGGTCCGAGCCACACAAGTCACCCCATCTTGGATTCCCCTAGGTCTCTAGTTTTCAGAAATGCACAGGTTTGGTAGGTTTCCCTAGTTGCCGGCAGAGCTAGAGGCCAAAATCTACAGGTAGGCACTTTGCAAAAAACAACTCTGTTTTCTTTCAAAAATTTGGATGTGTCCACGTTGCGCTTTGGGGCGATTCCTGTCGCGGGCGCTAGGCCTACCCACACAAGTGAGGTATCATTTTTATCGGGAGACTTGGGGGAACGCTGGGTGGAAGGAAATTTGTGGCTACTCTCAGATTCCAGAACTTTCTGCCACAGAAATGTGAGGAACATTTGTTTTTTTAGCCAAATTTTGAGGCTTGCAAAGGATTCTGGGTAACAGAACCTGGTCCGAGCCACACAAGTCACCCAATCTTGGATTCCCCTAGGTCTCTAGTTTTCAGAAATGCACAGGTTTGGTAGGTTTCCTTAGGTGCCGGCTTGAGCTAGAGGCCAAAATCTACAGGTAAGCACTTTGCAAAAAACACCTGTGTTTTTTTTTAAAAATGTGGATGTGTCCACGTTGCGCTTTGGGGCGTTTTCTGTCGCGGGCGCTAGGCCTACCCACACAAGTGAGGTATCATTTTTATTGGGAGACTTGGGGGAACGCTGGGTGGAAGGAAATTTGTTGCTCCTCTCAGATTCCAGAACTTTCTGCCACAGAAATGTGAGGAACATGTGTTTTTTAGCCAAATTTTGAGGTTTGCAAAGGATTCTGGGTAACAGAATCTGGTCCGAGCCACACAGGTCACCCCATCTTGGATTCCCCTAGGTCTCTAATTTTCAGAAATGCACAGGTTTGGTAGGTTTCCCTAGGTGCCGGCTGAGCTAGAGGCCAAATTCTAACGGTGGGCACTATGCAAAAAACACCTCTGTTTTCTTTCAAAAAGTTGGATGTGTCCACGTTGCGCTTTGGGGTGTTTCCTGTCGCGGGCGCTAGGCCTACCCACACAAGTGAGGTATCATTTTTATCGGGAGACTTGGGGGAACGCTGGGTGGAAGGAAATTTGTGGCTCCTCTTAGATTCCAGAACTTTCTGCCACAGAAATGTGAGGAACATGTGTTTTTTTAGCCAAATTATGAGGTTTTCAAAGGATTCTGGGTAACAGAACCTGGTCCGAGCCACACAAGTCACCCCATCTTGGATTCCCCTAGGTCTCTAGTTTTCAGAAATGCACAGGTTTGGTAGGTTTCCCTAGGTGCCGGCTGAGCTAGAGGCCAAAATCTACAGGTAGGCACTTTGCAAAAAACACCTTTGTTTTCTTTCAAAAATTTGGATGTGTCCACGTTGCGCTTTGGGGCGTTTCCTGTCGCGGGCGCTAGGCCTACCCACACAAGTGAGGTATCATTTTTATCGGGAGACTTGGGGGAACGCTGGGTGGAAGGAAATTTCTGGCTACTCTCAGATTCCAGAACTTTCTGCCACAGAAATGTTAGGAACATGTGTTTTTTTAGCCAAATTTTGAGGTTTGCAAAGGATTCTGGGTAACAGAACCTGGTCCGAGCCACACAAGTCACCCCATCTTGGATTCCCCTAGGCCTCTAGTTTTCAGAAATGCACAGGTTTCGTAGGTTTCCCTAGGTGCCAGCTGAGCTAGAGGCGAAAATCTACAGGTAGGCACTTTGCAAAAAACACCTCTGTTTTCTTTCAAAAATTTGAATGTGTCCACGATGCGCTTTGGGGCGTTCCCTGTCGCGGGCACTAGGCCTACCCACACAAGTGAGGTATCATTTTTATCGGGAGACTTGGGGGAACGCTGGGTGGAAGGATATTTGTGGATCCTCTCAGATTCTAGAACTTTCTGCCACAGAAATGTGAGGAACATGTGTTTTTTAGCCAAATTTTGAGGCTTGCAAAGGATTCTGGGTAACAGAATCTGGTCCGAGCCACACAAGTCACCCCATCTTGGATTCCCCTAGGTCTCTAATTTTTAGAAATGCACAGGTTTGGTAGGTTTCCCTAGGTGCCGGCTCAGCTAGAGGCCAAAATCTACCGGTAGGCACTATGCAAAAAACACCTCTGTTTTCTTTCAAAAAGTTGGATGTGTCCACGTTGCGCTTTGGGGCGTTTTCTGTCGCGGGCGCTAGGCCTACCCACACAAGTGAGGTATCATTTTTATCGGGAGACTTGGGGGAACGCTGGGTGGAAGGAAATTTGTGGCTCCTCTCAGACTCCAGAACTTTCTGCCACAGAAATGTGAGGAACAGGTGTTTTTTAGCCAAATTTTGAGGTTTGCAAAGGATTCTGGGTAACAGAACCTGGTCCGAGCCACACAAGTCACCCCATCTTGGATTCCCCTAGGTCTCTAGTTTTCAGAAATGCACATGTTTGGTAGGTTTCCCTAGGTGCCGGCTGAGCTAGAGGCCAAAATCTACAGGTAGGCACTATGCAAAAAACAATTACAGTATGTTTTCTTTCAAAAATTTGGATGTGTCCACGTTGCGCTTTGGGGCGATTCCTGTCGCGGGCGCTAGGCCTACCCACACAAGTGAGGTATAATTTTTATCGGGAGACTTGGGGGAACGCTGGGTGGAAGGAAATTTGTGGCTCCTCTCAGATTCCAGAACTTTCTGCCACAGAAATGTGAGGAACATGTGTTTTTTTAGCCAAATTTTGAGGCTTGCAAAGGATTCTGGGTAACAGAACCTGGTCCGAGCCACACAAGTCACCCAATCTTGGATTCCCCTAGGTCTCTAGTTTTCAGAAATGCACAGGTTTGGTAGGTTTCCTTAGGTGCCGGCTGAGCTAGAGGCTAGAATCTACAGGTAAGCACTTTGCAAAAAACACCTCTGTTTTTTTTTTTAAATGTGGATGTGTCCACGTTGCGCTTTGGGGCGTTTTCTGTCGCGGGCGCTAGGCCTACCCACACAAGTGAGGTATCATTTTTATTGGGAGACTTTGGGGAACGCTGGGTGGAAGGAAATTTGTGGCTCCTCTCAGATTCCAGAACTTTCTGCCACAGAAATGTGAGGAACATGTGTTTTTTAGCCAAATTTTGAGGCTTGCAAAGGATTCTGGGTAACAGAATCTGGTCCGAGCAACACAAGTCACCCCATCTTGGATTCCCCTAGGTCTCTAATTTTCAGAAATGCACAGGTTTGGTAGGTTTCCCTAGCTGCCGGCTGAGCTAGAGGCCAAAATCTACAGGTAGGCACTTTGCAAAAAACACCTCTGTTTTCTTTCAAAAATGTGGATGTGTCCACGTTGCGCTTTGGGGCGTTTCCTGTCGCGGGCGCTAGGCTTACCCACACAAGTGAGGTATCATTTTTATCGGGAGACTTGGTTAACGCTGGGTGGAAGTAAATTTGGGGATCCTCTCAGATTCCAGAACTTTCTGCCACAGAAATGTGAGGAACATGTGATTTTTTAGCCAAATTTTGAGGTTTGCAAAGGATTCTGGGTACCAGAACCTGGTCCGAGCCACACAAGTCATCCCATCTTGGATTCCCCTAGGTCTCTAGTTTTCAGAAATGCACAGGTTTGGTAGGTTTCCCTAGGTGCCGGCTGAGCTAGAGGCCAAAATCTACAGGTAGGCACTTTGCAAAAAACAACTCTGTTTTCTTTCAAAAATTTGGATGTGTCCATGTTGCGCTTTGGGGCGTTTCCTGTCGCGGGCGCTAGGCCTACCCACACAAGTGAGGTATCATTTTTATCGGGAGAATTGGGGGAATGCTGGGTGGAAGGAAATTTGTGGCTACTCTCAGATTCCAGAACTTTCTGCCACAGAAATGTGAGGAACATGTGTTTTTTTAGCCAAATTTTGAGGCTTGCAAAGGATTCTGGGTAACAGAACCTGGTCCGAGCCACACAAGTCACCCCATCTTGGATTCCCCTAGGTCTCTAGTTTTCAGAAATGCACAAGTTTGGTAGGTTTCCCTAGGTGCCGGCTGAGCTAGAGGCCAAAATCTACAGGTAGGCACTTTGCAAAAAACACCTCTGTTTTCTTTCATAAAATTGGATGTGTCCACGTTGCGCTTTGGGGCGTTTCCTGTCGCGGGCGCTAGGCCTACCCACACAAGTGAGGTATCATTTTTATCGAGAGACTTGGGGGAACGCTGGGTGGAAGGAAATTTGTGGCTCCTCTCAGATTCCAGAACTTTCTGCCACAGAAATGAGAGGAACATGTGTTTTTTAGCCAAATTTTGAGGTTTGCAAAGGATTCTGGGTAACAGAACCTGGTCCGAGCCACACAAGTCACCCCATCTTGGATTCCCCTAGCTCTTTAGTTTTCAGAAATGCACAGGTTTGGTAGGTTTCCCTAGGTGCCGGCAGAGCTAGAGGCCAAAATCTACAGGTAGGCACTTTGCAAAAAACAACTCTGTTTTCTTTCAAAAATTTGGATGTGTCCACGTTGCGCTTTGGGGCGTTTCCTGTCGCGGGCGCTAGGCCTACCCACACAAGTGAGGTATTATTTTTATCGGGAGACTTCGGGGAACGCTGGGTGGAAGGAAATCTGTGGCTACTCTCAGATTCCAGAACTTTCTACCACAGAAATGTGAGGAACATGTGTTTTTTTAGTCAAAGTTTGAGGCTTGCAAAGGATTCTGGGTAACAGAACCTGGTCCGAGCCACACAAGTCACCTCATCTTGGATTCCCCTAGGTCTCTAGTTTTCAGAAATGCACAGGTTTGGTAGGTTTCCCTAGGTGCCGGCTGAGCTAGAGGCCAAAATCTACAGGTAGGCACTTTGCAAAAAACACCTCTGTTTTCTTTCAAAAAATTTGATGTGTCCACGTTGCGCTTTGGGGCGTTTCCTGTCGCGGGCGCTAGGCCTACCCACAAAAGTGAGGTATCATTTTTATCGAGAGACTTGGGGGAACGCTGGGTGGAAGGAAATTCGTGGCTACTCTCAGATTCAGGAACTTTCTGCCACAGAAATGTGAGGAACATGTGTTTTTTAGCCAAATTTTGAGGCTTGCAAAGGATTCTGGGTAACAGAATCTGGTCCGAGCAACACAAGTCACCCCATCTTGGATTCCCCTAGGTCTCTAATTTTCAGAAATGCACAGGTTTGGTAGGTTTCCCTAGCTGCCGGCTGAGCTAGAGGCCAAAATCTACAGGTAGGCACTTTGCAAAAAACACCTCTGTTTTCTTTCAAAAATGTGGATGTGTCCACGTTGCGCTTTGGGGCGTTTCCTGTCGCGGGCGCTAGGCCTACCCACACAAGTGAGGTATCATTTTTATCGGGAGACTTGGTTAACGCTGGGTGGAAGTAAATTTGGGGATCCTCTCAGATTCCAGAACTTTCTGCCACAGAAATGTGAGGAACATGTGGTTTTTTAGCCAAATTTTGAGGTTTGCAAAGGATTCTGGGTAACAGAACCTGGTCCGAGCCACTCAAGTCATCCCATCTTGGATTCCCCTAGGTCTCTAGTTTTCAGAAATGCAC
Source organism: Pleurodeles waltl (assembly GCF_031143425.1). Classification (NCBI taxonomy): domain Eukaryota; kingdom Metazoa; phylum Chordata; class Amphibia; order Caudata; family Salamandridae; genus Pleurodeles; species Pleurodeles waltl. The sequence continues at coordinate 6,059 of NW_027149907.1, forward strand.
AGGTTTGGTAGGTTTCCCTAGGTGCCGGCTGAGCTAGAGGCCAAAATCTACAGGTAGGCACTTTGCAAAAAACAACTCTGTTTTCTTTCAAAAATTTGGATGTGTCCATGTTGCGCTTTGGGGCGTTTCCTGTCGCGGGCGCTAGGCCTACCCACACAAGTGAGGTATCATTTTTATCGGGAGAATTGGGGGAATGCTGGGTGGAAGGAAATTTGTGGCTACTCTCAAATTCCAGAACTTTCTGCCACAGAAATGTGAGGAACATGTGTTTTTTTAGCCAAATTTTGAGGCTTGCAAAGGATTCTGGGTAACAGAACCTGGTCCGAGCCACACAAGTCACCCCATCTTGGATTCCCCTAGGTCTCTAGTTTTCAGAAATGCACAAGTTTGGTAGGTTTCCCTAGGTGTCGGCTGAGCTAGAGGCCAAAATCTACAGGTAGGCACTTTGCAAAAAACACCTCTGTTTTCTTTCATAAAATTGGATGTGTCCACGTTGCGCTTTGGGGCGTTTCCTGTCACGGGCGCTAGGCCTACCCACACAAGTGAGGTATCATTTTTATCGAGAGACTTGGGGGAACGCTGGGTGGAAGGAAATTTGTGGCTCCTCTCAGATTCCAGAACTTTCTGCCACAGAAATGTGAGGAACATGTGTTTTTTAGCCAAATTTTGAGGTTTGCAAAGGATTCTGGGTAACAGAACCTGGTCCGAGCCACACAAGTCACCCCATCTTGGATTCCCCTAGCTCTTTAGTTTTCAGAAATGCACAGGTTTGGTAGGTTTCCCTAGGTGCCGGCAGAGCTAGAGGCCAAAATCTACAGGTAGGCACTTTGCAAAAAACAACTCTGTTTTCTTTCAAAAATTTGGATGTGTCCACGTTGCGCTTTGGGGCGTTTCCTGTAGCGGGCGCTAGGCCTACCCACACAAGTGAGGTATCACTTTTATCGAGAGACTTGGGGGAACGCTGGGTGGAAGGAAATTTGTAGCTACTCTCAGATTCCAGAACTTTCTGCCACAGAAATGCGAGGAACATGGGTTTTTTTAGCCTAATTTTGAGGTTTGCAAAGGATTCTGGGTAACAGAACCTGGTCCGAGCCACACAAGTCACCCCATCTTGGACTCCCCTAGGTCTCTAGTTTTCAGAAATGCACAGGTTTGGTAGGTTTCCCTAGGTGCCGGCTGAGCTAGAGGCCAAAATCTACAGGTAGGCACTTTGCAAAAAACACCTCTGTTTTCTTTCAAAAAATTGGATGCGTCCACGTTGCGCTTTGGGACGTTTCCTGTCACGGGCGCTAGGCCTACCCACACAAGTGAGGTATCATTTTTATCGGGAGACTTGGGGGAACGCTGGGTGGAAGGAAATTTGTGGCTCCTCTCAGATTCCAGAACTTTCTGCCACTGAAATGTGAGGAACATGTGTTTTTTTAGCCAAATTTTGAGGTTTGCAATGGATTCTGGGAAACAGAACCTGGTCCGAGCCACACAAGTCACCCCATCTTGGATTCTCCTAGGTCTCTAGTTTTCAGAAATGCACAGGTTTGGTAGGTTTCCCTAGGTGCCGGCTGAGCTAGAGGCCACAATCTACAGGTAGGCACTTTGCAAAAAACACCTCTGTTTTCTTTCAAAAAATTGGATGTGTCCACGTTGCGCTTAGGGGCGTTTCCTGTCGCGGGCGCTAGGCCTACCCACACAAGTGAGGTATCATTTTTATCGAGAGACTTGGGGGAACGCTGGGTGGAAGGAAATTTGTGGCTCCTCTCAGATTCCAGAACTGCCTGCCACAGAAATGTGAGGAACATGTGTTTTTTAAGCCAAATTTTGAGGTTTGCAAAGGATTCTGGGTAACAGAACCTGGTCCGAGCCACACAAGTCACCCCATCTTGGATTCCCCTAGGTCTCTAGTTTTCTGAAATGCACAGGTTTGGTAGGTTTCCCTAGGTGCCGGCAGCGCTAGAGGCCAAAATCTACAGGTAGGCACTTTGCAAAAAACAACTCTGTTTTCTTTCAAAAATTTGGATGTGTCCACGTTGCGCTTTGGGGCGTTTCCTGTCGCGGGCGCTAGGCCTACCCACACAAGTGAGGTATCATTTTTATCGGGAGACTTCGGGGAACGCTGGGTGGAAGGAAATCTGTGGCTACTCTCAGATTCCAGAACTTTCTGCCACAGAAATGTGAGGAACATGTGTTTTTTTAGTCAAAGTTTGAGGCTTGCAAAGGATTCTGGGTAACAGAACCTGGTCCGAGCCACACAAGTCACCTCATCTTGGATTCCCCTAGGTCTCTAGTTTTCAGAAATGCACAGGTTTGGTAGGTTTCCCTAGGTGCCGGCTGAGCTAGAGGCCAAAATCTACAGGTAGGCACTTTGCAAAAAACACCTCTGTTTTCTTTCAAAAAATTGGATGTGTCCACGTTGCGCTTTGGGGCGTTTCCTGTCGCGGGCGCTAGGCCTACCCACAAAAGTGAGGTATCATTTTTATCGAGAGACTTGGGGGAACGCTGGGTGGAAGGAAATTTGTGGCTCCTCTCAGATTCCAGAACTTTCTGCCACAGAAATGTGAGGAACATGTGTTTTTTTAGCCAAATTTTGAGGTTTGCAAAGGATTCTGGGTAACAGCACCTGGTCCGAGCCACACAAGTCACCCCATCTTGGATTTCCCTAGGTCTCTAGTTTTCAGAAATGCACAGGTTTGGTAGGTTTACCTAGGTGCCGGCTGAGCTAGAGGCCAAAATCTACAGGTAGGCACTTTGCAAAAAACACCTCTGTTTTCTTTCAAAAAATTTGATGCGTCCCTGTTGCGCTTTCTGACGTTTCCTGTCACGGGCGCTAGGCCTACCCACACAAGTGAGGTATCATTTTTATCGGGAGACTTGGGGGAACGCTGGGTTGAAGGAAATTTATGGCTCCTCTCAGATTCCAGAACTTTCTGCCACAGAAATGTGAGGAACATGTGTTTTTTAGCCAAATATTGAGGTTTGCAAAGGATTCTGGGTAACAGAACCTGGTCCGAGCCACACAAGTCACCCCATCTTGGATTCCCCTAGGTCTCTAGTTTTCAGAAATGCACAGGTTCGGTAGGTTTCCCTAGGTGCTGGCAGAGCTAGAGGCCAAAATCTACAGGTAGGCACTTTGCAAAAAACAACTATGTTTTCTTTCAAAAATGTGGATGTGTCCACGTTGCGCTTTGGGGCGTTTCCTGTCGAGGGCGCTAGGCCTACCCACACAAGTGAGGTATCATTTTTATCAGGAGACTTGGGGGAACGCTGGGTGGAAGGAAATTCGTGGCTACTCTCAGATTCAGGAACTTTCTGCCACAGAAATGTGAGGAACATGTGTTTTTTTAGCCAAATTTTGAGGCTTGCAAAGGATTCTGGGTAACAGAACCTGGTCTGAGCCACACAAGTCACCCAATCTTGGATTCCCCTAGGTCTCTAGTTTTCAGAAATGCACAGGTTTGGTAGGTTTCCCTAGGTGCCGGCTGAGCTAGAGGCCAAAATCTACAGGTAGGCACTTTGCAAAAAACACCTCTGTTTTCTTTCAAAAAATTTGATGTGTCCACGTTGCGCTTTGGGGCGTTTCCTGTCGCGGGCGCTAGGCCTACCCACACAAGTGAGGAATCATTTTTATTGGGAGACTTGGGGGAACGCTGGGTGGAAGGAAATTTGTGGCTACTCTCAGGTTCCAGAACTTTCTGCCACAGAAATGTGAGGAACATGTGTTTTTTTAGCCAAATTTTGAGGCTTGCAAAGGATTCTGGGTAACTGAACCTGGTCCGAGCCACACAAGTCACCCCATCTTGGATTCCCCTAGGTCTCTGGTTTTCAGAAATGCACAGGTTTGGTAGGTTTCCCTAGGTGCCGGCAGAGCTAGGGGCCAAAATCTACAGGTAGGCACTTTGCAAAAAACACCTCTGTTTTCTTTCAAAAAATTGGATGCGTCCACGTTGCGCTTTGGGACGTTTCCGTTCACGGGCGCTAGGCCTACCCACACAAGTGAGGTATCATTTTTATCGGGAGACTTGGGGGAACGCTGGGTGGAAGGAAATTTGTGGCTCCTCTCAGATTCCAGAACTTTCTGCCACAGAAATGTGAGGAACATGTGTTTTTCTAGCAAATTTTGAGGTTTGCAAAGGATTCTGGGAAACAGAACCTGGTCCGAGCCCCACAAGTCACCCCATCTTGGATTCTCCTAGGTCTCTAGTTTTCAGAAATGCACAGGGTTGGTAGGTTTCCCTAGGTGTCGGCTGAGCTAGATGCCAAAATCTACAGGTAGGCACTTTACAAAAAACACCTCTGTTTTCTTTCAAAAAATTGGATGCGTCCACGTTGCGCTTTGGGACGTTTCCTGTCACAGGCGCTAGGCCTACCCACACAAGTGAGGTATCATTTTTATCGGGAGACTTGGGGGAACACTGGGTGGAAGGAAATTTGTGGCTCCTCTCAGATTCCAGAACTTTCTGCCACAGAAATGTGAGGAACATGTGTTTTTTTAGCCAAATTTTGAGGTTTGCAAAGGATTCTGGGTAACAGAACCTGGTCCGAGCTACACAAGTCACCCCATCTTGGATTCCCCTAGGTCTCTAGTTTTCAGAAATGCACAGGTTTGGTAGGTTTCCCTAGGTGCCGGCTGAGCTAGAGGCCAAAATCTACAGGTAGGCACTTTGCAAAAAACACCTCTGTTTTCTTTAAAAAAATTGGATGCGTCCACGTTGCGCTTTGGGACGTTTCCTGTCACGGGCGCTAGGCCTACCCACACAAGTGAGGTATCATTTTTATCGGGAGACTTGGGGGAACGCTGGGTGGAAGGAAATTTGTGGCTCCTCTCAGATTCCAGAACTTTCTGCCACAGAAATGTGAGGAACATGTGCTTTTTAGCCAAATTTTGAGGTTTGCAAAGGATTCTGGGTAACAGAACCTGGTCCGAGCCACACAAGTCACCCCATCTTGGATTCCCCTAGGTCTCTAGTTTTCAGAAATGCACAGGTTTGGTAGGTTTCCCTAGGTGCCGGCTGAGCTAGAGGCCAAAATCTACAGGTAGGCACTTTGCAAAAAACACCTCTGTTTTCTTTCAAAAAAGTTGGATATATCCTCGTTGCGCTTTGGGGCGTTTCCTGTCGCGGGCGCTAGGCCTACCCACACAAGTGAGGTATCATTTTTATCGGGAGACTTGGGGGAACGCTGGGTGGAAGGAAATTTGTGGCTCCTCTCAGATTCCAGAACTTTCTGCCACAGAAATGTGAGGAACATGTGTTTTTTAGCCAAATTTTGAGATTTGCAAAGGATTCTGGGTAACAGAACCTGGTCCAAGCCGCACAAGTCACCCCATCTTGGATTCCCCTAGGTCTCTAGTTTTCAGAAATGCACAGGTTTGGTAGGTTTCCCTAGGTGCCGGCTGAGCTAGAGGCCAAAATCTACAGGTAGGCACTTTGCAAAAAACACCTCTGTTTTCTTTCAAAAAATTGGATGCGTCCACGTTGCGCTTTCGGACGTTTCCTGTCACGGGCGCTAGGCCTACCCACACAAGTGAGGTATCATTTTTATCGGGAGACTTGGGGGAACGCTGGGTGGAAGGAAATTTGTGGCTCCTCTCAGATTCCAGAACTTTCTGCCACAGAAATGTGAGGAACATGTGTTTTTTAGCCAAATTGTGAGGTTTGCAAAGGATTCTGGGTGACAGAACCTGGTCCGAGCCACACAAGTCACCCCATCTTGGATTCCCCTAGGTCTCTAGTTTTCAGAAATGCACAGGTTTGGTAGGTTTCCCTAGGTGCCGGCAGAGCTAGAGGCCAAAATCTACAGGTAGGCACTTTGCAAAAAACAACTCTGTTTTCTTTCAAAAATTTGGATGTGTCCACGTTGCGCTTTGGGGCGTTTCCTGTCGCGGGCGCTAGGCCTACCCACACAAGTGAGGTATAATTTTTATCGGGAGACTTGGGGGAACGCTGGGTGGAAGGAAATTTCTGGCTACTCTCAGATTCCAGAACTTTCTGCCACAGAAATGTGAGGAACATGTGTTTTTTTAAACAAATTTTGAGGCTTGCAAAGGATTCTGGGTAACAGAACCTGGTCCGAATCACACAAGTCACCCCATCTTGGATTCCCCTAGGTCTCTAGTTTTCAGAAATGCACAGGTTTGGTAGGTTTCCCTAGGTGCCGGCAGAGCTAGAGGCCAAAATCTACAGGTAGGCACTTTGCAAAAAACAACTCAGTTTTCTTTCAAATATTTGGATGTGTCCACGTTGCGCTTTGGGGCGTTTCCTGTCGCGGGCGCTAGGCCCAACCACACAAGTGAGGTATCATTTTTATCGGGAGACTTAGGGGAACGCTGGGTGGACGGAAATTTGTGGCTCCTCTCAGATTCCAGAACTTTCTGCCACAGAAATGTGAGGAACATGTGTTTTTTTAGCCAAATTTTGAGGTTTGCAAAGGATTCTGGGTAACAGAACCTGGTCCAAGCCACACAAGTCACCCCATCTTGGATTCCCCTAGGTCTCTAGTTTTCAGAAATGCACAGGTTTGGTAGGTTTCCCTAGGTGCCGGCTGAGCTAGAGGCCAACATCTACAGGTAGGCACTTTGTAAAAAACACCTCTGTTTTCTTTCAAAAAATTGGATGCGTCCACGTTGCGCTTTGGGACGTTTCCTGTCACGGGCGCTAGGCCTACCCACACAAGTGAGGTATCATTTTTATCGGGAGACTTGGGGGAACACTGGGTGGAAGGAAATTTGTGGCTCCTCTCAGATTCCAGAACTTTCTGCCACAGAAATGTGAGGAACATGTGTTTTTTAGCCAAATTATGAGGTTTGCTATGGATTCTGGGTGACAGAACCTGCTCCGAGCCACACAAGTCACCCCATCTTGGATTCCCCTAGGTCTCTAGTTTTCAGAAATGCACAGGTTTGGTAGGTTTCCCTAGGTGCCGGCAGAGCTAGAGGCCAAAATCTACAGGTAGGCACTTTGCAAAAAACAACTCTGTTTTCTTTCAAAAATTTGGATGTGTCCACGTTGCGCTTTGGGGCATTTCCTGTCACGGGCGCTAGGCCTACCCACACAAGTGAGGTATCATTTTTATCGGGAGACTTGGGGGAACGCTGGGTGGAAGGAAATTTGTGGCTCCTCTCAGATTCCAGAACTTTCTGCCACAGAAATGTGAGGAACATGTGTTTTTTTAGCCAAATTTTGAGGCTTGCAAAGGATTCTGGGTAACAGAACCTGGTCCGAGCCACACAAGTCACCCCATCTTGGATTCCCCTAGGTCTCTAGTTTTCAGAAATGCACAGGTTTGGTAGGTTTCCCTAGGTGCCGGCTGAGCTAAAGGCCAAAATCTACAGGTAGGCACTTTGCAAAAACACCTCTGTTTTCTTTCAAAAATTTGGATGTGTCCACATTGCGCTTTGGGGCGTTTCCTGTCGCGGACACTAGGCCTACCCACACAAATGAGGTATAATTTTTATCGGGAGACTTGGGGGAACGCTGGGTGGAAGGAAATTTCTGGCTACTCTCAGATTCCAGAACTTTCTGCCACAGAAATGTGAGGAACATGTGTTTTTTAGCCAAATTGTGAGGTTTGCAAAGGATTCTGGGTGACAGAACCTGGTCCGAGCCACACAAGTCACCCCATCTTGGATTCCCCTAGGTCTCTAGTTTTCAGAAATGCACAGGTTTGGTAGGTTTCCCTAGGTGCCAGCAGAGCTAGAGGCCAAAATCTACAGGCAGGCACTTTGCAAAAAACAACTCTGTTTTCTTTCAAAAATTTGGATGTGTCCACGTTGCGCTTTGGGGCGTTTCCTGTCGCGGGCGCTAGGCCTACCCACACAAGTGAGGTATAATTTTTATCGGGAGACTTGGGGGAACGCTGGGTGGAAGGAAATTTCTGGCTACTCTCAGATTCCAGAACTTTCTGCCACAGAAATGTGAGGAACATGTGTTTTTTTAAACAAATTTTGAGGCTTGCAAAGGATTCTGGGTAACAGAACCTGGTCCGAATCACACAAGTCACCCCATCTTGGATTCCCCTAGGTCTCTAGTTTTCAGAAATGCACAGGTTTGGTAGGTTTCCCTAGGTGCCGGCAGAGCTAGAGGCCAAAATCTACAGGTAGGCACTTTGCAAAAAACAACTCAGTTTTCTTTCAAATATTTGGATGTGTCCACGTTGCGCTTTGGGGCGTTTCCTGTCGCGGGCGCTAGGCCCAACCACACAAGTGAGGTATCATTTTTATCGGGAGACTTAGGGGAACGCTGGGTGGACGGAAATTTGTGGCTCCTCTCAGATTCCAGAACTTTCTGCCACAGAAATGTGAGGAACATGTGTTTTTTAGCCAAATTGTGAGGTTTGCAAAGGATTCTGGGTGACAGAACCTGGTCCGAGCCACACAAGTCACCCCATCTTGGATTCCCCTAGGTCTCTAGTTTTCAGAAATGCACAGGTTTGGTAGGTTTCCCTAGGTGCCGGCAGAGCTAGAGGCCAAAATCTACAGGTAGGCACTTTGCAAAAAACAACTCTGTTTTCTTTCAAAAATTTGGATGTGTCCACGTTGCGCTTTGGGGCGTTTCCTGTCGCGGGCGCTAGGCCTACCCACACAAGTGAGGTATAATTTTTATCGGGAGACTTGGGGGAACGCTGGGTGGAAGGAAATTTCTGGCTACTCTCAGATTCCAGAACTTTCTGCCACAGAAATGTGAGGAACATGTGTTTTTTTAAACAAATTTTGAGGCTTGCAAAGGATTCTGGGTAACAGAACCTGGTCCGAATCACACAAGTCACCCCATCTTGGATTCCCCTAGGTCTCTAGTTTTCAGAAATGCACAGGTTTGGTAGGTTTCCCTAGGTGCCGGCAGAGCTGGAGGCCAAAATCTACAGGTAGGCACTTTGCAAAAAACAACTCAGTTTTCTTTCAAATATTTGGATGTGTCCACGTTGCGCTTTGGGGCGTTTCCTGTCGCGGGCGCTAGGCCCAACCACACAAGTGAGGTATCATTTTTATCGGGAGACTTAGGGGAACGCTGGGTGGACGGAAATTTGTGGCTCCTCTCAGATTCCAGAACTTTCTGCCACAGAAATGTGAGGAACATGTGTTTTTTTAGCCAAATTTTGAGGTTTGCAAAGGATTCTGGGTAACAGAACCTGGTCCAAGCCACACAAGTCACCCCATCTTGGATTCCCCTAGGTCTCTAGTTTTCAGAAATGCACAGGTTTGGTAGGTTTCCCTAGGTGCCGGCTGAGCTAGAGGCCAACATCTACAGGTAGGCACTTTGTAAAAAACACCTCTGTTTTCTTTCAAAAAATTGGATGCGTCCACGTTGCGCTTTGGGACGTTTCCTGTCACGGGCGCTAGGCCTACCCACACAAGTGAGGTATCATTTTTATCGGGAGACTTGGGGGAACGCTGGGTGGAAGGAAATTTGTGGCTCCTCTCAGATTCCAGAACTTTCTGCCACAGAAATGTGAGGAACATGTGTTTTTTAGCCAAATTATGAGGTTTGCTATGGATTCTGGGTGACAGAACCTGCTCCGAGCCACACAAGTCACCCCATCTTGGATTCCCCTAGGTCTCTAGTTTTCAGAAATGCACAGGTTTGGTAGGTTTCCCTAGGTGCCGGCAGAGCTAGAGGCCAAAATCTACAGGTAGGCACTTTGCAAAAAACAACTCTGTTTTCTTTCAAAAATTTGGATGTGTCCACGTTGCGCTTTGGGGCGTTTCCTGTCACGGGCGCTAGGCCTACCCACACAAGTGAGGTATCATTTTTATCGGGAGACTTGGGGGAACGCTGGGTGGAAGGAAATTTGTGGCTCCTCTCAGATTCCAGAACTTTCTGCCACAGAAATGTGAGGAACATGTGTTTTTTTAGCCAAATTTTGAGGCTTGCAAAGGATTCTGGGTAACAGAACCTGGTCCGAGCCACACAAGTCACCCCATCTTGGATTCCCCTAGGTCTCTAGTTTTCAGAAATGCACAGGTTTGGTAGGTTTCCCTAGGTGCCGGCTGAGCTAAAGGCCAAAATCTACAGGTAGGCACTTTGCAAAAACACCTCTGTTTTCTTTCAAAAATTTGGATGTGTCCACATTGCGCTTTGGGGCGTTTCCTGTCGCGGACACTAGGCCTACCCACACAAATGAGGTATAATTTTTATCGGGAGACTTGGGGGAACGCTGGGTGGAAGGAAATTTCTGGCTACTCTCAGATTCCAGAACTTTCTGCCACAGAAATGTGAGGAACATGTGTTTTTTAGCCAAATTGTGAGGTTTGCAAAGGATTCTGGGTGACAGAACCTGGTCCGAGCCACACAAGTCACCCCATCTTGGATTCCCCTAGGTCTCTAGTTTTCAGAAATGCACAGGTTTGGTAGGTTTCCCTAGGTGCCGGCAGAGCTAGAGGCCAAAATCTACAGGTAGGCACTTTGCAAAAAACAACTCTGTTTTCTTTAAAAAATTTGGATGTGTCCACGTTGCGCTTTGGGGCGTTTCCTGTCGCGGGCGCTAGGCCTACCCACACAAGTGAGGTATAATTTTTATCGGGAGACTTGGGGGAACGCTGGGTGGAAGGAAATTTCTGGCTACTCTCAGATTCCAGAACTTTCTGCCACAGAAATGTGAGGAACATGTGTTTTTTTAAACAAATTTTGAGGCTTGCAAAGGATTCTGGGTAACAGAACCTGGTCCGAATCACACAAGTCACCCCATCTTGGATTCCCCTAGGTCTCTAGTTTTCAGAAATGCACAGGTTTGGTAGGTTTCCCTAGGTGCCGGCAGAGCTAGAGGCCAAAATCTACAGGTAGGCACTTTGCAAAAAACAACTCAGTTTTCTTTCAAATATTTGGATGTGTCCACGTTGCGCTTTGGGGCGTTTCCTGTCGCGGGCGCTAGGCCCAACCACACAAGTGAGGTATCATTTTTATCGGGAGACTTAGGGGAACGCTGGGTGGACGGAAATTTGTGGCTCCTCTCAGATTCCAGAACTTTCTGCCACAGAAATGTGAGGAACATGTGTTTTTTTAGCCAAATTTTGAGGTTTGCAAAGGATTCTGGGTAACAGAACCTGGTCCAAGCCACACAAGTCACCCCATCTTGGATTGCCCTAGGTCTCTAGTTTTCAGAAATGCACAGGTTTGGTAGGTTTCCCTAGGTGCCGGCTGAGCTAGAGGCCAACATCTACAGGTAGGCACTTCGCAAAAAACACCTCTGTTTTCTTTAAAAAAATTGGATGCGTCCACGTTGCGCTTTCGGACGTTTCCTGTCACGGGCGCTAGGCCTACCCACACAAGTGAGGTATCATTTTTATCGGGAGACTTGGGGGAACGCTGGGTGGAAGGAAATTTGTGGCTCCTCTCAGATTCCAGAACTTTCTGCCACAGAAATGTGAGGAACATGTGTTTTTTAGCCAAATTATGAGGTTTGCAATGGATTCTGGGTGACAGAACCTGGTCCGAGCCTCACAAGTCACCCGATCTTGGATTCCCGTAGGTCTCTAGTTTTCAGAAATGCACAGGTTTGGTAGGTTTCCCTAGGTGCCGGCAGAGCTAGAGGCCAAAATCTACAGGTAGGCACTTTGCAAAAAACAACTCTGTTTTCTTTCAAAAACTTGGATGTGTCCACGTTGCGCTTTGGGGCGTTTCCTGTCGCGGGCGCTAGGCCTACCCACACAAGTGAGGTATCATTTTTATCGGGAGACTTGGGGGAACGCTGGGTGGAAGGAAATTTGTGGCTCCTCTCAGATTCCAGAACTTTCTGCCACAGAAATTTGAGGAACATGTGTTTTTTTCGCCAAATTTTGAGGCTTGCAAAGGATTCTGGGTAACAGAACCTGGTCCGAGCCACACAAGTCACCCCATCTTGGATTCCCCTAGGTCTCTAGTTTTCAGAAATGCACAGGTTTGGTAGGTTTCCCTAGGTGCCGGCTGAGCTAAAGGCCAAAATCTACAGGTAGGCACTTTGCAAAAAACACCTCTGTTTTCTTTCAAAAATGTGGATGTGTCCACGTTGCGCTTTGGGGCGTTTCCTGTCGCGGGCACTAGGCCTACCCACACAAGTGAGGTTCAATTTTTATCGGGAGACTTGGGGTAACGCTGGGTGGAAGGAAATTTCTGGCTACTCTCAGATTCCAGAACTTTCTGCCACAGAAATGGAAATGTGAGGAACATGTGTTTTTTTAGCCATATTTTGAGGCTTGCAAAGGATTCTCGGTAACAGAACCTGGTCCGAGCCACACAAGTCACCCCATCTTGGATTCCCCTAGGTCTCTAGTTTTCAGAAATGCACAGGTTTGGTAGGTTTCCCTAGGTGCCGGCTGAGCTAGAGGCCAAAATCTACAGGTAGGCACTTTGCAAAAAACACCTCTGTTTTCTTTCAAAAAATTGGATGCGTCCACGTTGCGCTTTCGGACGTTTCCTGTCACGGGCGCTAGGCCTACCCACATAAGTGAGGTATCATTTTTATCGAGAGACTTGGGGGAACGCTGGGTGGAAGGAAATTTGTGGCTCCTCTCAGATTCCAGAACTTTCTGCCACAGAAATGTGAGGAACATGTGTTTTTTTAGCCAAATTTTGAGGTTTGCAAAGGATTCTGGGTAACAGAACCTGGTCCAAGCCACTCAAGTCACCCCATCTTGGATTCCCCTAGGTCTCTAGTTTTCAGAAATGCACAGGTTTGGTAGGTTTCCCTAGGTGCCGGCAGAGCTAGAGGCCAAAATCTACAGGTAGGCACTTTGCAAAAAACACCTGTTTTCTTTAAAAAAATTGGATGCGTCCACGTTGCGCTTTGGGACGTTTCCTGTCACGGGCGCTAGGCCTACCCACACAAGTGAGGTATCATTTTTATCGGGAGACTTGGGGGAACGCTGGGTGGAAGGAAATTTCTGGCTACTCTCAGATTCCAGAACTTTCTGCCACAGAAATGTGAGGAACATGTGTTTTTTTAAACAAATTTTGAGGCTTGCAAAGGATTCTGGGTAACAGAACCTGGTCCGAATCACACAAGTCCCCCCATCTTGGATTCCCCTAGGTCTCTAGTTTTCAGAAATGCACAGGTTTGGTAGGTTTCCCTAGGTGCCGGCAGAGCTAGAGGCCAAAATCTACAGGTAGGCACTTTGCAAAAAACAACTCTGTTTTCTTTCAAATATTTGGATGTGTCCACGTTGCGCTTTGGGGCGTTTCCTGTCGCGGGCGCTAGGCCTACCCACACAAGTGAGGTATCATTTTTATCGGGAGACTTAGGGGAACGCTGGGTGGACGGAAATTTGTGGCTCCTCTCAGATTCCAGAACTTTCTGCCACAGAAATGTGAGGAACATGTGTTTTTTAGCCAAATTTTGAGGCTTGCAAAGGATTCTGGGTAACAGAATCTGGTCCGAGCAACACAAGTCACCCCATTTTGGATTCCCCTAGGTCTCTAATTTTCAGAAATGCACAGGTTTGGTAGGTTTCCCTAGCTGCCGGCTGAGCTAGAGGCCAAAATCTACAGGTAGGCACTTTGCAAAAAACACCTCTGTTTTCTTTCAAAAATGTGGATGTGTCCACGTTGCGCTTTGGGGCGTTTCCTGTCGCGGGCGCTAGGCCTACCCACACAAGTGAGGTATCATTTTTATCGGGAGACTTGGTTAACGCTGGGTGGAAGTAAATTTGGGGCTCCTCTCAGATTCCAGAACTTTCTGCCACAGAAATGTGAGGAACATGTGGTTTTTTAGCCAAATTTTGAGGTTTGCAAAGGATTCTGGGTAACAGAACCTGGTCCGAGCCACACAAGTCATCCCATCTTGGATTCCCCTAGGTCTCTAGTTTTCAGAAATGCACAGGTTTGGTAGGTTTCCCTAGGTGCCGGCTGAGCTAGAGGCCAAAATCTACAGGTAGGCACTTTGCAAAAAACAACTCTGTTTTCTTTCAAAAATTTGGATGTGTCCATGTTGCGCTTTGGGGCGTTTCCTGTCGCGGGCGCTAGGCCTACCCACACAAGTGAGGTATCATTTTTATCGGGAGAATTGGGGGAATGCTGGGTGGAAGGAAATTTGTGGCTATTCTCAGATTCCAGAACTTTCTGCCACAGAAATGTGAGGAACATGTGTTTTTTTAGCCAAATTTTGAGGCTTGCAAAGGATTCTGGGTAACAGAACCTGGTCCGAGCCACACAAGTCATCCCATCTTGGATTCCCCTAGGTCTCTAGTTTTCAGAAATGCACAGGTTTGGTAGGTTTCCCTAGGTGCCGGCTGAGCTAGAGGCCAAAATCTACAGGTAGGCACTTTGCAAAAAACAACTCTGTTTTCTTTCAAAAATTTGGATGTGTCCATGTTGCGCTTTGGGGCGTTTCCTGTCGCGGGCGCTAGGCCTACCCACACAAGTGAGGTATCATTTTTATCGGGAGAATTGGGGGAATGCTGGGTGGAAGGAAATTTGTGGCTACTCTCAGATTCCAGAACTTTCTGCCACAGAAATGTGAGGAACATGTGTTTTTTTAGCCAAATTTTGAGGCTTGCAAATGATTCTGGGTAACAGAACCTGGTCCGAGCCACACAAGTCACCCCATCTTGGATTCCCCTAGATCTCTAGTTTTCAGAAATGCACAAGTTTGGTAGGTTTCCCTAGGTGCCGGCTGAGCTAGAGGCCAAAATCTACAGGTAGGCACTTTGCAAAAAACACCTCTGTTTTCTTTCATAAAATTGGATGTGTCCACGTTGCGCTTTGGGGCGTTTCCTGTCGCGGGCGCTAGGCCTACCCACACAAGTGAGGTATCATTTTTATCGAGAGACTTGGGGGAACGCTGGGTGGAAGGAAATTTGTGGCTCCTCTCAGATTCCAGAACTTTCTGCCACAGAAATGTGAGGAACATGTGTTTTTTAGCCAAATTTTGAGGTTTGCAAAGGATTCTGGGTAACAGAACCTGGTCCGAGCCACACAAGTCACCCCATCTTGGATTCCCCTAGCTCTTTAGTTTTCAGAAATGCACAGGTTTGGTAGGTTTCCCTAGGTGCCGGCAGAGCTAGAGGCCAAAATCTACAGGTAGGCACTTTGCAAAAAACAACTCTGTTTTCTTTCAAAAATTTGGATGTGTCCACGTTGCGCTTTGGGGCGTTTCCTGTAGCGGGCGCTCGGCCTACCCACCAAGTGAGGTATCACTTTTATCGAGAGACTTGGGGGAACGCTGGGTGGAAGGAAATTTGTGGCTACTCTCAGATTCCAGAACTTTCTGCCACAGAAATGAGAGGAACATGTGTTTTTTTAGCCTAATTTTGAGGTTTGCAAAGGATTCTGGGTAACAGAACCTGGTCCGAGCCACACAAGTCACCCCATCTTGGACTCCCCTAGGTCTCTAGTTTTCAGAAAGGCACAGGTTTGGTAGGTTTCCCTAGGTGCCGGCTGAGCTAGAGGCCAAAATCTACAGGTAGGCACTTTGCAAAAAACACCTCTGTTTTCTTTCAAAAAATTGGATGCGTCCACGTTGCGCTTTGGGACGTTTCCTGTCACGGGCGCTAGGCCTACCCACACAAGTGAGGTATCATTTTTATCGGGAGACTTGGGGGAACGCTGGGTGGAAGGAAATTTGTGGCTCCTCTCAGATTCCAGAACTTTCTGCCACAGAAATGTGAGGAACATGTGTTTTTTTAGCCAAATTTTGAGGTTTGCAATGGATTCTGGGAAACAGAACCTGGTCCGAGCCACACAAGTCACCCCATCTTGGATTCTCCTAGCTCTCTAGTTTTCAGAAATGCACAGGTTTGGTAGGTTTCCTTAGGTGCCGGCTGAGCTAGAGGCCACAATCTACAGGTAGGCACTTTGCAAAAAACACCTCTGTTTTCTTTCAAAAAATTGGATGTGTCCACGTTGCGCTTAGGGGCGTTTCCTGTCGCGGGCGCTAGGCCTACCCACACAAGTGAGGTATCATTTTTATCGAGAGACTTGGGGGAACGCTGGGTGGAAGGAAATTTGTGGCTCCTCTCAGATTCCAGAACTGTCTGCCACAGAAATGTGAGGAACATGTGTTTTTTAAGCCAAATTTTGAGGTTTGCAAAGGATTCTGGGTAACAGAACCTGGTCCGAGCCACACAAGTCACCCCATCTTTGATTCCCCTAGGTCTCTAGTTTTCTGAAATGCACAGGGTTGGTAGGTTTCCCTAGGTGCCGGCAGCGCTAGAGGCCAAAATCTACAGGTAGGCACTTTGCAAAAAAAAACTCTGTTTTCTTTCAAAAATTTGGATGTGTCCACGTTGCGCTTTGGGGCGTTTCCTGTCGCGGGCGCTAGGCCTACCCACACAAGTGAGGTATCATTTTTATCGGGAGACTTCGGGGAACGCTGGGTGGAAGGAAATCTGTGGCTACTCTCAGATTCCAGAACTTTCTGCCACAGAAATGTGAGGAACATGTGTTTTTTTAGT
The DNA here is from genome assembly GCF_031143425.1 of Pleurodeles waltl. Lineage (NCBI taxonomy): Eukaryota > Metazoa > Chordata > Amphibia > Caudata > Salamandridae > Pleurodeles > Pleurodeles waltl. The sequence goes on from NW_027149907.1 coordinate 22,410, forward strand.
CAAAGTTTGAGGCTTGCAAAGGATTCTGGGTAACAGAACCTGGTCCGAGCCACACAAGTCACCTCATCTTGGATTCCCCTAGGTCTCTAGTTTTCAGAAATGCACAGGTTTGGTAGGTTTCCCTAGGTGCCGGCTGAGCTAGAGGCCAAAATCTACAGGTAGGCACTTTGCAAAAAACACCTCTGTTTTCTTTCAAAAAATTGGATGTGTCCACGTTGCGCTTTGGGGCGTTTCCTGTCGCGGGCGCTAGGCCTACCCACAAAAGTGAGGTATCATTTTTATCGAGAGACTTGGGGGAACGCTGGGTGGAAGGAAATCTGTGGCTACTCTCAGATTCCAGAACTTTCTGCCACAGAAATGTGAGGAACATGTGTTTTTTTAGCCAAATTTTGAGATTTGCAAAGGATTCTGGGTAACAGAACCTGGTCCGAGCCACACAAGTCACCTCATCTTGGATTCCCCTAGGTCTCTAGTTTTCAGAAATGCACAGGTTTGGTAGGTTTCCCTAGGTGCCGGCTGAGCTAGAGGCCAAAATCTACAGGTAGGCACTTTGCAAAAAACACCTCTGTTTTCTTTCAAAAAATTGGATGTGTCCACGTTGCGCTTTGGGGCGTTTCCTGTCGCGGGCGCTAGGCCTACCCACAAAAGTGAGGTATCATTTTTATTGAGAGACTTGGGGGAACGCTGGGTGGAAGGAAATTTGTGGCTCCTCTCAGATTCCAGAACTTTCTGCCACAGAAATGTGAGGAACATGTGTTTTTTTAGCCAAATTTTGAGGTTTGCAAAGGATTCTGGGTAACAGCACCTGGTCCGAGCCACACAAGTCACCCCATCTTGGATTCCCCTAGGTCTCTAGTTTTCAGAAATGCACAGGTTTGGTAGGTTTACCTAGGTGCCGGCTGAGCTAGAGGCCAAAATCTACAGGTAGGCACTTTGCAAAAAACACCTCTGTTTTCTTTCAAAAAATTTGATGCGTCCCTGTTGCGCTTTCTGACGTTTCCTGTCACGGGCGCTAGGCCTACCCACACAAGTGAGGTATCATTTTTATCGGTAGACTTGGGGGAACGCTGGGTTGAAGGAAATTTATGGCTCCTCTCAGATTCCAGAACTTTCTGCCACAGAAATGTGAGGAACATGTGTTTTTTAGCCAAATATTGAGGTTTGCAAAGGATTCTGGGTAACAGAACCTGGTCCGAGCCACACAAGTCACCCCATCTTGGATTCCCCTAGGTCTCTAGTTTTCAGAAATGCACAGGTTCGGTAGGTTTCCCTAGGTGCCGGCAGAGCTAGAGGCCAAAATCTACAGGTAGGCACTTTGCAAAAAACAACTATGTTTTCTTTCAAAAATTTGGATGTGTCCACGTTGCGCTTTGGGGCGCTTCCTGTCGCGGGCGCTAGGCCTACCCACTCAAGTGAGGTATCATTTTTATCAGGAGACTTGGGGGAACGCTGGGTGGAAGGAAATTCGTGGCTACTCTCAGATTCAGGAACTTTCTGCCACAGAAATGTGAGGAACATGTGTTTTTTTAGCCAAATTTTGAGGCTTGCAAAGGATTCTGGGTAACAGAACCTGGTCTGAGCCACACAAGTCACCCAATCTTGGATTCCCCTAGGTCTCTAGTTTTCAGAAATGCACAGGTTTGGTAGGTTTCCCTAGGTGCCGGCTGAGCTAGAGGCCAAAATCTACAGGTAGGCACTTTGCAAAAAAGACCTCTGTTTTCTTTCAAAAAATTGGATGCGACCACGTTGCGCTTTGGGACGTTTCCGTTCACGGGCGCTAGGCCTACCCACACAAGTGAGGTATCATTTTTATCGGGAGACTTGGGGGAACGCTGGGTGGAAGGAAATTTGTGGCTCCTCTCAGATTCCAGAACTTTCTGCCACAGAAATGTGAGGAACATGTGTTTTTTTAGCAAATTTTGAGGTTTGCAAAGGATTCTGGGAAACAGAACCTGGTCCGAGCCCCACAAGTCACCCCATCTTGGATTCTCCTAGGTCTCTAGTTTTCAGAAATGCACAGGGTTGGTAGGTTTCCCTAGGTGCCGGCTGAGCTAGATGCCAAAATCTACAGGTAGGCACTTTACAAAAAACACCTCTGTTTTCTTTCAAAAAATTGGATGCGTCCACGTTGCGCTTTGGGACGTTTCCTGTCACAGGCGCTAGGCCTACCCACACAAGTGAGGTATCATTTTTATCGGGAGACTTGGGGGAACACTGGGTGGAAGGAAATTTGTGGCTCCTCTCAGATTCCAGAACTTTCTGCCACAGAAATGTGAGGAACATGTGTTTTTTAGCCAAATTTTGAGGTTTGCATAGGATTCTGGGTAACAGAACCTGGTCCGAGCCACACAAGTCACCCAATCTTGGATTCCCCTAGGTCTCTAGTTTTCAGAAATGCACAGGTTTGGTAGGTTTCCCTAGGTCCCGGCTGAGCTAGAGGCCAAAATCTACAGGTAGGCACTTTGCAAAAAACACCTCTGTTTTCTTTCAAAAAATTTGATGTGTCCACGTTGCGCTTTGGGGCGTTTCCTGTCGCGGGCGCTAGGCCTACCCACACAAGTGAGGAATCATTTTTATTGGGAGACTTGGGGGAACGCTGGGTGGAAGGAAATTTGTGGCTACTCTCAGGTTCCAGAACTTTCTGCCACAGAAATGTGAGGAACATGTGTTTTTTTAGCCAAATTTTGAGGCTTGCAAAGGATTCTGGGTAACTGAACCTGGTCCGAGCCACACAAGTCACCCCATCTTGGATTCCCCTAGGTCTCTAGTTTTCAGAAATGCACAGGTTTGGTAGGTTTCCCTAGGTGCCGGCAGAGCTAGAGGCCAAAATCTACAGGTAGGCACTTTGCAAAAAACACCTCTGTTTTCTTTCAAAAAATTGGATGCGTCCACGTTGCGCTTTGGGACGTTTCCGTTCACGGGCGCTAGGCCTACCCACACAAGTGAGGTATCATTTTTATCGGGAGACTTGGGGGAACGCTGGGTGGAAGGAAATTTGTGGCTCCTCTCAGATTCCAGAACTTTCTGCCACAGAAATGTGAGGAACATGTGTTTTTTTAGCAAATTTTGAGGTTTGCAAAGGATTCTGGGAAACAGAACCTGGTCCGAGCCCCACAAGTCACCCCATCTTGGATTCTCCTAGGTCTCTAGTTTTCAGAAATGCACAGGGTTGGTAGGTTTCCCTAGGTGCCGGCTGAGCTAGATGCCAAAATCTACAGGTAGGCACTTTACAAAAAACACCTCTGTTTTCTTTCAAAAAATTGGATGCGTCCACGTTGCGCTTTGGGACGTTTCCTGTCACAGGCGCTAGGCCTACCCACACAAGTGAGGTATCATTTTTATCGGGAGACTTGGGGGAACACTGGGTGGAAGGAAATTTGTGGCTCCTCTCAGATTCCAGAACTTTCTGCCACAGAAATGTGAGGAACATGTGTTTTTTTAGCCAAATTTTGAGGTTTGCAAAGGATTCTGGGTAACAGAACCTGGTCCGAGCTACACAAGTCACCCCATCTTGGATTCCCCTAGGTCTCTAGTTTTCAGAAATGCACAGGTTTGGTAGGTTTCTCTAGGTGCCGGCTGAGCTAGAGGCCAAAATCTACAGGTAGGCACTTTGCAAAAAACACCTCTGTTTTCTTTAAAAAAATTGGATGCGTCCACGTTGCGCTTTGGGACGTTTCCTGTCACGGGCGCTAGGCCTACCCACACAAGTGAGGTATCATTTTTATCGGGAGACTTGGGGGAACGCTGGGTGGAAGGAAATTTGTGGCTCCTCTCAGATTCCAGAACTTTCTGCCACAGAAATGTGAGGAACATGTGCTTTTTAGCCAAATTTTGAGGTTTGCAAAGGATTCTGGGTAACAGAACCTGGTCCGAGCCACACAAGTCACCCCATCTTGGATTCCCCTAGGTCTCTAGTTTTCAGAAATGCACAGGTTTGGTAGGTTTCCCTAGGTGCCGGCTGAGCTAGAGGCCAAAATCTACAGGTAGGCACTTTGCAAAAAACACCTCTGTTTTCTTTCAAAAAAATTGGATATATCCTCGTTGCGCTTTGGGGCGTTTCCTGTCGCGGGCGCTAGGCCTACCCACACAAGTGAGGTATCATTTTTATCGGGAGACTTGGGGGAACGCTGGGTGGAAGGAAATTTGTGGCTCCTCTCAGATTCCAGAACTTTCTGCCACAGAAATGTGAGGAACATGTGTTTTTTAGCCAAATTTTGAGATTTGCAAAGGATTCTGGGTAACAGAACCTGGTCCAAGCCGCACAAGTCACCCCATCTTGGATTCCCCTAGGTCTCTAGTTTTCAGAAATGCACAGGTTTGGTAGGTTTCCCTAGGTGCCGGCAGAGCTAGAGGCCAAAATCTACAGGTAGGCACTTTGCAAAAAACACCTCTGTTTTCTTTCAAAAAATTTGATGCGTCCACGTTGCGCTTTGGGACGTTTCCTGTCACGGGCGCTAGGCCTACCCACACAAGTGAGGTATCATTTTTATCGGGAGACTTGGGGGAACGCTGGGTAGAAGGAAATTTGTGGCTCCTCTCAGATTCCAGAACTTTCTGCCACAGAAATGTGAGGAACATGTGTTTTTTAGCCAAATTGTGAGGTTTGCAAAGGATTCTGGGTGACAGAACCTGGTCCGAGCCACACAAGTCACCCCATCTTGGATTCCCCTAGGTCTCTAGTTTTCAGAAATGCACAGGTTTGGTAGGTTTCCCTAGGTGCCGGCAGAGCTAGAGGCCAAAATCTACAGGTAGGCACTTTGCAAAAAACAACTCTGTTTTCTTTCAAAAATTTGGATGTGTCCACGTTGCGCTTTGGGGCGTTTCCTGTCACGGGCGCTAGGCCTACCCACACAAGTGAGGTATCATTTTTATCGGGAGACTTGGGGGAACGCTGGGTGGAAGGAAATTTGTGGCTCCTCTCAGATTCCAGAACTTTCTGCCACAGAAATGTGATGAACATGTGTTTTTTTAGCCAAATTTTGAGGCTTGCAAAGGATTCTGGGTAACAGAACCTGGTCCGAGCCACACAAGTCACCCCATCTTGGATTCCCCTAGGTCTCTAGTTTTCAGAAATGCACAGGTTTGGTAGGTTTCCCTAGGTGCCGGCTGAGCTAAAGGCCAAAATCTACAGGTAGGCACTTTGCAAAAACACCTCTGTTTTCTATCCAAAATTTGGATGTGTCCACATTGCGCTTTGGGGCGTTTCTTGTCGCGGACACTAGGCCTACCCACACAAATGAGGTATAATTTTTATCGGGAGACTTGGGGGAACGCTGGGTGGAAGGAAATTTCTGGCTACTCTCAGATTCCAGAACTTTCTGCCACAGAAATGTGAGGAACATGTGTTTTTTTAGCCAAATTTTGAGGTTTGCAAAGGATTCTGGGTAACAGAACCTGGTCCAAGCCACACAAGTCACCCCATCTTGGATTCCCCTAGGTCTCTAGTTTTCAGAAATGCACAGGTTTGGTAGGTTTCCCTAGCTGCCGGCTGAGCTAGAGGCCAACATCTACAGGTAGGCACTTTGCAAAAAACACCTCTGTTTTCTTTAAAAAAATTGGATGCGTCCACGTTGCGCTTTCGGACGTTTCCTGTCACGGGCGCTAGGCCTACCCACACAAGTGAGGTATCATTTTTATCGGGAGACTTGGGGGAACACTGGGTGGAAGGAAATTTGTGGCTCCTCTCAGATTCCAGAACTTTCTGCCACAGAAATGTGAGGAACATGTGTTTTTTAGCCAAATTATGAGGTTTGCTATGGATTCTGGGTGACAGAACCTGCTCCGAGCCACACAAGTCACCCCATCTTGGATTCCCCTAGGTCTCTAGTTTTCAGAAATGCACAGGTTTGGTAGGTTTCCCTAGGTGCCGGCAGAGCTAGAGGCCAAAATCTACAGGTAGGCACTTTGCAAAAAACAACTCTGTTTTCTTTCAAAAATTTGGATGTGTCCACGTTGCGCTTTGGGGCGTTTCCTGTCACGGGCGCTAGGCCTACCCACACAAGTGAGGTATCATTGTTATCGGGAGACTTGAGGGAACGCTGGGTGGAAGGAAATTTGTGGCTCCTCTCAGATTCCAGAACTTTCTGCCACAGAAATGTGAGGAACATGTGTTTTTTTAGCCAAATTTTGAGGCTTGCAAAGGATTCTGGGTAACAGAACCTGGTCCGAGCCACACAAGTCACCCCATCTTGGATTCCCCTAGGTCTCTAGTTTTCAGAAATGCACAGGTTTGGTAGGTTTCCCTAGGTGCCGGCTGAGCTAAAGGCCAAAATCTACAGGTAGGCACTTTGCAAAAACACCTCTGTTTTCTTTCAAAAATTTGGATGTGTCCACATTGCGCTTTGGGGCGTTTCCTGTCGCGGACACTAGGCCTACCCACACAAATGAGGTATAATTTTTATCGGGAGACTTGGGGGAACGCTGGGTGGAAGGAAATTTCTGGCTACTCTCAGATTCCAGAACTTTCTGCCACAGAAATGTGAGGAACATGTATTTTTTTAGCCAAATTTTGAGGTTTGCAAAGGATTCTGGGTAACAGAACCTGGTCCAAGCCACACAAGTCACCCCATCTTGGATTCCCCTAGGTCTCTAGTTTTCAGAAATGCACAGGTTTGGTAGGTTTCCCTAGCTGCCGGCTGAGCTAGAGGCCAACATCTACAGGTAGGCACTTTGCAAAAAACACCTCTGTTTTCTTTAAAAAAATTGGATGCGTCCACGTTGCGCTTTCGGACGTTTCCTGTCACGGGCGCTAGGCCTACAAACACAAGTGAGGTATCATTTTTATCGGGAGACTTGGGGGAACGCTGGGTGGAAGGAAATTTGTGGCTCCTCTCAGATTCCAGAACTTTCTGCCACAGAAATGTGAGGAACATGTGTTTTTTAGCCAAATTATGAGCTTTGCAATGGATTCTGGGTGACAGAACCTGGTCCGAGCATCACAAGTCACCCGATCTTGGATTCCCGTAGGTCTCTAGTTTTCAGAAATGCACAGGTTTGGTAGGTTTCCCTAGGTGCCGGCAGAGCTAGAGGCCAAAATCTACAGGTAGGCACTTTGCAAAAAACAACTCTGTTTTCTTTCAAAAATTTGGATGTGTCCACGTTGCGCTTTGGGGCGTTTCCTGTCGTGGGCGCTAGGCCTACCCACACAAGTGAGGTATCATTTTTATCGGGAGACTTGGGGGAACGCTGGGTGGAAGGAAATTTGTGGCTCCTCTCAGATTCCAGAACTTTCTGCCACAGAAATGTGAGGAACATGTGTTTTTTTCGCCAAATTTTGAGGCTTGCAAAGGATTCTGGGTAACAGAACCTGGTCCGAGCCACACAAGTCACCCCATCTTGGATTCCCCTAGGTCTCTAGTTTTCAGAAATGCACAGGTTTGGTAGGTTTCCCTAGGTGCCGGCTGAGCTAAAGGCCAAAATCTACAGGTAGGCACTTTGCAAAAAACACCTCTGTTTTCTTTCAAAAATTTGGATGTGTCCACGTTGCGCTTTGGGGCGTTTCCTGTCGCGGGCACTAGGCCTACCCACACAAGTGAGGTATAATTTTTATCGGGAGACTTGGGGTAACGCTGGGTGGAAGGAAATTTCTGGCTACTCTCAGATTCCAGAACTTTCTGCCACAGAAATGTGAGGAACATGTGTTTTTTTAGCCAAATTTTGAGGCTTGCAAAGGATTCTCGGTAACAGAACCTGGTCCGAGCCACACAAGTCACCCCATCTTGGATTCCCCTAGGTCTCTAGTTTTCAGAAATGCACAGGTTTGGTAGGTTTCCCTAGGTGCCGGCTGAGCTAGAGGCCAAAATCTACAGGTAGGCACTTTGCAAAAAACACCTCTGTTTTCTTTCAAAAAATTGGATGCGTCCACGTTGCGCTTTCGGACGTTTCCTGTCACGGGCGCTAGGCCTACCCGCATAAGTGAGGTATCATTTTTATCGAGAGACTTGGGGGAACGCTGGGTGGAAGGAAATTTGTGGCTCCTCTCAGATTCCAGAACTTTCTGCCACAGAAATGTGAGGAACATGTGTTTTTTTAGCCAAATTTTGAGGTTTGCAAAGGATTCTGGGTAACAGAACCTGGTCCAAGCCACACAAGTCACCCCATCTTGGATTCCCCTAGGTCTCTAGTTTTCAGAAATGCACAGGTTTGGTAGGTTTCCCTAGGTGCCGGCAGAGCTAGAGGCCAAAATCTACAGGTAGGCACTTTGCAAAAAACAACTCTGTTTTCTTTCAAATATTTGGATGTGTCCACGTTGCGCTTTGGGGCGTTTCCTGTCGCGGGCGCTAGGCCCAACCACACAAGTGAGGTATCATTTGTATCGGGAGACTTAGGGGAACGCTGGGTGGACGGAAATTTGTGGCTCCTCTCAGATTCCAGAACTTTCTGCCACAGAAATGTGAGGAACATGTGTTTTTTTAGCCAAATTTTGAGGTTTGCAAAGGATTCTGGGTAACAGAACCTGGTCCAAGCCACACAAGTCACCCCATCTTGGATTCCCCTAGGTCTCTAGTTTTCAGAACTGCACAGGTTTGGTAGGTTTCCCTAGGTGCCGGCTGAGCTAGAGGCCAACATCTACAGGTAGGCACTTTGTAAAAAACACCTCTGTTTTCTTTCAAAAAATTGGATGCGTCCACGTTGCGCTTTGGGACGTTTCCTGTCACGGGCGCTAGGCCTACCCACACAAGTGAGGTATCATTTTTATCGGGAGACTTGGGGGAACACTGGGTGGAAGGAAATTTGTGGCTCCTCTCAGATTCCAGAACTTTCTGCCACAGAAATGTGAGGAACATGTGTTTTTTTAGCCAAATTTTGAGGTTTGCAAAGGATTCTGGGTAACAGAACCTGGTCCAAGCCACACAAGTCACCCCATCTTGGATTCCCCTAGGTCTCTAGTTTTCAGAAATGCACAGGTTTGGTAGGTTTCCCTAGGTGCCGGCAGAGCTAGAGGCCAAAATCTACAGGTAGGCACTTTGCAAAAAACAACTCTGTTTTCTTTCAAAAATTTGGATGTGTCCACGTTGCGCTTTGGGGCGTTTCCTGTCGCGGGCGCTAGGCCTACCCACACAAGTGAGGTATCATTTTTATCGGGAGACTTGGGGGAACGCTGGGTGGAAGGAAATTTGTGGCTCCTCTCAGATTCCAGAACTTTCTGCCACAGAAATGTGAGGAACATGTGTTTTTTTCGCCAAATTTTGAGGCTTGCAAAGGATTCTGGGTAACAGAACCTGGTCCGAGCCACACAAGTCACCCCATCTTGGATTCCCCTAGGTCTCTAGTTTTCAGAAATGCACAGGTTTGGTAGGTTTCCCTAGGTGCCGGCTGAGCTAAAGGCCAAAATCTACAGGTAGGCACTTTGCAAAAAACACCTCTGTTTTCTTTCAAAAATTTGGATGTGTCCACGTTGCGCTTTGGGGCGTTTCCTGTCGCGGGCACTAGGCCTACCCATACAAGTGAGGTATAATTTTTATCGGGAGACTTGGGGTAACGCTGGGTGGAAGGAAATTTCTGGCTACTCTCAGATTCCAGAACTTTCTGCCACAGAAATGTGAGGAACATGTGTTTTTTTAGCCAAATTTTGAGGCTTGCAAAGGATTCTCGGTAACAGAACCTGGTCCGAGCCACACAAGTCACCCCATCTTGGATTCCCCTAGGTCTCTAGTTTTCAGAAATGCACAGGTTTGGTAGGTTTCCCTAGGTGCCGGCTGAGCTAGAGGCCAAAATCTACAGGTAGGCACTTTGCAAAAAACACCTCTGTTTTCTTTCAAAAAATTGGATGCGTCCACGTTGCGCTTTCGGACGTTTCCTGTCACAGGCGCTAGGCCTACCCGCATAAGTGAGGTATCATTTTTATCGAGAGACTTGGGGGAACGCTGGGTGGAAGGAAATTTGTGGCTCCTCTCAGATTCCAGAACTTTCTGCCACAGAAATGTGAGGAACATGTGTTTTTTTAGCCAAATTTTGAGGTTTGCAAAGGATTCTGGGTAACAGAACCTGGTCCAAGCCACACAAGTCACCCCATCTTGGATTCCCCTAGGTCTCTAGTTTTCAGAAATGCACAGGTTTGGTAGGTTTCCCTAGGTGCCGGCAGAGCTAGAGGCCAAAATCTACAGGTAGGCACTTTGCAAAAAACAACTCTGTTTTCTTTCAAATATTTGGATGTGTCCACGTTGCGCTTTGGGGCGTTTCCTGTCGCGGGCGTTAGGCCCAACCACACAAGTGAGGTATCATTTTTATCGGGAGACTTAGGGGAACGCTGGGTGGACGGAAATTTGTGGCTCCTCTCAGATTCCAGAACTTTCTGCCACAGAAATGTGAGGAACATGTGTTTTTTTAGCCAAATTTTGAGGTTTGCAAAGGATTCTGGGTAACAGAACCTGGTCCAAGCCACACAAGTCACCCCATCTTGGATTCCCCTAGGTCTCTAGTTTTCAGAAATGCACAGGTTTGGTAGGTTTCCCTAGGTGCCGGCTGAGCTAGAGGCCAACATCTACAGGTAGGCACTTTGTAAAAAACACCTCTGTTTTCTTTCAAAAAATTGGATGCGTCCACGTTGCGCTTTGGGACGTTTCCTGTCACGGGCGCTAGGCCTACCCACACAAGTGAGGTATCATTTTTATCGGGAGACTTGGGGGAACACTGGGTGGAAGGAAATTTGTGGCTCCTCTCAGATTCCAGAACTTTCTGCCACAGAAATGTGAGGAACATGTGTTTTTTTAGCCAAATTTTGAGGTTTGCAAAGGATTCTGGGTAACAGAACCTGGTCCAAGCCACACAAGTCACCCCATCTTGAATTCCCCTAGGTCTCTAGTTTTCAGAAATGCACAGGTTTGGTAGGTTTCCCTAGGTGCCGGCAGAGCTAGAGGCCAAAATCTACAGGTAGGCACTTTGCAAAAAACACCTGTTTTCTTTAAAAAAATTGGATGCGTCCACGTTGCGCTTTGGGACGTTTCCTGTCACGGGCGCTAGGCCTACCCACACAAGTGAGGTATCATTTTTATCGGGAGACTTGGGGGAACGCTGGGTGGAAGGAAATTTGTGGCTCCTCTCAGATTCCAGAACTTTCTGCCACAGAAATGTGAGGAACATGTGTTTTTTTAGCCAAATTTTGAGGCTTGCAAAGGATTCTCGGTAACAGAACCTGGTCCGAGCCACACAAGTCACCCCATCTTGGATTCCCCTAGGTCTCTAGTTTTCAGAAATGCACAGGTTTGGTAGGTTTCCCTAGGTGCCGGCTGAGCTAGAGGCCAAAATCTACAGGTAGGCACTTTGCAAAAAACACCTCTGTTTTCTTTCAAAAAATTGGATGCGTCCACGTTGCGCTTTCGGACGTTTCCTGTCACGGGCGCTAGGCCTACCCGCATAAGTGAGGTATCATTTTTATCGAGAGACTTGGGGGAACGCTGGGTGGAAGGAAATTTGTGGCTCCTCTCAGATTCCAGAACTTTCTGCCACAGAAATGTGAGGAACATGTGTTTTTTTAGCCAAATTTTGAGGTTTGCAAAGGATTCTGGGTAACAGAACCTGGTCCAAGCCACACAAGTCACCCCATCTTGGATTCCCCTAGGTCTCTAGTTTTCAGAAATGCACAGGTTTGGTAGGTTTCCCTAGGTGCCGGCAGAGCTAGAGGCCAAAATCTACAGGTAGGCACTTTGCAAAAAACAACTCTGTTTTCTTTCAAATATTTGGATGTGTCCACGTTGCGCTTTGGGGCGTTTCCTGTCGCGGGTGCTAGGCCCAACCACACAAGTGAGGTATCATTTTTATCGGGAGACTTAGGGGAACGCTGGGTGGACGGAAATTTGTGGCTCCTCTCAGATTCCAGAACTTTCTGCCACAGAAATGTGAGGAACATGTGTTTTTTTAGCCAAATTTTGAGGTTTGCAAAGGATTCTGGGTAACAGAACCTGGTCCAAGCCACACAAGTCACCCCATCTTGGATTCCCCTAGGTCTCTAGTTTTCAGAAATGCACAGGTTTGGTAGGTTTCCCTAGGTGCCGGCTGAGCTAGAGGCCAACATCTACAGGTAGGCACTTTGTAAAAAACACCTCTGTTTTCTTTCAAAAAATTGGATGCGTCCACGTTGCGCTTTGGGACGTTTCCTGTCACGGGCGCTAGGCCTACCCACACAAGTGAGGTATCATTTTTATCGGGAGACTTGGGGGAACACTGGGTGGAAGGAAATTTGTGGCTCCTCTCAGATTCCAGAACTTTCTGCCACAGAAATGTGAGGAACATGTGTTTTTTTAGCCAAATTTTGAGGTTTGCAAAGGATTCTGGGTAACAGAACCTGGTCCAAGCCACACAAGTCACCCCATCTTGGATTCCCCTAGGTCTCTAGTTTTCAGAAATGCACAGGTTTGGTAGGTTTCCCTAGGTGCCGGCAGAGCTAGAGGCCAAAATCTACAGGTAGGCACTTTGCAAAAAACACCTGTTTTCTTTAAAAAAATTGGATGCGTCCACGTTGCGCTTTGGGACGTTTCCTGTCACGGGCGCTAGGCCTACCCACACAAGTGAGGTATCATTTTTATCGGGAGACTTGGGGGAACGCTGGGTGGAAGGAAATTTCTGGCTACTCTCAGATTCCAGAACTTTCTGCCACAGAAATGTGAGGAACATGTGTTTTTTTAAACAAATTTTGAGGCTTGCAAAGGATTCTGGGTAACAGAACCTGGTCCGAATCACACAAGTCACCCCATCTTGGATTCCCCTAGGTCTCTAGTTTTCAGAAATGCACAGGTTTGGTAGGTTTCCCTAGGTGCCGGCAGAGCTAGAGGCCAAAATCTACAGGTAGGCACTTTGCAAAAAACAACTCTGTTTTCTTTCAAATATTTGGATGTGTCCACGTTGCGCTTTGGGGCGTTTCCTGTCGCGGGCGCTAGGCCTACCCACACAAGTGAGGTATCATTTTTATCGGGAGACTTAGGGGAACGCTGGGTGGACGGAAATTTGTGGCTCCTCTCAGATTCCAGAACTTTCTGCCACAGAAATGTGAGGAACATGTGTTTTTTTAGCCAAATTTTGAGGTTTGCAAAGGATTCTGGGTAACAGAACCTGGTCCAAGCCACACAAGTCACCCCATCTTGGATTCCCCTAGGTCTCTAGTTTTCAGAAATGCACAGGTTTGGTAGGTTTCCCTAGGTGCCGGCTGAGCTGGAGGCCAACATCTACAGGTAGGCACTTTGTAAAAAACACCTCTGTTTTCTTTCAAAAAATTGGATGCGTCCACGTTGCGCTTTGGGACGTTTCCTGTCACGGGCGCTAGGCCTACCCACACAAGTGAGGTATCATTTTTATCGGGAGACTTGGGGGAACGCTGGGTGGAAGGAAATTTGTGGCTCCTCTCAGATTCCAGAACTTTCTGCCACAGAAATGTGAGGAACATGTGTTTTTTAGCCAAATTATGAGGTTTGCAATGGATTCTGGGTGACAGAACCTGGTCCGAGCCACACAAGTCACCCCATCTTGGATTCCCCTAGGTCTCTAGTTTTCAGAAATGCACAGGTTTGGTAGGTTTCCCTAGGTGCCGGCAGAGCTAGAGGCCAAAATCTACAGGTAGGCACTTTGCAAAAAACAACTCTGTTTTCTTTCAAATATTTGGATGTGTCCACGTTGCGCTTTGGGGCGTTTCCTGTCGCGGGCGCTAGGCCTACCCACACAAGTGAGGTATCATTTTTATCGGGAGACTTGGGGGAACGCTGGGTGGAAGGAAATTTGTGGCTCCTCTCAGATTCCAGAACTTTCTGCCACAGAAATGTGAGGAACATGTGTTTTTTTCGCCAAATTTTGAGGCTTGCAAAGGATTCTGGGTAACAGAACCTGGTCCGAGCCACACAAGTCACCCCATCTTGGATTCCCCTAGGTCTCTAGTTTTCAGAAATGCACAGGTTTGGTAGGTTTCCCTAGGTGCCGGCTGAGCTAAAGGCCAAAATCTACAGGTAGGCACTTTGCAAAAAACACCTCTGTTTTCTTTCAAAAATTTGGATGTGTCCACGTTGCGCTTTGGGGCGTTTCCTGTCGCGGGCACTAGGCCTACCCATACAAGTGAGGTATAATTTTTATCGGGAGACTTGGGGTAACGCTGGGTGGAAGGAAATTTCTGGCTACTCTCAGATTCCAGAACTTTCTGCCACAGAAATGTGAGGAACATGTGTTTTTTTAGCCAAATTTTGAGGCTTGCAAAGGATTCTCGGTAACAGAACCTGGTCCGAGCCACACAAGTCACCCCATCTTGGATTCCCCTAGGTCTCTAGTTTTCAGAAATGCACAGGTTTGGTAGGTTTCCCTAGGTGCCGGCTGAGCTAGAGGCCAAAATCTACAGGTAGGCACTTTGCAAAAAACACCTCTGTTTTCTTTCAAAAAATTGGATGCGTCCACGTTGCGCTTTCGGACGTTTCCTGTCACAGGCGCTAGGCCTACCCGCATAAGTGAGGTATCATTTTTATCGAGAGACTTGGGGGAACGCTGGGTGGAAGGAAATTTGTGGCTCCTCTCAGATTCCAGAACTTTCTGCCACAGAAATGTGAGGAACATGTGTTTTTTTAGCCAAATTTTGAGGTTTGCAAAGGATTCTGGGTAACAGAACCTGGTCCAAGCCACACAAGTCACCCCATCTTGGATTCCCCTAGGTCTCTAGTTTTCAGAAATGCACAGGTTTGGTAGGTTTCCCTAGGTGCCGGCAGAGCTAGAGGCCAAAATCTACAGGTAGGCACTTTGCAAAAAACAACTCTGTTTTCTTTCAAATATTTGGATGTGTCCACGTTGCGCTTTGGGGCGTTTCCTGTCGCGGGCGTTAGGCCCAACCACACAAGTGAGGTATCATTTTTATCGGGAGACTTAGGGGAACGCTGGGTGGACGGAAATTTGTGGCTCCTCTCAGATTCCAGAACTTTCTGCCACAGAAATGTGAGGAACATGTGTTTTTTTAGCCAAATTTTGAGGTTTGCAAAGGATTCTGGGTAACAGAACCTGGTCCAAGCCACACAAGTCACCCCATCTTGGATTCCCCTAGGTCTCTAGTTTTCAGAAATGCACAGGTTTGGTAGGTTTCCCTAGGTGCCGGCTGAGCTAGAGGCCAACATCTACAGGTAGGCACTTTGTAAAAAACACCTCTGTTTTCTTTCAAAAAATTGGATGCGTCCACGTTGCGCTTTGGGACGTTTCCTGTCACGGGCGCTAGGCCTACCCACACAAGTGAGGTATCATTTTTATCGGGAGACTTGGGGGAACACTGGGTGGAAGGAAATTTGTGGCTCCTCTCAGATTCCAGAACTTTCTGCCACAGAAATGTGAGGAACATGTGTTTTTTTAGCCAAATTTTGAGGTTTGCAAAGGATTCTGGGTAACAGAACCTGGTCCAAGCCACACAAGTCACCCCATCTTGAATTCCCCTAGGTCTCTAGTTTTCAGAAATGCACAGGTTTGGTAGGTTTCCCTAGGTGCCGGCAGAGCTAGAGGCCAAAATCTACAGGTAGGCACTTTGCAAAAAACACCTGTTTTCTTTAAAAAAATTGGATGCGTCCACGTTGCGCTTTGGGACGTTTCCTGTCACGGGCGCTAGGCCTACCCACACAAGTGAGGTATCATTTTTATCGGGAGACTTGGGGGAACGCTGGGTGGAAGGAAATTTGTGGCTCCTCTCAGATTCCAGAACTTTCTGCCACAGAAATGTGAGGAACATGTGTTTTTTTAGCCAAATTTTGAGGCTTGCAAAGGATTCTCGGTAACAGAACCTGGTCCGAGCCACACAAGTCACCCCATCTTGGATTCCCCTAGGTCTCTAGTTTTCAGAAATGCACAGGTTTGGTAGGTTTCCCTAGGTGCCGGCTGAGCTAGAGGCCAAAATCTACAGGTAGGCACTTTGCAAAAAACACCTCTGTTTTCTTTCAAAAAATTGGATGCGTCCACGTTGCGCTTTCGGACGTTTCCTGTCACGGGCGCTAGGCCTACCCGCATAAGTGAGGTATCATTTTTATCGAGAGACTTGGGGGAACGCTGGGTGGAAGGAAATTTGTGGCTCCTCTCAGATTCCAGAACTTTCTGCCACAGAAATGTGAGGAACATGTGTTTTTTTAGCCAAATTTTGAGGTTTGCAAAGGATTCTGGGTAACAGAACCTGGTCCAAGCCACACAAGTCACCCCATCTTGGATTCCCCTAGGTCTCTAGTTTTCAGAAATGCACAGGTTTGGTAGGTTTCCCTAGGTGCCGGCAGAGCTAGAGGCCAAAATCTACAGGTAGGCACTTTGCAAAAAACAACTCTGTTTTCTTTCAAATATTTGGATGTGTCCACGTTGCGCTTTGGGGCGTTTCCTGTCGCGGGTGCTAGGCCCAACCACACAAGTGAGGTATCATTTTTATCGGGAGACTTAGGGGAACGCTGGGTGGACGGAAATTTGTGGCTCCTCTCAGATTCCAGAACTTTCTGCCACAGAAATGTGAGGAACATGTGTTTTTTTAGCCAAATTTTGAGGTTTGCAAAGGATTCTGGGTAACAGAACCTGGTCCAAGCCACACAAGTCACCCCATCTTGGATTCCCCTAGGTCTCTAGTTTTCAGAAATGCACAGGTTTGGTAGGTTTCCCTAGGTGCCGGCTGAGCTAGAGGCCAACATCTACAGGTAGGCACTTTGTAAAAAACACCTCTGTTTTCTTTCAA
Organism: Pleurodeles waltl; assembly: GCF_031143425.1. Lineage (NCBI taxonomy): Eukaryota > Metazoa > Chordata > Amphibia > Caudata > Salamandridae > Pleurodeles > Pleurodeles waltl. The sequence goes on from NW_027149907.1 coordinate 39,058, forward strand.
AAAATTGGATGCGTCCACGTTGCGCTTTGGGACGTTTCCTGTCACGGGCGCTAGGCCTACCCACACAAGTGAGGTATCATTTTTATCGGGAGACTTGGGGGAACACTGGGTGGAAGGAAATTTGTGGCTCCTCTCAGATTCCAGAACTTTCTGCCACAGAAATGTGAGGAACATGTGTTTTTTTAGCCAAATTTTGAGGTTTGCAAAGGATTCTGGGTAACAGAACCTGGTCCAAGCCACACAAGTCACCCCATCTTGGATTCCCCTAGGTCTCTAGTTTTCAGAAATGCACAGGTTTGGTAGGTTTCCCTAGGTGCCGGCAGAGCTAGAGGCCAAAATCTACAGGTAGGCACTTTGCAAAAAACACCTGTTTTCTTTAAAAAAATTGGATGCGTCCACGTTGCGCTTTGGGACGTTTCCTGTCACGGGCGCTAGGCCTACCCACACAAGTGAGGTATCATTTTTATCGGGAGACTTGGGGGAACGCTGGGTGGAAGGAAATTTCTGGCTACTCTCAGATTCCAGAACTTTCTGCCACAGAAATGTGAGGAACATGTGTTTTTTTAAACAAATTTTGAGGCTTGCAAAGGATTCTGGGTAACAGAACCTGGTCCGAATCACACAAGTCACCCCATCTTGGATTCCCCTAGGTCTCTAGTTTTCAGAAATGCACAGGTTTGGTAGGTTTCCCTAGGTGCCGGCAGAGCTAGAGGCCAAAATCTACAGGTAGGCACTTTGCAAAAAACAACTCTGTTTTCTTTCAAATATTTGGATGTGTCCACGTTGCGCTTTGGGGCGTTTCCTGTCGCGGGCGCTAGGCCTACCCACACAAGTGAGGTATCATTTTTATCGGGAGACTTAGGGGAACGCTGGGTGGACGGAAATTTGTGGCTCCTCTCAGATTCCAGAACTTTCTGCCACAGAAATGTGAGGAACATGTGTTTTTTTAGCCAAATTTTGAGGTTTGCAAAGGATTCTGGGTAACAGAACCTGGTCCAAGCCACACAAGTCACCCCATCTTGGATTCCCCTAGGTCTCTAGTTTTCAGAAATGCACAGGTTTGGTAGGTTTCCCTAGGTGCCGGCTGAGCTGGAGGCCAACATCTACAGGTAGGCACTTTGTAAAAAACACCTCTGTTTTCTTTCAAAAAATTGGATGCGTCCACGTTGCGCTTTGGGACGTTTCCTGTCACGGGCGCTAGGCCTACCCACACAAGTGAGGTATCATTTTTATCGGGAGACTTGGGGGAACGCTGGGTGGAAGGAAATTTGTGGCTCCTCTCAGATTCCAGAACTTTCTGCCACAGAAATGTGAGGAACATGTGTTTTTTAGCCAAATTATGAGGTTTGCAATGGATTCTGGGTGACAGAACCTGGTCCGAGCCACACAAGTCACCCCATCTTGGATTCCCCTAGGTCTCTAGTTTTCAGAAATGCACAGGTTTGGTAGGTTTCCCTAGGTGCCGGCAGAGCTAGAGGCCAAAATCTACAGGTAGGCACTTTGCAAAAAACAACTCTGTTTTCTTTAAAAAATTTGGATGTGTCCACGTTGCGCTTTGGGGCGTTTCCTGTCACGGGCGCTAGGCCTACCCACACAAGTGAGGTATCATTTTTATCGGGAGACTTGGGGGAACGCTGGGTGGAAGGAAATTTGTGGCTCCTCTCAGATTCCAGAACTTTCTGCCACAGAAATGTGAGGAACATGTGTTTTTTTAGCCAAATTTTGAGGTTTGCAAAGGATTCTGGGTAACAGAACCTGGTCCAAGCCACACAAGTCACCCCATCTTGGATTCCCCTAGGTCTCTAGTTTTCAGAAATGCACAGGTTTGGTAGGTTTCCCTAGGTGCCGGCAGAGCTAGAGGCCAAAATCTACAGGTAGGCACTTTGCAAAAAACACCTGTTTTCTTTAAAAAAATTGGATGCGTCCACGTTGCGCTTGGGACGTTTTCTGTCACGGGCGCTAGGCCTACCCACACAAGTGAGGTATCATTTTTATCGGGAGACTTGGGGGAACGCTGGGTGGAAGGAAATTTCTGGCTACTCTCAGATTCCAGAACTTTCTGCCACAGAAATGTGAGGAACATGTGTTTTTTTAGCCAAATTTTGAGGTTTGCAAAGGATTCTGGGTAACAGAACCTGGTCCAAGCCACACAAGTCACCCCATCTTGGATTCCCCTAGGTCTCTAGTTTTCAGAAATGCACAGGTTTGGTAGGTTTCCCTAGGTGCCGGCTGAGCTAAAGGCCAAAATCTACAGGTAGGCACTTTGCAAAAAACACCTCTGTTTTCTTTCAAAAATTTGGATGTGTCCACGTTGCGCTTTGGGGCGTTTCCTGTCGCGGGCACTAGGCCTACCCATACAAGTGAGGTATAATTTTTATCGGGAGACTTGGGGTAACGCTGGGTGGAAGGAAATTTCTGGCTACTCTCAGATTCCAGAACTTTCTGCCACAGAAATGTGAGGAACATGTGTTTTTTTAGCCAAATTTTGAGGCTTGCAAAGGATTCTCGGTAACAGAACCTGGTCCGAGCCACACAAGTCACCCCATCTTGGATTCCCCTAGGTCTCTAGTTTTCAGAAATGCACAGGTTTGGTAGGTTTCCCTATGTGCCGGCTGAGCTAGAGGCCAAAATCTACAGGTAGGCACTTTGCAAAAAACACCTCTGTTTTCTTTCAAAAAATTGGATGCGTCCACGTTGCGCTTTCGGACGTTTCCTGTCACAGGCGCTAGGCCTACCCGCATAAGTGAGGTATCATTTTTATCGAGAGACTTGGGGGAACGCTGGGTGGAAGGAAATTTGTGGCTCCTCTCAGATTCCAGAACTTTCTGCCACAGAAATGTGAGGAACATGTGTTTTTTTAGCCAAATTTTGAGGTTTGCAAAGGATTCTGGGTAACAGAACCTGGTCCAAGCCACACAAGTCACCCCATCTTGGATTCCCCTAGGTCTCTAGTTTTCAGAAATGCACAGGTTTGGTAGGTTTCCCTAGGTGCCTGCAGAGCTAGAGGCCAAAATCTACAGGTAGGCACTTTGCAAAAAACAACTCTGTTTTCTTTCAAATATTTGGATGTGTCCACGTTGCGCTTTGGGGCGTTTCCTGTCGCGGGCGCTAGGCCCAACCACACAAGTGAGGTATCATTTTTATCGGGAGACTTAGGGGAACGCTGGGTGGACGGAAATTTGTGGCTCCTCTCAGATTCCAGAACTTTCTGCCACAGAAATGTGAGGAACATGTGTTTTTTTAGCCAAATTTTGAGGTTTGCAAAGGATTCTGGGTAACAGAACCTGGTCCAAGCCACACAAGTCACCCCATCTTGGATTCCCCTAGGTCTCTAGTTTTCAGAAATGCACAGGTTTGGTAGGTTTCCCTAGGTGCCGGCTGAGCTAGAGGCCAACATCTACAGGTAGGCACTTTGTAAAAAACACCTCTGTTTTCTTTCAAAAAATTGGATGCGTCCACGTTGCGCTTTGGGACGTTTCCTGTCACGGGCGCTAGGCCTACCCACACAACTGAGGTATCATTTTTATCGGGAGACTTGGGGGAACACTGGGTGGAAGGAAATTTGTGGCTCCTCTCAGATTCCAGAACTTTCTGCCACAGAAATGTGAGGAACATGTGTTTTTTTAGCCAAATTTTGAGGTTTGCAAAGGATTCTGGGTAACAGAACCTGGTCCAAGCCACACAAGTCACCCCATCTTGGATTCCCCTAGGTCTCTAGTTTTCAGAAATGCACAGGTTTGGTAGGTTTCCCTAGGTGCCGGCAGAGCTAGAGGCCAAAATCTACAGGTAGGCACTTTGCAAAAAACACCTGTTTTCTTTAAAAAAATTGGATGCGTCCACGTTGCGCTTTGGGACGTTTCCTGTCACGGGCGCTAGGCCTACCCACACAAGTGAGGTATCATTTTTATCGGGAGACTTGGGGGAACGCTGGGTGGAAGGAAATTTGTGGCTCCTCTCAGATTCCAGAACTTTCTGCCACAGAAATGTGAGGAACATGTGTTTTTTTAGCCAAATTTTGAGGCTTGCAAAGGATTCTCGGTAACAGAACCTGGTCCGAGCCACACAAGTCACCCCATCTTGGATTCCCCTAGGTCTCTAGTTTTCAGAAATGCACAGGTTTGGTAGGTTTCCCTAGGTGCCGGCTGAGCTAGAGGCCAAAATCTACAGGTAGGCACTTTGCAAAAAACACCTCTGTTTTCTTTCAAAAAATTGGATGCGTCCACGTTGCGCTTTCGGACGTTTCCTGTCACGGGCGCTAGGCCTACCCGCATAAGTGAGGTATCATTTTTATCGAGAGACTTGGGGGAACGCTGGGTGGAAGGAAATTTGTGGCTCCTCTCAGATTCCAGAACTTTCTGCCACAGAAATGTGAGGAACATGTGTTTTTTTAGCCAAATTTTGAGGTTTGCAAAGGATTCTGGGTAACAGAACCTGGTCCAAGCCACACAAGTCACCCCATCTTGGATTCCCCTAGGTCTCTAGTTTTCAGAAATGCACAGGTTTGGTAGGTTTCCCTAGGTGCCGGCAGAGCTAGAGGCCAAAATCTACAGGTAGGCACTTTGCAAAAAACAACTCTGTTTTCTTTCAAATATTTGGATGTGTCCACGTTGCGCTTTGGGGCGTTTCCTGTCGCGGGTGCTAGGCCCAACCACACAAGTGAGGTATCATTTTTACCGGGAGACTTAGGGGAACGCTGGGTGGACGGAAATTTGTGGCTCCTCTCAGATTCCAGAACTTTCTGCCACAGAAATGTGAGGAACATGTGTTTTTTTAGCCAAATTTTGAGGTTTGCAAAGGATTCTGGGTAACAGAACCTGGTCCAAGCCACACAAGTCACCCCATCTTGGATTCCCCTAGGTCTCTAGTTTTCAGAAATGCACAGGTTTGGTAGGTTTCCCTAGGTGCCGGCTGAGCTAGAGGCCAACATCTACAGGTAGGCACTTTGTAAAAAACACCTCTGTTTTCTTTCAAAAAATTGGATGCGTCCACGTTGCGCTTTGGGACGTTTCCTGTCACGGGCGCTAGGCCTACCCACACAAGTGAGGTATCATTTTTATCGGGAGACTTGGGGGAACACTGGGTGGAAGGAAATTTGTGGCTCCTCTCAGATTCCAGAACTTTCTGCCACAGAAATGTGAGGAACATGTGTTTTTTTAGCCAAATTTTGAGGTTTGCAAAGGATTCTGGGTAACAGAACCTGGTCCAAGCCACACAAGTCACCCCATCTTGGATTCCCCTAGGTCTCTAGTTTTCAGAAATGCACAGGTTTGGTAGGTTTCCCTAGGTGCCGGCAGAGCTAGAGGCCAAAATCTACAGGTAGGCACTTTGCAAAAAACACCTGTTTTCTTTAAAAAAATTGGATGCGTCCACGTTGCGCTTTGGGACGTTTCCTGTCACGGGCGCTAGGCCTACCCACACAAGTGAGGTATCATTTTTATCGGGAGACTTGGGGGAACGCTGGGTGGAAGGAAATTTCTGGCTACTCTCAGATTCCAGAACTTTCTGCCACAGAAATGTGAGGAACATGTGTTTTTTTAAACAAATTTTGAGGCTTGCAAAGGATTCTGGGTAACAGAACCTGGTCCGAATCACACAAGTCACCCCATCTTGGATTCCCCTAGGTCTCTAGTTTTCAGAAATGCACAGGTTTGGTAGGTTTCCCTAGGTGCCGGCAGAGCTAGAGGCCAAAATCTACAGGTAGGCACTTTGCAAAAAACAACTCTGTTTTCTTTCAAATATTTGGATGTGTCCACGTTGCGCTTTGGGGCGTTTCCTGTCGCGGGCGCTAGGCCTACCCACACAAGTGAGGTATCATTTTTATCGGGAGACTTAGGGGAACGCTGGGTGGACGGAAATTTGTGGCTCCTCTCAGATTCCAGAACTTTCTGCCACAGAAATGTGAGGAACATGTGTTTTTTTAGCCAAATTTTGAGGTTTGCAAAGGATTCTGGGTAACAGAACCTGGTCCAAGCCACACAAGTCACCCCATCTTGGATTCCCCTAGGTCTCTAGTTTTCAGAAATGCACAGGTTTGGTAGGTTTCCCTAGGTGCCGGCTGAGCTAGAGGCCAACATCTACAGGTAGGCACTTTGTAAAAAACACCTCTGTTTTCTTTCAAAAAATTGGATGCGTCCACGTTGCGCTTTGGGACGTTTCCTGTCACGGGCGCTAGGCCTACCCACACAAGTGAGGTATCATTTTTATCGGGAGACTTGGGGGAACGCTGGGTGGAAGGAAATTTGTGGCTCCTCTCAGATTCCAGAACTTTCTGCCACAGAAATGTGAGGAACATGTGTTTTTTAGCCAAATTATGAGGTTTGCAATGGATTCTGGGTGACAGAACCTGGTCCGAGCCACACAAGTCACCCCATCTTGGATTCCCCTAGGTCTCTAGTTTTCAGAAATGCACAGGTTTGGTAGGTTTCCCTAGGTGCCGGCAGAGCTAGAGGCCAAAATCTACAGGTAGGCACTTTGCAAAAAACAACTCTGTTTTCTTTAAAAAATTTGGATGTGTCCACGTTGCGCTTTGGGGCGTTTCCTGTCACGGGCGCTAGGCCTACCCACACAAGTGAGGTATCATTTTTATCGGGAGACTTGGGGGAACGCTGGGTGGAAGGAAATTTGTGGCTCCTCTCAGATTCCAGAACTTTCTGCCACAGAAATGTGAGGAACATGTGTTTTTTTAGCCAAATTTTGAGGTTTGCAAAGGATTCTGGGTAACAGAACCTGGTCCAAGCCACACAAGTCACCCCATCTTGGATTCCCCTAGGTCTCTAGTTTTCAGAAATGCACAGGTTTGGTAGGTTTCCCTAGGTGCCGGCAGAGCTAGAGGCCAAAATCTACAGGTAGGCACTTTGCAAAAAACACCTGTTTTCTTTAAAAAAATTGGATGCGTCCACGTTGCGCTTGGGACGTTTTCTGTCACGGGCGCTAGGCCTACCCACACAAGTGAGGTATCATTTTTATCGGGAGACTTGGGGGAACGCTGGGTGGAAGGAAATTTCTGGCTACTCTCAGATTCCAGAACTTTCTGCCACAGAAATGTGAGGAACATGTGTTTTTTTAAACAAATTTTGAGGCTTGCAAAGGATTCTGGGTAACAGAACATGGTCCGAATCACACAAGTCACCCCATCTTGGATTCCCCTAGGTCTCTAGTTTTCAGAAATGCACAGGTTTGGTAGGTTTCCCTAGGTGCCGGCAGAGCTAGAGGCCAAAATCTACAGGTAGGCACTTTGCAAAAAACAACTCTGTTTTCTTTCAAAAATTTGGATGTGTCCACGTTGCGCTTTGGGGCGTTTCCTGTCGCGGGCGTTAGGCCTACCAACGCAAGTGAGGTATCATTTTTATCAGGAGACTTGGGGGAACGCTGGGTGGAAGGAAATTTGTGGCTCCTCTCAGATTCCAGAACTTTCTGCCACAGAAATGTGAGGAACATGTGTTTTTTTAGCCAAATTTTGAGGCTTGCAAAGGATTCTGGGTAACAGAACATGGTCCGAGCCACACAAGTCACCCCATCTTGGATTCCCCTAGGTCTCTAGTTTTCAGAAATGCACAGGTTTGGTAGGTTTCCCTAGGTGCCGGCTGAGCTAAAGGCCAAAATCTACAGGTAGGCACTTTGCAAAAAACACCTCTGTTTTCTTTCAAAAATGTGGATGTGTCCACGTTGCGCTTTGGGGCGTTTCCTGTCGCGGGCACCAGGCCTACCCACACAAGTGAGGTATAATTTTTATCGGGAGACTTGGGGGAACGCTGGGTGGAAGGAAATTTCTGGCTACTCTCAGATTCCAGAAATTTCTGCCACAGAAATGTGAGGAACATTTGTTTTTTTAGCCAAATTTTGAGGCTTGCAAAGGATTCTGGGTAACAGAACCTGGTCCGAGCCACACAAGTCACCCCATCTTGGATTCCCCTAGGTCTCTAGATTTCAGAAATGCACAGGTTTGGTAGGTTTCCCTAGGTGCCGGGTGAGCTAGAGGCCCAAATCTACAGGTAGGCACTTTGCAAAAAACACCTCTGTTTTCTTTCATAAAATTGGATGTGTCCAGGTTGCGCTGTGGGGCGTTTCCTGTCGCGGGCGCTAGGCCTACCCACACAAGTGAGGTATCATTTTTATCGAGAGACTTGGGGGAACGCTGGGTGGAAGGAAATTTGTGGCTCCTCTTAGATTCCAGAACTTTCTGCCACAGAAATGTGAGGAACATGTGTTTTTTTAGCCAAATTTTGAGGTTTGAAAAGGATTCTGGGTAACAGAACCTGGTCCGAGCCACACAAGTCACCCCATCTTGGATTCCCCTAGGTCTCTAGTTTTCAGAAATGCACAGGTTTGGTAGGTTTCCCTAGGTGCCGGCTGAGCTAGAGGCCAAAATCTACAGGTAGGCACTTTGCAAAAAACACCTCTGTTTTCTTTAAAAAAATTGGATGTGTCCACTTTGCGCTTTGGGGCGTTTTCTGTCGCGGGCGCTAGGCCTACCCACACAAGTGAGGTATCATTTTTATTGGGAGACTTGGGGGAACGCTGGGTGGAAGGAAATTTGTTGCTCCTCTCAGATTCCAGAACTTTCTGCCACAGAAATGTGAGGAACATGTGTTTTTTAGCCAAATTTTGAGGTTTGCAAAGGATTCTGGGTAACAGAATCTGGTCCGAGCCACACAGGTCAACCCATCTTGGATTCCCCTAGGTCTCTAATTTTCAGAAATGCACAGGTTTGGTAGGTTTCCCTAGGTGCCGGCTGAGCTAGAGGCCAAAATCTACCGGTGGGCACTATGCAAAAAACACCTCTGTTTTCTTTCAAAAAGTTGGATGTGTCCACGTTGCGCTTTGGGGGTGTTTCCTGTCGCGGGCGCTAGGCCTACCCACACAAGTGAGGTATCATTTTTATCGGGAGACTTGGGGGAACGCTGGGTGGAAGGAAATTTGAGGCTCCTCTTAGAATCCAGAACTTTCTGCCACAGAAATGTGAGGAACATGTGTTTTTTTAGCAAATTATGAGGTTTGCAAAGGATTCTGGGTAACAGAACCTGGTCCGAGCCACACAAGTCACCCCATCTTGGATTCCCCTAGGTCTCTAGTTTTCAGAAATGCACAGGTTTGGTAGGTTTCCCTAGGTGCCGGCTGAGCTAGAGGCCAAAATCTACAGGTAGGCACTTTGCAAAAAACACCTTTGTTTTCTTTCAAAAATTTGGATGTGTCCACGTTGCGCTTTGGGGCGTTTCCTGTCGCGGGCGCTAGGCCTACCCACACAAGTGAGGTATCATTTTTATCGGGAGACTTGGGGGAACGCTGGGTGGAAGGAAATTTGTGGCTCCTCTCAGATTCCAGAACTTTCTGCCACAGGAATGTTAGGAACATGTGTTTGTTTAGCCAAATTTTGAGGTTTGCAAAGGATTCTGGGTAACAGAACCTGGTCCGAGCCACACAAGTCACCCCATCTTGGATTCCCCTAGGCCTCTAGTTTTCAGAAATGCACAGGTTTCGTAGGTTTCCCTAGGTGCCAGCTGAGCTAGAGGCGAAAATCTACAGGTAGGCACTTTGCAAAAAACACCTCTGTTTTCTTTAAAAAAGTTGGATGTGTCCACGTTGCGCTTTGGGGCGTTTCCTGTCGCGGGCGCTAGGCCTACCAACACAAGTGAGGTATCATTTTTATCGGGAGACTTGGGGGAACGCTGGGTGGAAGGAAATTTGTGGCTCCTCTCAGATTCCAGAACTTTCTGCCACAGAAATGTGAGGAACATGTGTTTTTTTAGCCAAATTTTGAGGTTTGCAAAGGATTCTGGGTAACAGAACCTGGTCCAAGCCACACAAGTCACCCCATCTTGGATTCCACTAGGTATCTAGTTTTCAGAAATGCACAGGTTTGGTAGGTTTCCCTAGGTGCCGGCTGAGCTAGAGGCCAAAATCTACAGGTAGGCACTTTGCAAAAAACAACTCTGTTTTCTTTCAAAAATTTGGATGTGTCCACATTGCGCTTTGGGGCGTTTCCTGTCGCGGACACTAGGCCTACCCACAAAAATGAGGTATAATTTTTATCGGGAGACTTGGGGGAACGCTGGGTGGAAGGAAATTTCTGGCTACTCTCAGATTCCAGAACTTTCTGCCACAGAAATGTGAGGAACATGTGTTTTTTTAGCCAAATTTTGAGGTTTGCAAAGGATTCTGGGTAACAGAACCTGGTCCAAGCCACACAAGTCACCCCATCTTGGATTCCCCTAGGTCTCTAGTTTTCAGAAATGCACAGGTTTGGTAGGTTTCCCTAGGTGCCGGCTGAGCTAGAGGCCAACATCTACAGGTAGGCACTTTGCAAAAAACACCTCTGTTTTCTTTAAAAAAATTGGATGCGTCCACGTTGCGCTTTCGGACGTTTCCTGTCACGGGCGCTAGGCCTACCCACACAAGTGAGGTATCATTTTTATCGGGAGACTTGGGGGAACGCTGGGTGGAAGGAAATTTGTGGCTCCTCTCAGATTCCAGAACTTTCTGCCACAGAAATGTGAGGAACATGTGTTTTTTAGCCAAATTATGAGGTTTGCAATGGATTCTGGGTGACAGAACCTGGTCCGAGCCTCACAAGTCACCCGATCTTGGATTCCCCTAGGTCTCTAGTTTTCAGAAATGCACAGGTTTGGTAGGTTTCCCTAGGTGCCGGCAGAGCTAGAGGCCAAAATCTACAGGTAGGCACTTTGCAAAAAACAACTCTGTTTTCTTTCAAAAATTTGGATGTGTCCACGTTGCGCTTTGGGGCGTTTCCTGTCGCGGGCGCTAGGCCTACCCACACAAGTGAGGTATCATTTTTATCGGGAGACTTGGGGGAACGCTGGGTGGAAGGAAATTTGTGGCTCCTCTCAGATTCCAGAACTTTCTGCCACAGAAATGTGAGGAACATGTGTTTTTTTCGCCAAATTTTGAGGCTTGCAAAGGATTCTGGGTAACAGAACCTGGTCCGAGCCACACAAGTCACCCCATCTTGGATTCCCCTAGGTCTCTAGTTTTCAGGAATGCACAGGTTTGGTAGGTTTCCCTAGGTGCCGGCTGAGCTAAAGGCCAAAATCTACAGGTAGGCACTTTGCAAAAAACACCTCTGTTTTCTTTCAAAAATTTGGATGTGTCCACGTTGCGCTTTGGGGCGTTTCCTGTCGCGGGCACTACGCCTACCCACACAAGTGAGGTATAATTTTTATCGGGAGACTTGGGGGAACGCTGGGTGGAAGGGAATTTCTGGCTACTCTCAGATTCCAGAACTTTCTGCCACAGAAATGTGAGGAACATGTGTTTTTTTAGCCAAATTTTGAGGCTTGCAAAGGATTCTCGGTAACAGAACCTGGTCCGAGCCACACAAGTCACCCCATCTTGGATTCCCCTAGGTCTCTAGTTTTCAGAAATGCACAGGTTTGGTAGGTTTCCCTAGGTGCCGGCTGAGCTAGAGGCCAAAATCTACAGGTAGGCACTTTGCAAAAAACACCTCTGTTTTCTTTCAAAAAATTGGATGCGTCCACGTTGCGCTTTCGGACGTTTCCTGTCACGGGCGCTAGGCCTACCCACATAAGTGAGGTATCATTTTTATCGAGAGACTTGGGGGAACGCTGGGTGGAAGGAAATTTGTGGCTCCTCTCAGATTCCAGAACTTTCTGCCACAGAAATGTGAGGAACATGTGTTTTTTTAGCCAAATTTTGAGGTTTGCAAAGGATTCTGGGTAACAGAACCTGGTCCAAGCCACACAAGTCACCACATCTTGGATTCCCCTAGGTCTCTAGTTTTCAGAAATGCACAGGTTTGGTAGGTTTCCCTAGGTGCCGGCTGAGCTAGAGGCCAACATCTACAGGTAGGCACTTTGCAAAAAACACCTCTGTTTTCTTTCAAAAAATTGGATGCGTCCACGTTGCGCTTTGGGACGTTTCCTGTCACGGGCGCTAGGCCTACCCACACAAGTGAGGTTTCATTTTTATCGGGAGACTTGGGGGAACGCTGGGTGGAAGGAAATTTGTGGCTCCTCTCAGATTCCTGAACTTTCTGCCACAGAAATGTGAGGAACATGTGTTTTTTAGCCAAATTGTGAGGTTTGCAAAGGATTCTGGGTGACAGAACCTGGTCCGAGCCACACAAGTCACCCCATCGTGGATTCCCCTAGGTCTCTAGTTTTCAGAAATGCACAGGTTTGGTAGGTTTCCCTAGGTGCCGGCAGAGCTAGAGGCCAAAATCTACAGGTAGGCACTTTGCAAAAAACAACTCTGTTTTCTTTCAAAAATTTGGATGTGTCCACGTTGCGCTTTGGGGCGTTTCCTGTCGCGGGCGTTAGGCCTACCAACGCAAGTGAGGTATCATTTTTATCAGGAGACTTGGGGGAACGCTGGGTGGAAGGAAATTTGTGGCTCCTCTCAGATTCCAGAACTTTCTGCCACAGAAATGTGAGGAACATGTGTTTTTTTAGCCAAATGTTGAGGCTTGCAAAGGATTCTGGGTAACAGAACATGGTCCGAGCCACACAAGTCACCCCATCTTGGATTCCCCTAGGTCTCTAGTTTTCAGAAATGCACAGGTTTGGTAGGTTTCCCTAGGTGCCGGCTGAGCTAAAGGCCAAAATCTACAGGTAGGCACTTTGCAAAAAACACCTCTGTTTTCTTTCAAAAATGTGGATGTGTCCACGTTGCGCTTTGGGGCGTTTCCTGTCGCGGGCACCAGGCCTACCCACACAAGTGAGGTATAATTTTTATCGGGAGACTTGGGGGAACGCTGGGTGGAAGGAAATTTCTGGCTACTCTCAGATTCCAGAAATTTCTGCCACAGAAATGTGAGGAACATTTGTTTTTTTAGCCAAATTTTGAGGCTTGCAAAGGATTCTGGGTAACAGAACCTGGTCCGAGCCACACAAGTCACCCCATCTTGGATTCCCCTAGGTCTCTAGATTTCAGAAATGCACAGGTTTGGTAGGTTTCCCTAGGTGCCGGGTGAGCTAGAGGCCCAAATCTACAGGTAGGCACTTTGCAAAAAACACCTCTGTTTTCTTTCATAAAATTGGATGTGTCCACGTTGCGCTGTGGGGCGTTTCCTGTCGCGGGCGCTAGGCCTACCCACACAAGTGAGGTATCATTTTTATCGAGAGACTTGGGGGAACGCTGGGTGGAAGGAAATTTGTGGCTCCTCTTAGATTCCAGAACTTTCTGCCACAGAAATGTGAGGAACATGTGTTTTTTTAGCCAAATTTTGAGGTTTGAAAAGGATTCTGGGTAACAGAACCTGGTCCGAGCCACACAAGTCACCCCATCTTGGATTCCCCTAGGTCTCTAGTTTTCAGAAATGCACAGGTTTGGTAGGTTTCCCTAGGTGCCGGCTGAGCTAGAGGCCAAAATCTACAGGTAGGCACTTTGCAAAAAACACCTCTGTTTTCTTTAAAAAAATTGGATGTGTCCACTTTGCGCTTTGGGGCGTTTTCTGTCGCGGGCGCTAGGCCTACCCACACAAGTGAGGTATCATTTTTATTGGGAGACTTGGGGGAACGCTGGGTGGAAGGAAATGTGTTGCTCCTCTCAGATTCCAGAACTTTCTGCCACAGAAATGTGAGGAACATGTGTTTTTTAGCCAAATTTTGAGGTTTGCAAAGGATTCTGGGTAACAGAATCTGGTCCGAGCCACACAGGTCACCCCATCTTGGATTCCCCTAGGTCTCTAATTTTCAGAAATGCACAGGTTTGGTAGGTTTCCCTAGGTGCCGGCTGAGCTAGAGGCCAAAATCTACCGGTGGGCACTATGCAAAAAACACCTCTGTTTTCTTTCAAAAAGTTGGATGTGTCCACGTTGCGCTTTGGGGGTGTTTCCTGTCGCGGGCGCTAGGCCTACCCACACAAGTGAGGTATCATTTTTATCGGGAGACTTGGGGGAACGCTGGGTGGAAGGAAATTTGTGGCTCCTCTTAGAATCCAGAACTTTCTGCCACAGAAATGTGAGGAACATGTGTTTTTTTAGCAAATTATGAGGTTTGCAAAGGATTCTGGGTAACAGAACCTGGTCCGAGCCACACAAGTCACCCCATCTTGGATTCCCCTAGGTCTCTAGTTTTCAGAAATGCACAGGTTTGGTAGGTTTCCCTAGGTGCCGGATGAGCTAGAGGCCAAAATCTACAGGTAGGCACTTTGCAAAAAACACCTTTGTTTTCTTTCAAAAATTTGGATGTGTCCACGTTGCGCTTTGGGGCGTTTCCTGTCGCGGGCGCTAGGCCTACCCACACAAGTGAGGTATCATTTTTATCGGGAGACTTGGGGGAACGCTGGGTGGAAGGAAATTTGTGGCTCCTCTCAGATTCCAGAACTTTCTGCCACAGAAATGTTAGGAACATGTGTTTGTTTAGCCAAATTTTGAGGTTTGCAAAGGATTCTGGGTAACAGAACCTGGTCCGAGCCACACAAGTCACCCCATCTTGGATTCCCCTAGGCCTCTAGTTTTCAGAAATGCACAGGTTTCGTAGGTTTCCCTAGGTGCCAGCTGAGCTAGAGGCGAAAATCTACAGGTAGGCACTTTGCAAAAAACACCTCTGTTTTCTTTCAAAAAGTTGGATGTGTCCACGTTGCGCTTTGGGGCGTTTCCTGTCGCGGGCGCTAGGCCTACCAACACAAGTGAGGTATCATTTTTATCGGGAGACTTGGGGGAACGCTGGGTGGAAGGAAATTTGTGGCTCCTCTCAGATTCCAGAACTTTCTGCCACAGAAATGTGAGGAACATGTGTTTTTTTAGCCAAATTTTGAGGTTTGCAAAGGATTCTGGGTAACAGAACCTGGTCCAAGCCACACAAGTCACCCCATCTTGGATTCCACTAGGTATCTAGTTTTCAGAAATGCACAGGTTTGGTAGGTTTCCCTAGGTGCCGGCTGAGCTAGAGGCCAAAATCTACAGGTAGGCACTTTGCAAAAAACAACTCTGTTTTCTTTCAAAAATTTGGATGTGTCCACATTGCGCTTTGGGGCGTTTCCTGTCGCGGACACTAGGCCTACCCACACAAATGAGGTATAATTTTTATCGGGAGACTTGGGGGAACGCTGGGTGGAAGGAAATTTCTGGCTACTCTCAGATTCCAGAACTTTCTGCCACAGAAATGTGAGGAACATGTGTTTTTTTAGCCAAATTTTGAGGTTTGCAAAGGATTCTGGGTAACAGAACCTGGTCCAAGCCACACAAGTCACCCCATCTTGGATTCCCCTAGGTCTCTAGTTTTCAGAAATGCACAGGTTTGGTAGGTTTCCCTAGGTGCCGGCTGAGCTAGAGGCCAACATCTACAGGTAGGCACTTTGCAAAAAACACCTCTGTTTTCTTTAAAAAAATTGGATGCGTCCACGTTGCGCTTTCGGACGTTTCCTGTCACGGGCGCTAGGCCTACCCACACAAGTGAGGTATCATTTTTATCGGGAGACTTGGGGGAACGCTGGGTGAAAGGAAATTTGTGGCTCCTCTCAGATTCCAGAACTTTCTGCCACAGAAATGTGAGGAACATGTGTTTTTTAGCCAAATTATGAGGTTTGCAATGGATTCTGGGTGACAGAACCTGGTCCGAGCCTCACAAGTCACCCGATCTTGGATTCCCCTAGGTCTCTAGTTTTCAGAAATGCACAGGTTTGGTAGGTTTCCCTAGGTGCCGGCAGAGCTAGAGGCCAAAATCTACAGGTAGGCACTTTGCAAAAAACAACTCTGTTTTCTTTCAAAAATTTGGATGTGTCCACGTTGCGCTTTGGGGCGTTTCCTGTCGCGGGCGCTAGGCCTACCCACACAAGTGAGGTATCATTTTTATCGGGAGACTTGGGGGAACGCTGGGTGGAAGGAAATTTGTGGCTCCTCTCAGATTCCAGAACTTTCTGCCACAGAAATGTGAGGAACATGTGTTTTTTTCGCCAAATTTTGTGGCTTGCAAAGGATTCTGGGTAACAGAACCTGGTCCGAGCCACACAAGTCACCCCATCTTGGATTCCCCTAGGTCTCTAGTTTTCAGGAATGCACAGGTTTGGTAGGTTTCCCTAGGTGCCGGCTGAGCTAAAGGCCAAAATCTACAGGTAGGCACTTTGCAAAAAACACCTCTGTTTTCTTTCAAAAATTTGGATGTGTCCACGTTGCGCTTTGGGGCGTTTCCTGTCGCGGGCACTACGCCTACCCACACAAGTGAGGTATAATTTTTATCGGGAGACTTGGGGGAACGCTGGGTGGAAGGAAATTTCTGGCTACTCTCAGATTCCAGAACTTTCTGCCACAGAAATGTGAGGAACATGTGTTTTTTTAGCCAAATTTTGAGGCTTGCAAAGGATTCTCGGTAACAGAACCTGGTCCGAGCCACACAAGTCACCCCATCTTGGATTCCCCTAGGTCTCTAGTTTTCAGAAATGCACAGGTTTGGTAGGTTTCCCTAGGTGCCGGCTGAGCTAGAGGCCAAAATCTACAGGTAGGCACTTTGCAAAAAACACCTCTGTTTTCTTTCAAAAAATTGGATGCGTCCACGTTGCGCTTTCGGACGTTTCCTGTCACGGGCGCTAGGCCTACCCACATAAGTGAGGTATCATTTTTATCGAGAGACTTGGGGGAACGCTGGGTGGAAGGAAATTTGTGGCTCCTCTCAGATTCCAGAACTTTCTGCCACAGAAATGTGAGGAACATGTGTTTTTTTAGCCAAATTTTGAGGTTTGCAAAGGATTCTGGGTAACAGAACCTGGTCCAAGCCACACAAGTCACCACATCTTGGATTCCCCTAGGTCTCTAGTTTTCAGAAATGCACAGGTTTGGTAGGTTTCCCTAGGTGCCGGCTGAGCTAGAGGCCAACATCTACAGGTAGGCACTTTGCAAAAAACACCTCTGTTTTCTTTCAAAAAATTGGATGCGTCCACGTTGCGCTTTGGGACGTTTCCTGTCACGGGCGCTAGGCCTACCCACACAAGTGAGGTTTCATTTTTATCGGGAGACTTGGGGGAACGCTGGGTGGAAGGAAATTTGTGGCTCCTCTCAGATTCCTGAACTTTCTGCCACAGAAATGTGAGGAACATGTGTTTTTTAGCCAAATTGTGAGGTTTGCAAAGGATTCTGGGTGACAGAACCTGGTCCGAGCCACACAAGTCACCCCATCGTGGATTCCCCTAGGTCTCTAGTTTTCAGAAATGCACAGGTTTGGTAGGTTTCCCTAGGTGCCGGCAGAGCTAGAGGCCAAAATCTACAGGTAGGCACTTTGCAAAAAACAACTCTGTTTTCTTTCAAAAATTTGGATGTGTCCACGTTGCGCTTTGGGGCGTTTCCTGTCGCGGGCGTTAGGCCTACCAACGCAAGTGAGGTATCATTTTTATCAGGAGACTTGGGGGAACGCTGGGTGGAAGGAAATTTGTGGCTCCTCTCAGATTCCAGAACTTTCTGCCACAGAAATGTGAGGAACATGTGTTTTTTTAGCCAAATTTTGAGGCTTGCAAAGGATTCTGGGTAACAGAACATGGTCCGAGCCACACAAGTCACCCCATCTTGGATTCCTCTAGGTCTCTAGTTTTCAGAAATGCACAGGTTTGGTAGGTTTCCCTAGGTGCCGGCTGAGCTAAAGGCCAAAATCTACAGGTAGGCACTTTGCAAAAAACACCTCTGTTTTCTTTCAAAAATGTGGATGTGTCCACGTTGCGCTTTGGGGCATTTCCTGTCGCGGGCACCAGGCCTACCCACACAAGTGAGGTATAATTTTTATCGGGAGACTTGGGGGAACGCTGGGTGGAAGGAAATTTCTGGCTACTCTCAGATTCCAGAAATTTCTGCCACAGAAATGTGAGGAACATTTGTTTTTTTAGCCAAATTTTGAGGCTTGCAAAGGATTCTGGGTAACAGAACCTGGTCCGAGCCACACAAGTCACCCCATCTTGGATTCTCCTAGGTCTCTAGATTTCAGAAATGCACAGGTTTGGTAGGTTTCCCTAGGTGCCGGGTGAGCTAGAGGCCCAAATCTACAGGTAGGCACTTTGCAAAAAACACCTCTGTTTTCTTTCATAAAATTGGATGTGTCCACGTTGCGCTGTGGGGCGTTTCCTGTCGCGGGCGCTAGGCCTACCCACACAAGTGAGGTATCATTTTTATCGAGAGACTTGGGGGAACGCTGGGTGGAAGGAAATTTGTGGCTCCTCTTAGATTCCAGAACTTTCTGCCACAGAAATGTGAGGAACATGTGTTTTTTTAGCCAAATTTTGAGGTTTGAAAAGGATTCTGGGTAACAGAACCTGGTCCGAGCCACACAAGTCACCCCATCTTGGATTCCCCTAGGTCTCTAGTTTTCAGAAATGCACAGGTTTGGTAGGTTTCCCTAGGTGCCGGCTGAGCTAGAGGCCAAAATCTACTGGTAGGCACTTTGCAAAAAACACCTCTGTTTTCTTTAAAAAAATTGGATGTGTCCACTTTGCGCTTTGGGGCGTTTTCTGTCGCGGGCGCTAGGCCTACCCACACAAGTGAGGTATCATTTTTATTGGGAGACTTGGGGGAACGCTGGGTGGGAGGAAATTTGTGGCTCCTCTCAGATTCCAGAACTTTCTGCCACAGAAATGTGAGGAACATGTGTTTTTTTAGCCAAATTTTGAGGCTTGCAAAGGATTCTGGGTAACAGAACATGGTCCGAGCCACACAAGTCACCCCATCTTGGATTCCCCTAGGTCTCTAGTTTTCAGAAATGCACAGGTTTGGTAGGTTTCCCTAGGTGCCGGCTGAGCTAAAGGCCAAAATCTACAGGTAGGCACTTTGCAAAAAACACCTCTGTTTTCTTTCAAAAATGTGGATGTGTCCACGTTGCGCTTTGGGGCGTTTCCTGTCGCGGGCACCAGGCCTACCCACACAAGTGAGGTATAATTTTTATCGGGAGACTTGGGGGAACGCTGGGTGGAAGGAAATTTCTGGCTACTCTCAGATTCAAGAAATTTCTGCCACAGAAATGTGAGGAACATTTGTTTTTTTAGCCAAATTTTGAGGCTTGCAAAGGATTCTGGGTAACAGAACCTGGTCCGAGCCACACAAGTCACCCCATCTTGGATTCCCCTAGGTCTCTAGATTTCAGAAATGCACAGGTTTGGTAGGTTTCCCTAGGTGCCGGGTGATCTAGAGGCCCAAATCTACAGGTAGGCACTTTGCAAAAAACACCTCTGTTTTCTTTCATAAAATTGGATGTGTCCACGTTGCGCTGTGGGGCGTTTCCTGTCGCGGGCGCTAGGCCTACCCACACAAGTGAGGTATCATTTTTATCGAGAGACTTGGGGGAACGCTGGGTGGAAGGAAATTTGTGGCTCCTCTTAGATTCCAGAACTTTCTGCCACAGAAATGTGAGGAACATGTGTTTTTTTAGCCAAATTTTGAGGTTTGAAAAGGATTCTGGGTAACAGAACCTGGTCCGAGCCACACAAGTCACCCCATCTTGGATTCCCCTAGGTCTCTAGTTTTCAGAAATGCACAGGTTTGGTAGGTTTCCCTAGGTGCCGGCTGAGCTAGAGGCCAAAATCTACTGGTAGGCACTTTGCAAAAAACACCTCTGTTTTCTTTAAAAAAATTGGATGTGTCCACTTTGCGCTTTGGGGCGTTTTCTGTCGCGGGCGCTAGGCCTACCCACACAAGTGAGGTATCATTTTTATTGGGAGACTTGGGGGAACGCTGGGTGGAAGGAAATTTGTTGCTCCTCTCAGATTCCAGAACTTTCTGCCACAGAAATGTGAGGAACATGTGTTTTTTAGCCAAATTTTGAGGTTTGCAAAGGATTCTGGGTAACAGAATCTGGTCCGAGCCACACAGGTCACCCCATCTTGGATTCCCCTAGGTCTCTAATTTTCAGAAATGCACAGGTTTGGTAGGTTTCCCTAGGTGCCGGCTGAGCTAGAGGCCAAAATCTACCGGTGGGCACTATGCAAAAAAAAACCTCTGTTTTCTTTCAAAAAGTTGGATGTGTCCACGTTGCGCTTTGGGGGTGTTTCCTGTCGCGGGCGCTAGGCCTACCCACACAAGTGAGGTATCATTTTTATCGGGAGACTTGGGGGAACGCTGGGTGGAAGGAAATTTGTGGCTCCTCTTAGATTCCAGAACTTTCTGCCACAGAAATGTGAGGAACATGTGTTTTTTTAGCCAAATTATGAGGTTTGCAAAGGATTCTGGGTAACAGAACCTGGTCCGAGCCACACAAGTCACCCCATCTTGGATTCCCCTAGGTCTCTAGTTTTCAGAAATGCACAGGTTTGGTAGGTTTCCCTAGGTGCCGGCTGAGCTAGAGGCCAAAATCTACAGGTAGGCACTTTGCAAAAAACACCTTTGTTTTCTTTCAAAAATTTGGATGTGTCCACGTTGCGCTTTGGGGCGTTTCCTGTCGCGGGCGCTAGGCCTACACACACAAGTGAGGTATCATTTTTATCGGGAGACTTGGGGGAACGCTGGGTGGAAGGAAATTTGTGGCTCCTCTCAGATTCCAGAACTTTCTGCCACAGAAATGTTAGGAACATGTGTTTTTTTAGACAAATTTTGAGGTTTGCAAAGGATTCTGGGTAACAGAACCTGGTCCGAGCCACACAAGTCACCCCATCTTGGATTCCCCTAGGCCTCTAGTTTTCAGAAATGCACAGGTTTCGTAGGTTTCCCTAGGTGCCAGCTGAGCTAGAGGCGAAAATCTACAGGTAGGCACTTTGCAAAAAACAACTCTGTTTTCTTTCAAAAAGTTGGATGTGTCCACGTTGCGCTTTGGGGCGTTTCCTGTCGCGGGCGCTAGGCCTACCAACACAAGTGAGGTATCATTTTTATCGGGAGACTTGGGGGAACGCTGGGTGGAAGGAAATTTGTGGCTCCTCTCAGATTCCAGAACTTTCTGCCACAGAAATGTGAGGAACATGTGTTTTTTTAGCCAAATTTTGAGGTTTGCAAAGGATTCTGGGTAACAGAACCTGGTCCAAGCCACACAAGTCACCCCATCTTGGATTCCACTAGGTATCTAGTTTTCAGAAATGCACAGGTTTGGTAGGTTTCCCTAGGTGCCGGCTGAGCTAGAGGCCAAAATCTACAGGTAGGCACTTTGCAAAAAACAACTCTGTTTTCTTTAAAAAAATTGGATGCGTCCATGCTGCGCTTTGGGACGTTTCCTGTCACGAGCGCTAGGCCTACCCACACAAGTGAGGTATCATTTTTATCGGGAGGGAGACTTGGGGGAACGCTGGGTGGAAGGAAATTTGTGGCTCCTCTCAGACTCCAGAACTTTCTGCCACAGAAATGTGAGGAACAGGTGTTTTTTAGCCAAATTTTGAGGTTTGCAAAGGATTCTGGGTAACAGAACCTGGTCCGAGCCACACAAGTCACCCCATCTTGGATTCCCCTAGGTCTCTAGTTTTCAGAAATGCACATGTTTGGTAGGTTTCCCTAGGTGCCGGCAGAGCTAGAGGCCAAAATCTACAGGTAGGCACTTTGCAAAAAACACCTGTTTTCTTTCAAAAAATTGGATGCGTCCACGTTGCGCTTTGGGACGTTTCCTGTCACGGGCGCTAGGCCTACCCACACAAGTGAGGTATCATTTTTATCGGGAGACTTGGGGGAACGCTGGGTGGAAGGAAATTTGTGGCTCCTCTCAGATTCCAGAACTTTCTGCCACAGAAATGTGAGGAACAGGTGTTTTTTAGCCAAATTTTGAGGTTTGCAAAGGATTCTGGGTAACAGAACCTGGTCCGAGCCCCACAAGTCACCCCATCTTGGATTCCCCTAGGTCTCTAGGTTTCAGAAATGCACAACTTTGGTAGGTTTCCCTAGGTGCCGGCTGAGCTAGAGGCCAAAATCTACAGGTAGGCACTTTGCAAAAAACAACTACAGTATGTTTTCTTTCAAAAATTTGGATGTGTCCACGTTGCGCTTTGGGGCGATTCCTGTTGCGGGCGCTAGGCCTACCCACACAAGTGAGGTATATTTTTTATCGGGAGACTTGGGGGAACGCTGGGTGGAAGGAAATTTGTGGCTCCTCTCAGATTCCAGAACTTTCTGCCACAGAAATGTGAGGAACATGTGTTTTTTTAGCCAAATTTTGAGGCTTGCAAAGGATTCTGGGTAACAGAACCTGGTCCGAGCCACACAAGTCACCCAATCTTGGATTCCCCTAGGTCTCTAGTTTTCAGAAATGCACAGGTTTGGTAGGTTTCCTTAGGTGCCGGCTGAGCTAGAGGCTAGAATCTACAGGTAAGCACTTTGCAAAAAACACCTCTGTTTTTTTTTAAAAATGTGGATGTGTCCACGTTGCGCTTTGGGGCGTTTTCTGTCGCAGGCGCTAGATCTACCCACACAAGTGAGGTATCATTTTTATTGGGAGACTTGGGGGAACGCTGGGTGGAAGGAAATTTGTGGCTCCTCTCAGATTCCAGAACTTTCTGCCACAGAAATGTGAGGAACATGTGTTTTTTAGCCAAATTTTGAGGCTTGCAAAAGATTCTGGGTAACAGAATCTGGTCCGAGCAACACAAGCCACCCCATCTTGGATTCCCCTATGTCTCTAATTTTCAGAAATGCACAGGTTTGGTAGGTTTCCCTAGGTGCCGGATGAGCTAGAGGCCAAAATCTACAGGTAGGCACTTTGCAAAAAACACCTCTGTTTTCTTTCAAAAATGTGGATGTGTCCACGTTGCGCTTTGGGGCGTTTCCTGTTGCAGGCGCTAGGCCTACCCACACAAGTGAGGTATCATTTTTATCGGGAGACTTGGTTAACGCTGGGTGGAAGTAAATTTGGGGCTCCTCTCAGATTCCAGAACTTTCTGCCACAGAAATGTGAGGAACATGTGGTTTTTTAGCCAAATTTTGAGGTTTGCAAAGGATTCTGGGTATCAGAACCTGGTCCGAGCCACACAAGTCACCCCATCTTGGATTCCACTAGTTCTCTAGTTTTCAGAAATGCACAGGTTTGGTAGGTTTCCCTAGGTGCCGGCTGAGCTAGAGGCCAAAATCTACAGGTAAGCACTTTGCAAAAAACACCTCTGTTTTCTTTAAAAAATGTGGATGTGTCCAAGTTGCGCTTTGGGGCGTTTCCTGTCGCGGGCGCTAGGCCTACCCACACAAGTGAGGAATCATTTTTATCGGGAGACTTAGGGGAACGCTGGATGGAAGGAAATTTGTGGCTCATCTCAGATTCCAGAACTTTCTGCCACAGAAATGTGAGGAACATGTGTTTTTTTAGCCAAATTTTGAGGTTTGCAAAGGATTCTGGGTAACAGAACCTGGTCCGAGCCACACAAGTCATCCCATCTTGGATTCCCCTAGGTCTCTAGTTTTCAGAAATGCACAGGTTTGGTAGGTTTCCCTAGGTGCCGGCTGAGCTAGAGGCCAAAATCTACAGGTAGGCACTTTGCAAAAAACAACTCTGTTTTCTTTCAAAAATTTGGATGTGTCCATGTTGCGCTTTGGGGCGTTTCCTGTCGCGGGCGCTAGGCCTACCCACACAAGTGAGGTATCATTTTTATCGGGAGAATTGGGGGAATGCTGGGTGGAAGGAAATTTGTGGCTACTCTCAGATTCCAGAACTTTCTGCCACAGAAATGTGAGGAACATGTGTTTTTTTAGCCAAATTTTGAGGTTTGCAATGGATTCTGGGAAACAGAACCTGGTCCGAGCCACACAAGTCACCCCATCTTGGATTCTCCTAGGTCTCTAGTTTTCAGAAATGCACAGGTTTGGTAGGTTTCCTTAGGTGCCGGCTGAGCTAGAGGCCACAATCTACAGGTAGGCACTTTGCAAAAAACACCTCTGTTTTCTTTCAAAAAATTGGATGTGTCCACGTTGCGCTTAGGG
Source organism: Pleurodeles waltl (assembly GCF_031143425.1). NCBI lineage: Eukaryota > Metazoa > Chordata > Amphibia > Caudata > Salamandridae > Pleurodeles > Pleurodeles waltl. The sequence goes on from NW_027149907.1 coordinate 62,819, forward strand.
GCGTTTTCTGTCGCGGGCGCTAGGCCTACCCACACAAGTGAGGTATCATTTTTATCGAGAGACTTGGGGGAACGCTGGGTGGAAGGAAATTTGTGGCTCCTCTCAGATTCCAGAACTGTCTGCCACAGAAATGTGAGGAACATGTGTTTTTTAAGTCAAATTTTGAGGTTTGCAAAGGATTCTGGGTAACAGAACCTGGTCCGAGCCACACAAGTCACCCCATCTTGGATTCCCCTAGGTCTCTAGTTTTCAGAAATGCACAGGTTTGGTAGGTTTCCCTAGGTGCCGGCTGAGCTAGAGGCCAAAATCTACAGGTAGGCACTTTGCAAAAAAAAACTCTGTTTTCTTAAAAAAATTGGATGCATCCACGTTGATCTTTGGGACATTTCCTGTAACGGGCGCTAGGCCTACCCACACAAGTGAGGTATCATTTTTATCGGGAGACTTGGGGGAACGCAGGGTGGAAGGAAATTTGTGGCTTCTCTCAGATTCCAGAACTTTCTGCAACAGAAATATGAGGAACATATGTTTTTTAGCCAAATTTTGAGGTTCGCAAAGGATTCTGGGTAACAGAACCTGGTCTGAGCCACACAAGTCACCCCATCTTGGATTCCCCTAGGTCTCTAGTTTTCAGAAATGCACAGGGTTGGTAGGTTTCCCTAGGTGCCGGCTGAGCTAGAGGCCAAAATCTACAGGTAGGCACTTTACAAAAAACACCTCTGTTTTCTTTCAAAAAATTAGATGAGTCCACATTGCGCTTTGGGACGTTTCTTGTCACGGGCGCTAGGCCTACCCACACAAGTGAGGTATCATTTTTATCGGGAGACTTGGGGGAACGCTGGGTGTAAGGAAATTCGTGGCTACTCTCAGATTCCAGAACTTTCTGCCACAGAAATGTGAGGAACATGTGTTTTTTTAGCCAAATTTTGAGGCCTGCAAAGGATTCTGGGTAACAGAACCTGGTCCGAGCCACACAAGTCACCCCATCTTGGATTCCCCTAGGTCTCTAGTTTTCAGAAATGCACAGGTTTGGTAGGTTTCCCTAGGTGCCGGCTGAGCTAGAGGCCAAAATCTACAGGTAGGCACTTTGCAAAAAACACCTCTGTTTTCTTTAAAAAAATTGGATGCGTCCACGTTGCGCTTTGGGACGTTTCCTGTCACGGGCACTAGGCCTACCCACACAAGTGAGGTATCATTTTTATCGGGAGACTTGGGGGAACGCTGGGTGGAAGGAAATTTGTGGCTCCTCTCAGATTCCAGAACTTTCTGCCACAGAAATGTGAGGAACATGTGCTTTTTAGCCAAATTTTGAGGTTTGCAAAGGATTCTGGGTAACAGAACCTGGTCCGAGCCACACAAGTCACCCCATCTTGGATTCCCCTAGGTCTCTAGTTTTCAGAAATGCACAGGTTTGGTAGGTTTCCCTAGGTGCCGGCTGTGCTAGAGGCCAAAATCTACAGGTAGGCACTTTGCAAAAAACACCTCTGTTTTCTTTCAAAAATTAGGATGCGTCCACGTTGCGCTTTGGGGCGTTTCCTGTCGCAGGCGCTAGCCCTACCCACACAAGTGAGGTGTAATTTTTATCGGGAGACTGGGGGAACGATGGGTGGAAGGAAATTTCTGGCTACTCTCAGATTCCAGAACTTTCTGCCACAGAAATGTGAGGAACATGTGTTTTTTAGCCAAATTTTGAGGCTTGCAAAGGATTCTGGGTAACAGAACCTGGTCCGAGCCACACAAGTCACCCCATCTTGGATTCCCCTAGGTCTCTAGTTTTCAGAAATGCACAGGTTTGGTAGGTTTCCCTAGGTGCCGGCTGAGCTAGAGGCCAAAATCTACAGGTAGGCACTTTGCAAAAAACACCTCTGTTTTCTTTCAAAAAATTGGATGCGTCCACGTTGCGCTTTGGGACGTTTCCTGTCACGGGCGCTAGGCCTACCCACACAAGTGAGGTATCATTTTTATCGGGAGACTTGGGGGAACGCTGGGTGGAAGGAAATTTGTGGCTCCTCTCAGATTCCAGAACTTTCTGCCACAGAAATGTGAGGAACATGTGTTTTTTAGCCAAATTGTGAGGTTTGCAAAGGATTCTGGGTGACAGAACCTGGTCCGAGCCACACAAGTCACCCCATCTTGGATTCCCCTAGGTCTCGAGTTTTCAGAAATGCACAGGTTTGGTAGGTTTCCCTAGGTGCCGGCTGAGCTAGAGGCCAAAATCTACAGGTAGGCACTTTGCAAAAAACACCTCTGTTTTCTTTCAAAAAATTGGATGCGTCCACGTTGCGCTTTGGGACGTTTCCTGTCACGGGCGCTAGGCCTACCCACACAAGTGAGGTATCATTTTTATCGGGAGACTTGGGGGAACGCTGGGTGGAAGGAAATTTCTGGCTACTCTCAGATTCCAGAACTTTCTGCCACAGAAATGTGAGGAACATGTGTTTTTTTAAACAAATTTTGAGGCTTGCAAAGGATTCTGGGTAACAGAACCTGGTCCGAATCACACAAGTCACCCCATCTTGGATTCCCTAGGTCTCTAGTTTTCAGAAATGCACAGGTTTGGTAGGTTTCCCTAGGTGCCGGCAGAGCTAGATGCCAAAATCTACAGGTAGGCACTTTGCAAAAAACAACTCTGTTTTCTTTCAAATATTTGGATGTGTCCACGTTGTGCTTTGGGGCGTTTCCTGTCGCGGGCGCTAGGCCTACCCACACAAGTGAGGTATCATTTTTATCGGGAGACTTAGGGGAACGCTGGGTGGACGGAAATTTGTGGCTCCTCTCAGATTCCAGAACTTTCTGCCACAGAAATGTGAGGAACATGTGTTTTTTTAGCCAAATTTTGAGGCTTGCAAAGGATTCTGGGTAACAGAACCTGGTCCAAGCCACACAAGTCACCCCATCTTGGATTCCCCTAGGTCTCTAGTTTTCAGAAATGCACAGGTTTGGTAGGTTTCCCTAGGTGCCGGCTGAGCTAAAGGCCAAAATCTACAGGTAGGCACTTTGCAAAAAACACCTCTGTTTTCTTTCAAAAATGTGGATGTGTCCACATTGCGCTTTGGGGCGTTTCCTGTCGCGGACACTAGGCCTACCCACACAAATGAGGTATAATTTTTATCGGGAGACTTGGGGGAACGCTGGGTGGAAGGAAATTTCTGGCTACTCTCAGATTCCAGAACTTTCTGCCACAGAAATGTGAGGAACATGTGTTTTTTTAGCCAAATTTTGAGGTTTGCAAAGGATTCTGGGTAACAGAACCTGGTCCAAGCCACACAAGTCACCCCATCTTGGATTCCCCTAGGTCTCTAGTTTTCAGAAATGCACAGGTTTGGTAGGTTTCCCTAGGTGCCGGCTGAGCTAGAGGCCAACATCTACAGGTAGACACTTTGCAAAAAACACCTCTGTTTTCTTTCAAAAAATTGGATGCGTCCACGTTGCGCTTTGGGACGTTTCCTGTCACGGGCGCTAGGCCTACCCACACAAGTGAGGTATCATTTTTATCGGGAGACTTGGGGGAACGCTGGGTGGAAGGAAATTTGTGGCTCCTCTCAGATTCCAGAACTTTCTGCCACAGAAATGTGAGGAACATGTGTTTTTTAGCCAAATTATGAGGTTTGCAATGGATTCTGGGTGACAGAACCTGGTCCGAGCCTCACAAGTCACCCGATCTTGGATTCCCCTAGGTCTCTAGTTTTCAGAAATGCACAGGTTTGGTAGGTTTCCCTAGGTGCCGGCAGAGCTAGAGGCCAAAATCTACAGGTAGGCACTTTGCAAAAAACAACTCTGTTTTCTTTCAAAAATTTGGATGTGTCCACGTTGCGCTTTGGGGCGTTTCCTGTCGCGGGCGCTAGGCCTACCCACACAAGTGAGGTATCATTTTTATCGGGAGACTTGGGGGAACGCTGGCTGGAAGGAAATTTGTGGCTCCTCTCAGATTCCAGAACTTTCTGCCACAGAAATGTGAGGAACATGTGTTTTTTTCGCCAAATTTTGAGGCTTGCAAAGGATTCTGGGTAACAGAACCTGGTCCGAGCCACACAAGTCACCCCATCTTGGATTCCCCTAGGTCTCTAGTTTTCAGAAATGCACAGGGTTGGTAGGTTTCCCTAGGTGCCGGCTGAGCTAAAGGCCAAAATCTACAGGTAGGCACTTTGCAAAAAACACCTCTGTTTTCTTTCAAAAATTTGGATGTGTCCACGTTGCGCTTTGGGGCGTTTCCTGTCGCGGGCACTAGGCCTACCCACACAAGTGAGCTATAATTTTTATCGGGAGACTTGGGGGAACGCTGGGTGGAAGGAAATTTCTGGCTACTCTCAGATTCCAGAACTTTCTGCCACAGAAATGTGAGGAACATGTGTTTTTTTAGCCAAATTTTGAGGCTTGCAAAGGATTCTCGGTAACAGAACCTGGTCCGAGCCACACAAGTCACCCCATCTTGGATTCCCCTAGGTCTCTAGTTTTCAGAAATGCACAGGTTTGGTAGGTTTCCCTAGGTGCCGGCTGAGCTAGAGGCCAAAATCTACAGGTAGGCACTTTGCAAAAAACACCTCTGTTTTCTTTAAAAAAATTGGATGCGTCCACGTTGTGCTTTCGGACGTTTCCTGTCACGGGCGCTAGGCCTACCCACATAAGTGAGGTATCATTTTTATCGAGAGACTTGGGGGAACGCTGGGTGGAAGGAAATTTGTGGCTCCTCTCAGATTCCAGAACTTTCTGCCACAGAAATGTGAGGAACATGTGTTTTTTTAGCCAAATTTGAGGTTTGCAAAGGATTCTGGGTAACAGAACCTGGTCCAAGCCACACAAGTCACCCCATCTTGGATTCCCCTAGGTCTCTAGTTTTCAGAAATGCACAGGTTTGGTAGGTTTCCCTAGGTGCCGGCTGAGCTAGAGGCCAACATCTACAGGTAGGCACTTTGCAAAAAACACCTCTGTTTTCTTTCAAAAAATTGGATGCGTCCACGTTGCGCTTTGGGACGTTTCCTGTCACGGGCGCTAGGCCTACCCACACAAGTGAGGTATCATTTTTATCGGGAGACTTGGGGGAACGCTGGGTGGAAGGAAATTTGTGGCTCCTCTCAGATTCCAGAACTTTCTGCCACAGAAATGTGAGGAACATGTGTTTTTTTAGCCAAATTTTGAGGCTTGCAAAGGATTCTGGGTAACAGAACCTGGTCCGAGCCACACAAGTCACCCCATCTTGGATTCCCCTAGGTCTCTAGTTTTCAGAAATGCACAGGTTTGGTAGGTTTCCCTAGGTGCCGGCTGAGCTAAAGGCCAAAATCTACAGGTAGGCACTTTGCAAAAAACACCTCTGTTTTCTTTCAAAAATTTGGATGTGTCCACATTGCGCTTTGGGGCGTTTCCTGTCGCGGACACTAGGCCTACCCACACAAATGAGGTATAATTTTTATCGGGAGACTTGGGGGAACGCTGGGTGGAAGGAAATTTCTGGCTACTCTCAGATTCCAGAACTTTCTGCCACAGAAATGTGAGGAACATGTGTTTTTTTAGCCAAATTTTGAGGTTTGCAAAGGATTCTGGGTAACAGAACCTGGTCCAAGCCACACAAGTCACCCCATCTTGGATTCCCCTAGGTCTCTAGTTTTCAGAAATGCACAGGTTTGGTAGGTTTCTCTAGGTGCCGGCTGAGCTAGAGGCCAACATCTACAGGTAGGCACTTTGCAAAAAACACCTCTGTTTTCTTTAAAAAAATTGGATGCGTCCACGTTGCGCTTTGGGACGTTTCCTGTCACGGGCGCTAGGCCTACCCACACAAGTGAGGTATCATTTTTATCGGGAGACTTGGGGGAACACTGGGTGGAAGGAAATTTGTGGCTCCTCTCAGATTCCAGAACTTTCTGCCACAGAAATGTGAGGAACATGTGTTTTTTAGCCAAAAAATGAGGTTTGCAATGGATTCTGGGTGACAGAACCTGGTCCGAGCCTCACAAGTCACCCGATCTTGGATTCCCCTAGGTCTCTAGTTTTCAGAAATGCACAGGTTTGGTAGGTTTCCCTAGGTGCCGGCAGAGCTAGAGGCCAAAATCTACAGGTAGGCACTTTGCAAAAAACAACTCTGTTTTCTTTCAAAAATTTGGATGTGTCCACGTTGCGCTTTGGGGCGTTTCCTGTCGCGGGCGCTAGGCCTACCCACACAAGTGAGGTATCATTTTTATCGGGAGACTTGGGGGAACGCTGGGTGGAAGGAAATTTGTGGCTACTCTCAGATTCCAGAACTTTCTGCCACAGAAATGTGAGGAACATGTGTTTTTTTCGGCAAATTTTGAGGCTTGCAAAGGATTCTGGGTAACAGAACCTGGTCCGAGCCACACAAGTCACCCCATCTTGGATTCCCCTAGGTCTCTAGTTTTCAGAAATGCACAGGTTTGGTAGGTTTCCCTAGGTGCCGGCTGAGCTAGAGGCCAAAATCTACAGGTAGGCACTTTGTAAAAAACACCTCTGTTTTCTTTCAAAAAATTGGATGTGTCCACGTTGCGCTTTGGGGCGTTTCCTGTCGCAGGCGCTAGGCCTACCCACACAAGTGAGGTATCATTTTTATCGAGAGACTTGGGGGAACGCTGGGTGGAAGGAAATTTGTGGCTCCTCTCAGATTCCAGAACTTTCTGCCACAGAAATGTGAGGAACATGTGTTTTTTTAGCCAAATTTTGAGGTTTGCAAAGGATTCTGGGTAACAGATCCTGGTCCGAGCTACACAAGTCACCCCATCTTGGATTCCCCTAGGTCTCTAGTTTTCAGAAATGCACAGGTTTGGTAGGTTTCCCTAGGTGCCGGCTGAGCTAGAGGCCAAAATCTACAGGTAGGCACTTTGCAAAAAACACCTCTGTTTTCTTTAAAAAAAATGGATGCGTCCACGTTGCGCTTTGGGACGTTTCCTGTCACGGGCACTAGGCCTACCCACACAAGTGAGGTATCATTTTTATCGGGAGACTTGGGGGAACGCTGGGTGGAAGGAAATTTGTGGCTCCTCTCAGATTCCAGAACTTTCTGCCACAGAAATGTGAGGAACATGTGCTTTTTAGCCAAATTTTGAGGTTTGCAAAGGATTCTGGGTAACAGAACCTGGTCCGAGCCACACAAGTCACCCCATCTTGGATTCCCCTAGGTCTCTAGTTTTCAGAAATGCACAGGTTTGGTAGGTTTCCCTAGGTGCCGGCTGTGCTAGAGGCCAAAATCTACAGGTAGGCACTTTGCAAAAAACACCTCTGTTTTCTTTCAAAAATTTGGATGCGTCCACGTTGCGCTTTGGGGCGTTTCCTGTCGCGGGCGCTAGCCCTACCCACACAAGTGAGGTGTAATTTTTTTCGGGAGACTGGGGGAACGATGGGTGGAAGGAAATTTCTGGCTACTCTCAGATTCCAGAACTTTCTGCCACAGAAATGTGAGGAACATGTGTTTTTTAGCCAAATTTTGAGGCTTGCAAAGGATTCTGGGTAAAAGAACCTGGTCCGAGCCACACAAGTCACCCCATCTTGGATTCCCCTAGGTCTCTAGTTTTCAGAAATGCACAGGTTTGGTAGGTTTCCCTAGGTGCCGGCTGAGCTAGAGGCCAAAATCTACAGGTAGGCACTTTGCAAAAAACACCTCTGTTTTCTTTCAAAAAAATTGGATATATCCTCGTTGCGCTTTGGGGCGTTTCCTGTCGCGGGCGCTAGGCCTACCCACACAAGTGAGGTATCATTTTTATCGGGAGACTTGGGGGAACGCTGGGTGGAAGGAAATTTGTGGCTCCTCTCAGATTCCAGAACTTTCTGCCACAGAAATGTGAGGAAAATGTGTTTTTTAGCCAAATTTTGAGATTTGCAAAGGATTCTGGGTAACAGAACCTGGTCCAAGCCGCACAAGTCACCCCATCTTGGATTCCCCTAGGTCTCTAGTTTTCAGAAATGCACAGGTTTGGTAGGTTTCCCTAGGTGCCGGCTGAGCTAGAGGCCAAAATCTACAGGTAGGCACTTTGCAAAAAACACCTCTGTTTTCTTTCAAAAAATTGGATGCGTCCACGTTGCCCTTTGGGACATTTCCTGTCACGGGCGCTAGGCCTACCCACACAAGTGAGGTATCATTTTTATCGGGAGACTTGGGGGAGCGCTGGGTGGAAGGAAATTTGTGGCTCCTCTCAGATTCCAGAACTTTCTGCCACAGAAATGTGAGGAACATGTGTTTTTTTAGCCAAATTTTGAGGCTTGCAAAGGATTCTGGGTAACAGAACCTGGTCCGAGCCACACAAGTCACCCCATCTTGGATTCCCCTAGGTCTCTAGTTTTCAGAAATGCACAGGTTTGGTAGGTTTCCCTAGGTGCCGGCTGAGCTAGAGGCCAAAATCTACAGGTAGGCACTTTGTAAAAAACACCTCTGTTTTCTTTCAAAAAATTGGATGTGTCCACGTTGTGCTTTGGGGCGTTTCCTGTCGCAGGCGCTAGGCCTACCCACACAAGTGAGGTATCATTTTTATCGAGAGACTTGGGGGAACGCTGGGTGGAAGGAAATTTGTGGCTCCTCTCAGATTCCAGAACTTTCTGCCACAGAAATGTGAGGAACATGTGTTTTTTTAGCCAAATTTTGAGGTTTGCAAAGGATTCTGGGTAACAGATCCTGGTCCGAGCTACACAAGTCACCCCATCTTGGATTCCCCTAGGTCTCTAGTTTTCAGAAATGCACAGGTTTGGTAGGTTTCCCTAGGTGCCGGCTGAGCTAGAGGCCAAAATCTACAGGTAGGCACTTTGCAAAAAACACCTCTGTTTTCTTTAAAAAAAATTGATGCGTCCACGTTGCGCTTTGGGACGTTTCCTGTCACGGGCACTAGGCCTACCCACACAAGTGAGGTATCATTTTTATCGGGAGACTTGGGGAACGCTGGGTGGAAGGAAATTTGTGGCTCCTCTCAGATTCCAGAACTTTCTGCCACAGAAATGTGAGGAACATGTGCTTTTTAGCCAAATTTTGAGGTTTGCAAAGGATTCTGGGTAACAGATCCTGGTCCGAGCCACACAAGTCACCCCATCTTGGATTCCCCTAGGTCTCTAGTTTTCAGAAATGCACAGGTTTGGTAGGTTTCCCTAGGTGCCGGCTGTGCTAGAGGCCAAAATCTACAGGTAGGCACTTTGCAAAAAACACCTCTGTTTTCTTTCAAAAATTTGGATGCGTCCACGTTGCGCTTTGGGGCGTTTCCTGTCGCGGGCGCTAGCCCTACCCACACAAGTGAGGTGTAATTTTTATCGGGAGACTGGGGGAACGATGGGTGGAAGGAAATTTCTGGCTACTCTCAGATTCCAGAACTTTCTGCCACAGAAATGTGAGGAACATGTGTTTTTTAGCCAAATTTTGAGGCTTGCAAAGGATTCTGGGTAAAAGAACCTGGTCCGAGCCACACAAGTCACCCCATCTTGGATTCCCCTAGGTCTCTAGTTTTCAGAAATGCACAGGTTTGGTAGGTTTCCCTAGGTGCCGGCTGAGCTAGAGGCCAAAATCTACAGGTAGGCACTTTGCAAAAAACACCTCTGTTTTCTTTCAAAAAAATTGGATATATCCTCGTTGCGCTTTGGGGCGTTTCCTGTCGCGGGCGCTAGGCCTACCCACACAAGTGAGGTATCATTTTTATCGGGAGACTTGGGGGAACGCTGGGTGGAAGGAAATTTGTGGCTCCTCTCAGATTCCAGAACTTTCTGCCACAGAAATGTGAGGAAAATGTGTTTTTTAGCCAAATTTTGAGATTTGCAAAGGATTCTGGGTAACAGAACCTGGTCCAAGCCGCACAAGTCACCCCATCTTGGATTCCCCTAGGTCTCTAGTTTTCAGAAATGCACAGGTTTGGTAGGTTTCCCTAGGTGCCGGCTGAGCTAGAGGCCAAAATCTACAGGTAGGCACTTTGCAAAAAACACCTCTGTTTTCTTTCAAAAAATTGGATGCGTCCACGTTGCGCTTTGGGACGTTTCCTGTCACGGGCGCTAGGCCTACCCACACAAGTGAGGTATCATTTTTATCGGGAGACTTGGGGGAACGCTGGGTGGAAGGAAATTTGTGGCTCCTCTCAGATTCCAGAACTTTCTGCCACAGAAATGTGAGGAACTTGTGTTTTTTAGCCAAATTGTGAGGTTTGCAAAGGATTCTGGGTGACAGAACCTGGTCCGAGCCACACAAGTCACCCCATCTTGGATTCCCCTAGGTCTCGAGTTTTCAGAAATGCACAGGTTTGGTAGGTTTCCCTAGGTGCCGGCAGAGCTAGAGGCCAAAACCTACAGGTAGGCACTTTGCAAAAAACAACTCTGTTTTCTTTCAAAAATTTGGATGTGTCCACGTTGCGCTTTGGGGCGTTTCCTGTTGCGGGCGCTAGGCCTACCCACACAAGTGAGGTATAATTTTTATCGGGAGACTTGGGGGAACGCTGGGTGGAAGGAAATTTCTGGCTACTCTCAGATTCCAGAACTTTCTGCCACAGAAATGTGAGGAACATGTGTTTTTTTAAACAAATTTTGAGGCTTGCAAAGGATTCTGGGTAACAGAACCTGGTCCGAATCACACAAGTCACCCCATCTTGGATTCCCTAGGTCTCTAGTTTTCAGAAATGCACAGGTTTGGTAGGTTTCCCTAGGTGCCGGCAGAGCTAGAGGCCAAAATCTACAGGTAGGCACTTTGCAAAAAACAACTCTGTTTTCTTTCAAATATTTGGATGTGTCCACGTTGTGCTTTGGGGCGTTTCCTGTCGTGGGCGCTAGGCCTACCCACACAAGTGAGGTATCATTTTTATCGGGAGACTTAGGGGAACGCTGGGTGGACGGAAATTTGTGGCTCCTCTCAGATTCCAGAACTTTCTGCCACAGAAATGTGAGGAACATGTGTTTTTTTAGCCAAATTTTGAGGTTTGCAAAGGATTCTGGGTAACAGAACCTGGTCCAAGCCACACAAGTCACCCCATCTTGGATTCCCCTAGGTCTCTAGTTTTCAGAAATGCACAGGTTTGGTAGGTTTCCCTAGGTGCCGGCTGAGCTAGAGGCCAACATCTACAGGTAGGCACTTTGTAAAAAACACCTCTGTTTTCTTTCAAAAAATTGGATGCGTCCACGTTGCGCTTTGGGACGTTTCCTGTCACGGGCGCTAGGCCTACCCACACAAGTGAGGTATCATTTTTATCGGGAGACTTGGGGGAACGCTGGGTGGAAGGAAATTTGTGGCTCCTCTCAGATTCCAGAACTTTCTGCCACAGAAATGTGAGGAACATGTGTTTTTTAGCCAAATTATGAGGTTTGCAATGGATTCTGGGTGACAGAACCTGGTCCGAGCCACACAAGTCACCCCATCTTGGATTCCCCTAGGTCTCTAGTTTTCAGAAATGCACAGGTTTGGTAGGTTTCCCTATGTGCCGGCAGAGCTAGAGGCCAAAATCTACAGGTAGGCACTTTGCAAAAAACAACTCTGTTTTCTTTCAAAAATTTGGATGTGTCCACGTTGCGCTTTGGGGCGTTTCCTGTCACGGGCGCTAGGCCTACCCACACAAGTGAGGTATCATTTTTATCGGGAGACTTGGGGGAACGCTGAGTGGAAGGAAATTTGTGGCTCCTCTCAGATTCCAGAACTTTCTGCCACAGAAATGTGAGGAACATGTGTTTTTTTAGCCAAATTTTGAGGCTTGCAAAGGATTCTGGGTAACAGAACCTGGTCCGAGCCACACAAGTCACCCCATCTTGGATTCCCCTAGGTCTCTAGTTTTCAGAAATGCACAGGTTTGGTAGGTTTCCCTAGGTGCCGGCTGAGCTAAAGGCCAAAATCTACAGGTAGGCACTTTGCAAAAAACACCTCTGTTTTCTTTCAAAAATGTGGATGTGTCCACATTGCGCTTTGGGGCGTTTCCTGTCGCGGACACTAGGCCTACCCACACAAATGAGGTATAATTTTTATCGGGAGACTTGGGGGAACGCTGGGTGGAAGGAAATTTCTGGCTACTCTCAGATTCCAGAACTTTCTGCCACAGAAATGTGAGGAACATGTGTTTTTTTAGCCAAATTTTGAGGTTTGCAAAGGATTCTGGGTAACAGAACCTGGTCCAAGCCACACAAGTCACCCCATCTTGGATTCCCCTAGGTCTCTAGTTTTCAGAAATGCACAGGTTTGGTAGGTTTCCCTAGGTGCCGGCTGAGCTAGAGGCCAACATCTACAGGTAGACACTTTGCAAAAAACACCTCTGTTTTCTTTAAAAAAATTTGATGCGTCCACGTTGCGCTTTGGGACGTTTCCTGTCACGGGCGCTAGGCCTACCCACACAAGTGAGGTATCATTTTTATCGGGAGACTTGGGGGAACGCTGGGTGGAAGGAAATTTGTGGCTCCTCTCAGATTCCAGAACTTTCTGCCACAGAAATGTGAGGAACATGTGTTTTTTAGCCAAATTATGAGGTTTGCAATGGATTCTGGGTGACAGAACCTGGTCCGAGCCTCACAAGTCACCCGATCTTGGATTCCCCTAGGTCTCTAGTTTTCAGAAATGCACAGGTTTGGTAGGTTTCCCTAGGTGCCGGCAGAGCTAGAGGCCAAAATCTACAGGTAGGCACTTTGCAAAAAACAACTCTGTTTTCTTTCAAAAATTTGGATGTGTCCACGTTGCGCTTTGGGGCGTTTCCTGTCGCGGGCGCTAGGCCTACCCACACAAGTGAGGTATCATTTTTATCGGGAGACTTGGGCGAACGCTGGGTGGAAGGAAATTTGTGGCTCCTCTCAGATTCCAGAACTTTCTGCCACAGAAATGTGAGGAACATGTGTTTTTTTCGCCAAATTTTGAGGCTTGCAAAGGATTCTGGGTAACAGAACCTGGTCCGAGCCACACAAGTCACCCCATCTTGGATTCCCCTAGGTCTCTAGTTTTCAGAAATGCACAGGGTTGGTAGGTTTCCCTAGGTGCCGGCTGAGCTAAAGGCCAAAATCTACAGGTAGGCACTTTGCAAAAAACACCTCTGTTTTCTTTCAAAAATTTGGATGTGTCCACGTTGCGCTTTGGGGCGTTTCCTGTCGCGGGCACTAGGCCTACCCACACAAGTGAGCTATAATTTTTATCGGGAGACTTGGGGGAACGCTGGGTGGAAGGAAATTTCTGGCTACTCTCAGATTCCAGAACTTTCTGCCACAGAAATGTGAGGAACATGTTTTTTTTTTAGCCAAATTTTGAGGCTTGCAAAGGATTCTCGGTAACAGAACCTGGTCCGAGCCACACAAGTCACCCCATCTTGGATTCCCCTAGGTCTCTAGTTTTCAGAAATGCACAGGTTTGGTAGGTTTCCCTAGGTGCCGGCTGAGCTAGAGGCCAAAATCTACAGGTAGGCACTTTGCAAAAAACACCTCTGTTTTCTTTAAAAAAATTGGATGCGTCCACGTTGCGCTTTCGGACGTTTCCTGTCACGGGCGCTAGGCCTACCCACATAAGTGAGGTATCATTTTTATCGAGAGACTTGGGGGAACGCTGGGTGGAAGGAAATTTGTGGCTCCTCTCAGATTCCAGAACTTTCTGCCACAGAAATGTGAGGAACATGTGTTTTTTTAGCCAAATTTGAGGTTTGCAAAGGATTCTGGGTAACAGAACCTGGTCCAAGCCACACAAGTCACCCCATCTTGGATTCCCCTAGGTCTCTAGTTTTCAGAAATGCACAGGTTTGGTAGGTTTCCCTAGGTGCCGGCTGAGCTAGAGGCCAACATCTACAGGTAGGCACTTTGCAAAAAACACCTCTGTTTTCTTTCAAAAAATTGGATGCGTCCACGTTGCGCTTTGGGACGTTTCCTGTCACGGGCGCTAGACCTACCCACACAAGTGAGGTATCATTTTTATCGGGAGACTTGGGGGAACGCTGGGTGGAAGGAAATTTGTGGCTCCTCTCAGATTCCAGAACTTTCTGCCACAGAAATGTGAGGAACATGTGTTTTTTTAGCCAAATTTTGAGGCTTGCAAAGGATTCTGGGTAACAGAACCTGGTCCGAGCCACACAAGTCACCCCATCTTGGATTCCCCTAGGTCTCTAGTTTTCAGAAATGCACAGGTTTGGTAGGTTTCCCTAGGTGCCGGCTGAGCTAAAGGCCAAAATCTACAGGTAGGCACTTTGCAAAAAACACCTCTGTTTTCTTTCAAAAATTTGGATGTGTCCACATTGCGCTTTGGGGCGTTTCCTGTCGCGGACACTAGGCCTACCCACACAAATGAGCTATAATTTTTATCGGGAGACTTGGGGGAACGCTGGGTGGAAGGAAATTTCTGGCTACTCTCAGATTCCAGAACTTTCTGCCACAGAAATGTGAGGAACATGTGTTTTTTTAGCCAAATTTTGAGGTTTGCAAAGGATTCTGGGTAACAGAACCTGGTCCAAGCCACACAAGTCACCCCATCTTGGATTCCCCTAGGTCTCTAGTTTTCAGAAATGCACAGGTTTGGTAGGTTTCCCTAGGTGCCGGCTGAGCTAGAGGCCAACATCTACAGGTAGGCACTTTGCAAAAAACACCTCTGTTTTCTTTAAAAAAATTGGATGCGTCCACGTTGCGCTTTGGGACGTTTCCTGTCACGGGCGCTAGGCCTACCCACACAAGTGAGGTATCATTTTTATCGGGAGACTTGGGGGAACGCTGGGTGGAAGGAAATTTGTGGCTCCTCTCAGATTCCAGAACTTTCTGCCACAGAAATGTGAGGAACATGTGTTTTTTAGCCAAATTATGAGGTTTGCAATGGATTCTGGGTGACAGAACCTGGTCCGAGCCTCACAAGTCACCCGATCTTGGATTCCCCTAGGTCTCTAGTTTTCAGAAATGCACAGGTTTGGTAGGTTTCCCTAGGTGCCGGCAGAGGTAGAGGCCAAAATCTACAGGTAGGCACTTTGCAAAAAACAACTCTGTTTTCTTTCAAAAATTTGGATGTGTCCACGTTGCGCTTTGGGGCGTTTCCTGTCGCGGGCGCTAGGCCTACCCACACAAGTGAGGTATCATTTTTATCGGGAGACTTGGGGGAACGCTGGGTGGAAGGTAATTTGTGGCTCCTCTCAGATTCCAGAACTTTCTGCCACAGAAATGTGAGGAACATGTGTTTTTTTCGCCAAATTTTGAGGCTTGCAAAGGATTCTGGGTAACAGAACCTGGTCCGAGCCACACAAGTCACCCCATCTTGAATTCCCCTAGGTCTCTAGTTTTCAGAAATGCACAGGTTTGGTAGGTTTCCCTAGGTGCCGGCTGAGCTAAAGGCCAAAATCTACAGGTAGGCACTTTGCACAAAACACCTCTGTTTTCTTTCAAAAATTTGGATGTGTCCACGTTGCGCTTTGGGGCGTTTCCTGTCGCGGGCACTAGGCCTACCCACACAAGTGAGCTATAATTTTTATCGGGAGACTTGGGGGAACGCTGGGTGGAAGGAAATTTCTGGCTACTCTCAGATTCCAGAACTTTCTGCCACAGAAATGTGAGGAACATGTGTTTTTTTAGCCAAATTTTGAGGCTTGCAAAGGATTCTCGGTAACAGAACCTGGTCCGAGCCACACAAGTCACCCCATCTTGGATTCCCCTAGGTCTCTAGTTTTCAGAAATGCACAGGTTTGGTAGGTTTCCCTAGGTGCCGGCTGAGCTACAGGCCAAAATCTACAGGTAGGCACTTTGCAAAAAACACCTCTGTTTTCTTTCAAAAAATTGGATGCGTCCACGTTGCGCTTTCGGACGTTTCCTGTCACGGGCGCTAGGCCTACCCACATAAGTGAGGTATCATTTTTATCGAGAGACTTGGGGGAACGCTGGGTGGAAGGAAATTTGTGGCTCCTCTCAGATTCCAGAACTTTCTGCCACAGAAATGTGAGGAACATGTGTTTTTTTAGCCAAATTTGAGGTTTGCTAAGGATTCTGGGTAACAGAACCTGGTCCAAGCCACACAAGTCACGCCATCTTGGATTCCCCTAGGTCTCTAGTTTTCAGAAATGCACAGGTTTGGTAGTTTTCCCTAGGTGCCGGCTGAGCTAGAGGCCAACATCTACAGGTAGGCACTTTGCAAAAAACACCTCTGTTTTCTTTCAAAAAATTGGATGCGTCCACGTTGCGCTTTGGGACGTTTCCTGTCACGGGCGCTAGGCCTACCCACACAAGTGAGGTATCATTTTTATCGGGAGACTTGGGGGAACGCTGGGTGGAAGGAAATTTGTGGCTCCTCTCAGATTCCTGAACTTTCTGCCACAGAAATGTGAGGAACATGTGTTTTTTAGCCAAATTGTGAGGTTTGCAAAGGATTCTGGGTGACAGAACCTGGTCCGAGCCACACAAGTCACCCCATCGTGGATTCCCCTAGGTCTCTAGTTTTCAGAAATGCACAGGTTTGGTAGGTTTCCCTAGGTGCCGGCAGAGCTAGAGGCCAAAATCTACAGGTAGGCACTTTGCAAAAAACAACTCTGTTTTCTTTCAAAAATTTGGATGTGTCCACGTTGCGCTTTGGGGCGTTTCCTGTCGCGGGCGTTAGGCCTACCAACACAAGTGAGGTATCATTTTTATCGGGAGACTTGGGGGAACGCTGGGTGGAAGGAAATTTGTGGCTCCTCTCAGATTCCAGAACTTTCTGCCACAGAAATGTGAGGAACATGTGTTTTTTAGCCAAATTATGAGGTTTGCAATGGATTCTGGGTGACAGAACCTGGTCCGAGCCTCACAAGTCACCCGATCTTGGATTCCCCTAGGTCTCTAGTTTTCAGAAATGCACAGGTTTGGTAGGTTTCCCTAGGTGCCGGCAGAGCTAGAGGCCAAAATCTACAGGTAGGCACTTTGCAAAAAACAACTCTGTTTTCTTTCAAAAATTTGGATGTGTCCACGTTGCGCTTTGGGGCGTTTCCTGTCGCGGGCACTAGGCCTACCCACACAAGTGAGGTATCATTTTTATCGGGAGACTTGGGGGAACGCTGGGTGGAAGGAAATTTGTGGCTCCTCTCAGATTCCAGAACTTTCTGCCACAGAAATGTGAGGAACATGTGTTTTTTTCGCCAAATTTTGAGGCTTGCAAAGGATTCTGGGTAACAGAACCTGGTCCGAGCCACACAAGTCACCCCATCTTGGATTCCCCTAGGTCTCTAGTTTTCAGAAATGCACAGGTTTGGTAGGTTTCCCTAGGTGCCGGCTGAGGTAAAGGCCAAAATCTACAGGTAGGCACTTTGCAAAAAACACCTCTGTTTTCTTTCAAAAAATTGGATGCGTCCACGTTGCGCTTTCGGACGTTTCCTGTCACGGGCGCTAGGCCTACCCACATAAGTGAGGTATCATTTTTATCGAGAGACTTGGGGGAACGCTGGGTGGAAGGAAATTTGTGGCTCCTCTCAGATTCCAGAACTTTCTGCCACAGATATGTGAGGAACATGTGTTTTTTTAGCCAAATTTGAGGTTTGCAAAGGATTCTGGGTAACAGAACCTGGTCCAAGCCACACAAGTCACCCCATCTTGGATTCCCCTAGGTCTCTAGTTTTCAGAAATGCACAGGTTTGGTAGGTTTCCCTAGGTGCCGGCTGAGCTAGAGGCCAACATCTACAGGTAGGCACTTTGCAGAAAACACCTCTGTTTTCTTTCAAAAAATTGGATGCGTCCACGTTGCGCTTTGGGACGTTTCCTGTCACGGGCGCTAGGCCTACCCACACAAGTGAGGTATCATTTTTATCGGGAGACTTGGGGGAACGCTGGGTGGAAGGACATTTGTGGCTCCTCTCAGATTCCTGAACTTTCTGCCACAGAAATGTGAGGAACATGTGTTTTTTAGCCAAATTGTGAGGTTTGAAAGGATTCTGGGTGACAGAACCTGGTCCGAGCCACACAAGTCACCCCATCGTGGATTCCCCTAGGTCTCTAGTTTTCAGAAATGCACAGGTTTGGTAGGTTTCCCTAGGTGCCAGCAGAGCTAGAGGCCAAAATCTACAGGTAGGCACTTTGCAAAAAACAACTCTGTTTTCTTTCAAAAATTTGGATGTGTCCACGTTGCGCTTTGGGGCGTTTCCTGTCGCGGGCGTTAGGCCTACCAACACAAGTGAGGTATCATTTTTATCGGGAGACTTGGGGGAACGCTGGGTGGAAGGAAATTTGTGGCTCCTCTCAGATTCCAGAACTTTCTGCCACAGAAATGTGAGGAACATGTGTTTTTTTAGCCAAATTTGAGGTTTGCAAAGGATTCTGGGTAACAGAACCTGGTCCAGGCCACACAAGTCACCCCATCTTGGATTCCCCTAGGTCTCTAGTTTTCAGAAATGCACAGGTTTGGTAGGTTTCCCTAGGTGCCGGCTGAGCTAGAGGCCAACATCTACAGGTAGGCACTTTGCAAAAAACACCTCTGTTTTCTTTCAAAAAATTGGATGCGTCCACGTTGCGCTTTGGGACGTTTCCTGTCACGGGCGCTAGGCCTACCCACACAAGTGAGGTATCATTTTTATCGGGAGACTTGGGGGAACGCTGGGTGGAAGGAAATTTGTGGCTCCTCTCAGATTCCTGAACTTTCTGCCACAGAAATGTGAGGAACATGTGTTTTTTAGCCAAATTGTGAGGTTTGCAAAGGATTCTGGGTGACAGAACCTGGTCCGAGCCACACAAGTCACCCCATCGTGGATTCCCCTAGGTCTCTAGTTTTCAGAAATGCACAGGTTTGGTAGGTTTCCCTAGGTGCCGGCAGAGCTAGAGGCCAAAATCTACAGGTAGGCACTTTGCAAAAAACAACTCTGTTTTCTTTCAAAAATTTGGATGTGTCCACGTTGCGCTTTGGGGCGTTTCCTGTCACGGGCGTTAGGCCTACCAACACAAGTGAGGTATCATTTTTATCGGGAGACTTGGGGGAACGCTGGGTGGAAGGAAATTTCTGGCTACTCTCAGATTCCAGAACTTTCTGCCACAGAAATGTGAGGAACATGTGTTTTTTTCGCCAAATTTTGAGGCTTGCAAAGGATTCTGGGTAACAGAACCTGGTCCGAGCCACACAAGTCACCCCATCTTGGATTCCCCTAGGTCTCTAGTTTTCAGAAATGCACAGGTTTGGTAGGTTTCCCTAGGTGCCGGGTGAGCTAGAGGCCCAAATCTACAGGTAGGCACTTTGCAAAAAAACCTCTGTTTTCTTTCATAAAATTGGATGTGTCCACGTTGCGCTGTGGGGCGTTTCCTGTCGCGGGCGCTAGGCCTACCCACACAAGTGAGGTATCATTTTTATCGAGAGACTTGGGGGAACGCTGGGTGGAAGGAAATTTGTGGCTCCTCTTAGATTCCAGAACTTTCTGCCACAGAAATGTGAGGAACATGTGTTTTTTTAGCAAAATTTTGAGGTTTGAAAAGGATTCTGGGTAACAGAACCTGGTCCGAGCCACACAAGTCACCCCATCGTGGATTCCCCTAGGTCTCTAGTTTTCAGAAATGCACAGGTTTGGTAGGTTTCCCTAGGTGCCGGCTGAGCTAGAGGCCAAAATCTACAGGTAGGCACTTTGCAAAAAACACCTCTGTTTTCTTTAAAAAAATTGGATGTGTCCACTTTGCGCTTTCGGACGTTTCCTGTCACGGGCGCTAGGCCTACCCACACAAGTGAGGAATCATTTTTATCGGGAGACTTGGGGGAACACTGGGTGGAAGGAAATTTGTGGCTCCTCTCAGATTCCAGAACTTTCTGCCACAGAAATGTGAGGAACATGTGTTTTTTATTGAAATATTGAGGTTTGCAAAGGATTCTGGGTAAATGAACCTGGTCCGAGCCACACAAGTCACCCCATCTTGGATTCCCCTAGGTCTCTAGTTTTCAGAAATGCACAGGTTTGGTCGGTTTCCCTAGGTGCCGGCAGAGCTAGAGGCCAAAATCTACAGGTAGGCACTTTGCAAAAAACAACTCTGTTTTCTTTCAAAAATTTGGATGTGTCCACGTTGCGCTTTGGGGCGTTTCCTGTCGCAGGCGCTAGGCCTACCCACACAAGTGAGGTATCATTTTTATCGGGAGACTTGGGGGAACGCTGGGTGGAAGGAAATTCGTGGTTACTCTCAGATTCCAGAACTTTCTGCCACAGAAATGTGAGGAACATGTGTTTTTTAGCCAAATTTTGAGGCTTGCAAAGGATTCTGGGTAAAAGAACCTGGTCCGAGCCACACAAGTCACCCCATCTTGGATTCCCCTAGGTCTCTAGTTTTCAGAAATGCACAGGTTTGGTAGGTTTCCCTAGGTGCCGGCTGAGCTAGAGGCCAAAATCTACAGGTAGGCACTTTGCAAAAAACACCTCTGTTTTCTTTCAAAAAAATTGGATATATCCTCGTTGCACTTTGGGGCGTTTCCTGTCGCGGGCGCTATGCCTACCCACACAAGTGAGGTATCATTTTTATCGGGAGACTTGGGGGAACGCTGGGTGGTAGGAAATTTGTGGCTCTTCTCAGATTCCAGAACTTTCTGCCATAGAAATGTGAGGAACATGTGTTTTTTTAAGCCAAATTTTGAGGTTTGCAAAGGATTCTGGGTAACAGAACCTGGTCCGAGCCACACAAGTCACCCCATCTTGGATTCCCCTAGGTCTCTAGTTTTCAGAAATGCACAGGTTTGGTAGGTTTCCCTAGGTGCCGGCTGAGCTAGAGGCCAAAATCTACAGGTAGGCACTTTGCAAAAAACACCTCTGTTTTCTTTCAAAAAATTGGATGCGTCCACGTTGCGCTTTGGGGCGTTTCCTGTCACGGGCGCTAGGCCTACCCACACAAGTGAGGTATCATTTTTATCGGGAGACTTGGGGGAATGCTGGGTGGAAGGAAATTTGTGGCTCCTCTCAGATTCCAGAACTTTCTGCCACAGAAATGTGAGGAACATGTGTTTTTTTAAGAAAAATTTTGAGGTTTGCAAAGGATTCTGGGTAACAGAACCTGCTCCGAGCCACACAAGTCACCAAATCTTGGATTCCCCTAGGTCTCTAGTTTTCAGAAATGCACAGGTTTGGTAGGTTTCCCTAGGTGCCGGCAGAGCTAGAGGCCCAAATCTACAGGTAGGCACTTTGCAAAAAACACCTCTGTTTTCTTTCAAAAAATTGGATGCGTCCACGTTGCGCTTTGGGACGTTTCCTGTCACGGGCGCTAGGCCTACCCACACAAGTGAGGTATCATTTTTATCGGGAGACTTGGGGGAACGCTGGATGGAAGGAAATTTGTGGCTCCTCTCAGATTCCAGAACTTTCTGCCACAGAAATGTGAGGAACATGTGTTTTTTAGCCAAATTTTGAGGTTTGCAAAGGATTCTGGGTAACAGAACCTGGTCCGAGCCACACAAGTCACCCCATCTTGGATTCCCCTAGGTCTCTAGTTTTCAGAAATGCACAGGTTTGGTAGGTTTCCCTAGGTGCCGGCTGAGCTAGAGGCCAAAATCTACAGGTAGGCACTTTGCAAAAAACAACTCTGTTTTCTTTAAAAAAATTGGATGTGTCCACGTTGCGCTTTCGGACGTTTCCTGTCATGGGCGCTAGGCCTACCCACACAAGTGAGGTATCATTTTTATCTTGAGACTTAGGGGAACACTGGGTGGAAGGAAATTTGTGGCTCATCTCAGATTCCAGAACTTTCTGCCACAGAAATGTGAGGAACATGTGTTTTTTATTCAAATATTGAGGTTTGCAAAGGATTCTGGGTAACAGAACCTGGTCCGAGCCACACAAGTCACCCCATCTTGGATTCCCCTAGGTCTGTAGTTTTCAGAAATGCACAGGCTTGGTAGGTTTCCCTAGGTGCCGGCTGAGCTAGAGGCCAAAATCTACAGGTAGGCACTTTGCAAAAAACACCTCTGTTTTCTTTAAAAAAATTGGATGCGTCCACGTTGCGCTTTGGGACGTTTCTTGTCACGGGCGCTAGGCCTACCCACACAAGTGAGGTATCATTTTTATTGGGAGACTTGGGGGAATGCTGGGTGGAAGGAAATTTGTGGCTCCTCTCAGATTCCAGAACTTTCTGCCACAGAAATGTGAGGGACATGTGTTTTTTTAGCCAAATTTTGAGGTTTGCAAAGGATTCTGGGTAACAGAACCTGGTCCAAGCCACACAAGTCACCCCATCTTGGATTCCCCTAGGTCTCTAGTTTTCAGAAATGCACAGGTTTGGTAGGTTTCCCTAGGTGCCGGCTGAGCTAGAGGCCAACATCTACAGGTAGGCACTTTGCAAAAAACACCTCTGTTTTCTTTCAAAAAATTGGATGCGTCCACGTTGCGCTTTGGGACATTTCCTGTCACGGGCGCTAGGCCTACCCACACAAGTGAGGTATCATTTTTATCGGGAGACTTGGGGGAACGCTGGGTGGAAGGAAATTTGTGGCTCCTCTCAGATTCCAGAACTTTCTGCCACAGAAATGTGAGGAACATGTGTTTTTTAGCCAAATTGTGAGGTTTGCAAAGGATTCTGGGTGACAGAACCTGGTCCGAGCCACACAAGTCACCCCATCTTGGATTCCCCTAGGTCTCTAGTTTTCAGAAATGCACAGGTTTGGTAGGTTTCCCTAGGTGCCGGCAGAGCTAGAGGCCAAAATCTATAGGTAGGCACTTTGCAAAAAACAACTCTGTTTTCTTTCAAAAATTTTGATGTGTCCACGTTGCGCTTTGGGGCGTTTCCTGTCGCGGGCGCTAGGCCTACCCACACAAGTGAGGTATCATTTTTATCGGGAGACTTGGGGGAACGCTGGGTGGAAGGAAATTTGTGGCTCCTCTCAGATTCCAGAACTTTCTGACACAGAAATGTGAGGAACATGTGTTTTTTTAGCCAAATTTTGAGGCTTGCCAAGGATTCTGGGTAACAGAACCTGGTCCGAGCCACACAAGTCACCCCATCTTGGATTCCCCTAGGTCTCTAGTTTTCAGAAATGCACAGGTTTGGTAGGTTTCCCTCGGTGCCGGCTGAGCTAAAGGCCAAAATCTACAGGTAGGCACTTTGCAAAAAACACCTCTGTTTTCTTTCAAAAATTTGGATGTGTCCACGTTGCGCTTTGGGGCGTTTCCTGTCGCGGGCGCTAGGCCTACCCACACAAGTGAGGTATCATTTTTATCGAGAGACTTGGGGGAACGCTGGGTGGAAGGAAATTTGTGGCTCCTCTCAGATTCCAGAACTTTCTGCCACAGAAATGTGAGGAACATGTGTTTTTTAAGCCAAATTTTGAGGTTTGAAAAGGATTCTGGGTAACAGAACCTGGTCCGAGCCACACAAGTCACCCCATCTTGGATTCCCCTAGGTCTCTAGTTTTCAGAAATGCACAGGTTTGGTAGGTTTCCCTAGGTGCCGGCTGAGCTAGAGGCCAAAATCTACAGGTAGGCACTTTGCAAAAAACAACTCTGTTTTCTTTCAAAAAATTGGATGTGTCCACTTTGCGCTTTCGGATGTTTCCTGTCACGGGCGCTAGGCTTACCCACACAAGTGAGGTATCATTTTTATCGGGAGACTTGGGGGAACACTGGGTGGAAGGAAATTTGTGGCTCCTCTCAGATTCCAGAACTTTCTGCCACAGAAATGTGAGGAACATGGGTTTTTTATTCAAATATTGAGGTTTGCAAAGGATTTTGGGTAACAGAACCTGGTGCGAGCCACACAAGTCACCCCATCTTAGATTCCCCTAGGTCTCTAGTTTTCAGAAATGCACAGGTTTGGTAGGTTTCCCTAGGTGCCGGCAGAGGTAGAGGCCAAAATCTTCAGGTAGGCACTTTGCAAAAAACAACTCTGTTTTCTTTCAAAAATTTGGATGTGTCCACGTTGCGCTTTGGGGCGTTTCCTGTCGCGGGCGCTAGGCCTACCCACACAAGTGAGGTATCATTTTTATCGGTAGACTTGGGGGAACGCTGGGTGGAAGGAAATTCGTGGTTACTCTCAGATTCCAGAACTTTCTGAAACAGAAATGTGAGGAACATGTGTTTTTTTAGCCAAATTTTGAGGCTTGCAAAGGATTCTAGGTAACAGAACGTGGTCTGAGCCACACAAGTCACCCAATCTTGGATTCCCCTAGGTCTCTAGTTTTCAGAAATGCACAGGTTTGGTAGGTTTCCCTAGGTGCCGGCAGAGCTAAAGGCCAAAATCTATAGGTAGGCACTTTGCAAAAAACACCTCTGTTTTCTTTCAAAAAATTGGATGTGTCCACGTTGCGCTTTGGGGCGTTTCCTGTCGCGGGCGCTAGGCCTACCCACACAAGTGAGGTATCATTTTTATCGGGAGACTTGGGGGAACGCTGGGTGGAAGGAAATTTGTGGCTCCTCTCAGATTCCAGAACTTTCTGCCACAGAAATGTGAGGAACATGTGTTTTTTTAGCCAAATTTTGAGGCTTGCAAAGGATTCTGGGTAACAGAACCTGGTCCGAGCCACACAAGTCACCCCATCTTGGATTCCCCTAGGTCTCTAGTTTTCAGAAATGCACAGGTTTGGTAGGTTTCCCTAGGTGCCCGGCTGAGCTAGAGGCCAAAATCTACAGGTAGGCACTTTGCAAAAAACACCTCTGTTTTCATTCAAAAAATTGGATGTGTCCACTTTGCGCTTTGGGGCGTTTCCTGTCTCGGGCGCTAGGCCTACCCACATAAGTGAGGTATCATTTTTATTGAGAGACTTGGGGGAACGCTGGGTGGAAGGATATTTGTGGCTCCTCTCTGATTCCACAACTTTCTGCCACAGAAATGTGAGGAACATGTGTTCTTTTAGCCAAATTTTGAGGTTTGCAAAGGATTCTGGATAACAGAACCTGGTCCAAGCCACATGAGTCACCGCATCTTGGATTCCCCTAGGTCGCTAGTTTTCAGAAATGCACAGGCTTGGTAGGTTTCCCTAGGTGCCGGCTGAGCTAGAGGCCAAAATCTACAGGTAGGCACTTTGCAAAAAACACCTCTGTTTTCTTTCAAAAAATTGGATGCGTCCACGTTGCGCTTTGGGACGTTTCCTGTCACGGGCGCTAGGCCTACCCACACAAGTGAGGTATCATTTTTATCAGGAGACTTGGGGGAACGCTGGGTGGTGCGAAATTTGTGGCTCCTCTTAGATTCCAGAACTTTCTGCCACAGAAATGTGAGGAACATGTGTTTTTTAGCCCAATTTTGAGGTTTGCAAAGGATTCTGGGTAACAGAACCTGGTCCGAGCCACACAAGTCACCCCATCTTGGATTCCCCTAGGTCTCTAGTTTTCAGAAATGCACAGGTTTGGTAGGTTTCCCTAGGTGCCGGCTGAGCTAGAGGCCAAAATCTACAGGTAGGCTCTTTGCAAAAAACAACTCTGTTTTCTTTCAAAAATTTGGATGTGTCCACGTTGCGCTTTGGGGCGATTCCTGTCGCGGGCGCTAGGCCTACCCACACAAGTGAGGTATCATTTTTATCCGGAGACTTGGGGGAACGCTGGGTGGAAGGAAATTTGTGGCTCCTCTCAGATTCCAGAACTTTCTGCCACAGAAATGTGAGGAACATGTGTTTTTTTAGCCAAATTTTGAGGCTTGCAAAGGATTCTGGGTAACAGAACCTGGTCCGAGCCACACAAGTCACCCCATCTTGGATTCCCCTAGGTCTCTAGTTTTCAGAAATGCACAGGTTTGGTAGGTTTCCCTAGGTGCCCGGCTGAGCTAGAGGCCAAAATCTACAGGTAGGCACTTTGCAAAAAACACCTCTGTTTTCATTCAAAAAATTGGATGTGTCCACTTTGCGCTTTGGTGCGTTTCCTGTCTCGGGCGCTAGGCCTACCCTCATAAGTGAGGTATCATTTTTATTGAGAGACTTGGGGGAACGCTGGGTGGAAGGAAATTTGTGGCTCCTCTCTGATTCCACAACTTTCTGCCACAGAAATGTGAGGAACATGTGTTCTTTTAGCCACATTTTGAGGTTTGCAAAGGATTCTGGGTAACAGAACCTGGTCCAAGCCACACAAGTCACCGCATCTTGGATTCCCCTAGGTCTCTAGTTTTCAGAAATGCACAGGTTTGGTAGGTTTCCCAAGGTGCCGGCTGAGCTAGAGGCCAAAATCTACAGGTAGGCACTTTGCAAAAAACACCTCTGTTTTCTTTAAAAAAATTGGATGTGTCCACGTTGTGCTTTGGGGCGTTTCCTGTCGCGGGCGCTAGGCCTACCCACACAAGTGAGGTATCATTTTTATCGGGAGACTTGGGGGAACGCTGGGTGGAAGGAAATTTGTGGCTCCTCTCAGATTCCAGAACTTTCTGCCACAGAAATGTGAGGAACATGTGTGTTTTAGCCAAATTTTGAGGTTTGCAAAGGATTCTGGGTAACAGAACCTGGTCCGAGCCACACAAGTCACCCCATCTTGGATTCCCCTAGGTCTCTAGTTTTCAGAAATGCACAGGTTTGGTAGGTTTCCCAAGGTGCCGGCTGAGCTAGAGGCCAAAATCTACAGGTAGGCACTTTGCAAAAAACACCTCTGTTTTCTTTAAAAAAATTGGATATGTCCACGTTGCGCTTTGGGGCGTTTCCTGTCGCGGGCGCTAGGCCTACCCACACAAGTGAGGTATCATTTTTATCGGGAGACTTGGGGGAACGCTGGGTGGAAGGAAATTTGTGGCTCCTCTCAGATTCCTGAACTTTCTGCCACAGAAATGTGAGGAACATGTGTTTTTTAGCCAAATTGTGAGGTTTGCAAAGGATTCTGGGTGACAGAACCTGGTCCGAGCCACACAAGTCACCCCATCGTGGATTCCCCTAGGTCTCTAGTTTTCAGAAATGCACAGGTTTGGTAGGTTTCCCTAGGTGCCGGCAGAGCTAGAGGCCAAAATCTACAGGTAGGCACGTTGCAAAAAACAACTCTGTTTTCTTTCAAAAATTTGGATGTGTCCACGTTGCGCTTTGGGGCGTTTCCTGTCGCGGGCGTTAGGCCTACCAACACAAGTGAGGTATCATTTTTATCGGGAGACTTGGGGGAACGCTGGGTGGAAGGAAATTTCTGGCTACTCTCAGATTCCAGAACTTTCTGCCACAGAAATGTGAGGAACATTTGTTTTTTTAGCCAAATTTTGAGGCTTGCAAAGGATTCTGGGTAACAGAACCTGGTCCGAGCCACACAAGTCACCCCATCTTGGATTCCCCTAGGTCTCTAGTTTTCAGAAATGCACAGGTTTGGTAGGTTTCCCTAGGTGCCGGGTGAGCTAGAGGCCCAAATCTACAGGTAGGCACTTTGCAAAAAACACCTCTGTTTTCTTTCATAAAATTGGATGTGTCCACGTTGCGCTGTGGGGCGTTTCCTGTCGCGGGCGCTAGGCCTACCCACACAAGTGAGGTATCATTTTTATCGAGAGACTTGGGGGAACGCTGGGTGGAAGGAAATTTGTGGCTCCTCTTAGATTCCAGAACTTTCTGCCACAGAAATGTGAGGAACATGTGTTTTTTTAGCCAAATTTTGAGGTTTGAAAAGGATTCTGGGTAACAGAACCTGGTCCGAGCCACACAAGTCACCCCATCTTGGATTCCCCTAGGTCTCTAGTTTTCAGAAATGCACAGGTTTGGTAGGTTTCCCTAGGTGCCGGCTGAGCTAGAGGCCAAAATCTACAGGTAGGCACTTTGCAAAAAACAGCTCTGTTTTCTTTAAAAAAATTGGATGTGTCCACTTTGCGCTTTCGGACGTTTCCTGTCACGGGCGCTAGGCCTACCCACACAAGTGAGGAATCATTTTTATCGGGAGACTTGGGGGAACACTGGGTGGAAGGAAATTTGTGGCTCCTCTCAGATTCCAGAACTTTCTGCCACAGAAATGTGAGGAACATGTGTTTTTTATTCAAATATTGAGGTTTGCAAAGGATTCTGGGTAAATGAACCTGGTCCGAGCCACACAAGTCACCCCATCTTGGATTCCCCTAGGTCTCTAGTTTTCAGAAATGCACAGGTTTGGTAGGTTTCCCTAGGTGCCGGCAGAGCTTGAGGCCAAAATCTACAGGTAGGCACTTTGCAAAAAACACCTCTGTTTTCTTTAAAAAAAATTGGATATATCCTCGTTGCACTTTGGGGCGTTTCCTGTCGCGGGCGCTAGGCCTACCCACACAAGTGAGGTATCATTTTTATCGGGAGACTTGGGGGAACGCTGGGTGGAAGGAAATTTGTGGCTCCTCTCAGATTCCAGAACTTTCTGCCACAGAAATGTGAAGAACATGTGTTTTTTTAGCCAAATTTAGAGTTTTGCAAAGGATTCTGGGTAACAGAACCTGGTCCGAGCCACACAAGTCACCCCATCTTGGATTCCCCTAGGTCTCTAGTTTTCAGAAATGCACAGGTTTGGTAGGTTTCCCTTGGTGCCCGGCTGAGCTAGAGGCCAAAATCTACAGGTAGGCACTTTGCAAAAAACACCTCTGTTTTCTTTAAAAAAATTGGATGCGTCCACGTTGCGCTTTGGGACGTTTCCTGTCACGGGCGCTAGGCCTACCCACACAAGTGAGGTATCATTTTTATCGGGAGACTTGGGGGAATGCTGGGTGGAAGGAAATTTGTTGCTCCTCTCAGATTCCAGAACTTTCTGCCACAGAAATGTGAGGGACATGTGTTTTTTTAGCCAAATTTTGAGGTTTGCAAAGGATTCTGGGTAACAGAACCTGGTCCAAGCCACACAAGTCACCCCATCTTGGATTCCCCTAGGTCTCTAGTTTTCAGAAATGCACAGGTTTGGTAGGTTTCCCTAGGTGCCGGCTGAGCTAGAGGCCAACATCTACAGGTAGGCACTTTGCAAAAACCACCTCTGTTTTCTTTCAAAAAATTGGATGCGTCCACGTTGCGCTTTGGGACGTTTCCTGTCACGGGCGCTAGGCCTACCCACACAAGTGAGGTATCATTTTTATCGGGAGACTTGGGGGAACGCTGGGTGGAAGGAAATTTGTGGCTCCTCTCAGATTCCAGAACTTTCTGCCACAGAAATGTGAGGAACATGTGTTTTTTAGCCAAATTGTGAGGTTTGCAAAGGATTCTGGGTGACAGAACCTGGTCCGAGCCACACAAGTCACCCCATCTTGGATTCCCCTAGGTCTCTAGTTTTCAGAAATGCACAGGTTTGGTAGGTTTCCCTAGGTGCCGGGTGAGCTAGAGGCCCAAATCTACAGGTAGGCACTTTGCAAAAAACAACTCTGTTTTCTTTCAAAAATTTGGATGTGTCCACGTTGCGCTTTGGGGCGTTTCCTGTCGCGGGCGTTAGGCCTACCAACACAAGTGAGGTATCATTTTTATCGGGAGACTTGGGGGAACGCTGGGTGGAAGGAAATTTCTGGCTACTCTCAGATTCCAGAACTTTCTGCCACAGAAATGTGAGGAACATTTGTTTTTTTAGCCAAATTTTGAGGCTTGCAAAGGATTCTGGGTAACAGAACCTGGTCCGAGCCACACAAGTCACCCCATCTTGGATTCCCCTAGGTCTCTAGTTTTCAGAAATGCACAGGTTTGGTAGGTTTCCCTAGGTGCCGGGTGAGCTAGAGGCCCAAATCTACAGGTAGGCACTTTGCAAAAAACACCTCTGTTTTCTTTCATAAAATTGGATGTGTCCACGTTGCGCTGTGGGGCGTTTCCTGTCGCGGGCGCTAGGCCTACCCACACAAGTGAGGTATCATTTTTATCGAGAGACTTGGGGGAACGCTGGGTGGAAGGAAATTTGTGGCTCCTCTTAGATTCCAGAACTTTCTGCCACAGAAATGTGAGGAACATGTGTTTTTTTAGCCAAATTTTGAGGTTTGAAAAGGATTCTGGGTAACAGAACCTGGTCCGAGCCACACAAGTCACCCCATCTTGGATTCCCCTAGGTCTCTAGTTTTCAGAAATGCACAGGTTTGGTAGGTTTCCCTAGGTGCCAGCTGAGCTAGAGGCCAAAATCTACAGGTAGGCACTTTGCAAAAAACAGCTCTGTTTTCTTTAAAAAAATTGGATGTGTCCACTTTGCGCTTTCAGACGTTTCCTGTCACGGGCGCTAGGCCTACCCACACAAGTGAGGAATCATTTTTATCGGGAGACTTGGGGGAACACTGGGTGGAAGGAAATTTGTGGCTCCTCTCAGATTCCAGAACTTTCTGCCACAGAAATGAGAGGAACATGTGTTTTTTATTCAAATTTTGAGGCTTGCAAAGGATTCTGGGTAACAGAACCTGGTCCGAGCCACACAAGTCACCCCATCTTAGATTCCCCTAGGTCTCTAGTTTTCAGAAATGCACAGGTTTGGTAGGTTTCCCTAGGTGCCGGCTGAGCTAGAGGCCAACATCTACAGGTAGGCACTTTGCAAAAACCACCTCTGTTTTCTTTCAAAAAATTGGATGCGTCCACGTTGCGCTTTGGGACGTTTCCTGTCACGGGCGCTAGGCCTACCCACACAAGTGAGGTATCATTTTTATCGGGAGACTTGGGGGAACGCTGGGTGGAAGGAAATTTTTGGCTCCTCTCAGATTCCAGAACTTTCTGCCACAGAAATGTGAGGAACATGTGTTTTTTAGCCAAATTGTGAGGTTTGCAAAGGATTCTGGGTGACAGAACCTGGTCCGAGCCACACAAGTCACCCCATCTTGGATTCCCCTAGGTCTCTAGTTTTCAGAAATGCACAGGTTTGGTAGGTTTCCCTAGGTGCCGGGTGAGCTAGAGGCCCAAATCTACAGGTAGGCACTTTGCAAAAAACAACTCTGTTTTCTTTCAAAAATTTGGATGTGTCCACGTTGCGCTTTGGGGCGTTTCCTGTCGCGGGCGTTAGGCCTACCAACACAAGTGAGGTATCATTTTTATCAGGAGACTTGGGGGAACGCTGGGTGGAAGGAAATTTCTGGCTACTCTCAGATTCCAGAACTTTCTGCCACAGAAATGTGAGGAACATTTGTTTTTTTAGCCAAATTTTGAGGCTTGCAAAGGATTCTGGGTAACAGAACCTGGTCCGAGCCACACAAGTCACCCCATCTTGGATTCCCCTAGGTCTCTAGTTTTCAGAAATGCACAGGTTTGGTAGGTTTCCCTAGGTGCCGGGTGAGCTAGAGGCCCAAATCTACAGGTAGGCACTTTGCAAAAAACACCTCTGTTTTCTTTCATAAAATTGTATGTGTCCACGTTGCGCTGTGGGGCGTTTCCTGTCGCGGGCGCTAGGCCTACCCACACAAGTGAGGTATCATTTTTATCGAGAGACTTGGGGGAACGCTGGGTGGAAGGAAATTTGTGGCTCCTCTTAGATTCCAGAACTTTCTGCCACAGAAATGTGAGGAACATGTGTTTTTTTAGCCAAATTTTGAGGTTTGAAAAGGATTCTGGGTAACAGAACCTGGTCCGAGCCACACAAGTCACCCCATCTTGGATTCCCCTAGGTCTCTAGTTTTCAGAAATGCACAGGTTTGGTAGGTTTCCCTAGGTGCCGGCTGAGCTAGAGGCCAAAATCTACAGGTAGGCACTTTGCAAAAAACAGCTCTGTTTTCTTTAAAAAAATTGGATGTGTCCACTTTGCGCTTTCGGACGTTTCCTGTCACGGGCGCTAGGCCTACCCACACAAGTGAGGAATCATTTTTATCGGGAGACTTGGGGGAACACTGGGTGGAAGGAAATTTGTGGCTCCTCTCAGATTCCAGAACTTTCTGCCACAGAAATGTGAGGAACATGTGTTTTTTATTCAAATATTGAGGTTTGCAAAGGATTCTGGGTAAATGAACCTGGTCCGAGCCACACAAGTCACCCCATCTTGGATTCCCCTAGGTCTCTAGTTTTCAGAAATGCACAGGTTTGGTAGGTTTCCCTAGGTGCCGGCAGAGCTTGAGGCCAAAATCTACAGGTAGGCACTTTGCAAAAAACACCTCTGTTTTCTTTCAAAAAAATTGGATATATCCTCGTTGCACTTTGGGGCGTTTCCTGTCGCGGGCGCTAGGCCTACCCACACAAGTGAGGTATCATTTTTATCGAGAGACTTGGGGGAACGCTGGGTGGAAGGAAATTTGTGGCTCCTCTTAGATTCCAGAACTTTCTGCCACAGAAATGTGAGGAACATGTGTTTTTTTAGCCAAATTTTGAGGTTTGAAAAGGATTCTGGGTAACAGAACCTGGTCCGAGCCACACAAGTCACCCCATCTTGGATTCCCCTAGGTCTCTAGTTTTCAGAAATGCACAGGTTTGGTAGGTTTCCCTAGGTGCCGGCAGAGCTTGAGGCCAAAATCTACAGGTAGGCACTTTGCAAAAAACACCTCTGTTTTCTTTCAAAAAAATTGGATATATCCTCGTTGCACTTTGGGGCGTTTCCTGTCGCGGGCGCTAGGCCTACCCACACAAGTGAGGTATCATTTTTATCGGGAGACTTGGGGGAACGCTGGGTGGAAGGAAATTTGTGGCTCCTCTCAGATTCCAGAACTTTCTGCCACAGAAATGTGAAGAACATGTGTTTTTTTAGCCAAATTTAGAGTTTTGCAAAGGATTCTGGGTAACAGAACCTGGTCCGAGCCACACAAGTCACCCCATCTTGGATTCCCCTAGGTCTCTAGTTTTCAGAAATGCACAGGTTTGGTAGGTTTCCCTTGGTGCCCGGCTGAGCTAGAGGCCAAAATCTACAGGTAGGCACTTTGCAAAAAACACCTCTGTTTTCTTTAAAAAAATTGGATGCGTCCACGTTGCGCTTTGGGACGTTTCCTGTCACGGGCGCTAGGCCTACCCACACAAGTGAGGTATCATTTTTATCGGGAGACTTGGGGGAATGCTGGGTGGAAGGAAATTTGTTGCTCCTCTCAGATTCCAGAACTTTCTGCCACAGAAATGTGAGGGACATGTGTTTTTTTAGCCAAATTTTGAGGTTTGCAAAGGATTCTGGGTAACAGAACCTGGTCCAAGCCACACAAGTCACCCCATCTTGGATTCCCCTAGGTCTCTAGTTTTCAGAAATGCACAGGTTTGGTAGGTTTCCCTAGGTGCCGGCTGAGCTAGAGGCCAACATCTACAGGTAGGCACTTTGCAAAAAACACCTCTGTTTTCTTTCAAAAAATTGGATGCGTCCACGTTGCGCTTTGGGACGTTTCCTGTCACGGGCGCTAGGCCTACCCACACAAGTGAGGTATCATTTTTATCGGGAGACTTGGGGGAACGCTGGGTGGAAGGAAATTTGTGGCTCCTCTCAGATTCCAGAACTTTCTGCCACAGAAATGTGAGGAACATGTGTTTTTTAGCCAAATTGTGAGGTTTGCAAAGGATTCTGGGTGACAGAACCTGGTCCGAGCCACACAAGTCACCCCATCTTGGATTCCCCTAGGTCTCTAGTTTTCAGAAATGCACAGGTTTGGTAGGTTTCCCTAGGTGCCGGCAGAGCTAGAGGCCAAAATCTACAGGTAGGCACTTTGCAAAAAACAACTCTGTTTTCTTTCAAAAATTTGGATGTGTCCACGTTGCGCTTTGGGGCATCTCCTGTCGCGGGTGCTAGGCCTACCCACACAAGTGAGGTATCATTTTTATCGGGAGACTTGGGGGAACGCTGGGTGGAAGGAAATTTGTGGCTCCTCTCAGATTCCAGAACTTTCTGACACAGAAATGTGAGGAACATGTGTTTTTTTAGCCAAATTTTGAGGCTTGCAAAGGATTCTGGGTAACAGAACCTGGTCCGAGCCACACAAGTCACCCCATCTTAGATTCCCCTAGGTCTCTAGTTTTCAGAAATGCACAGGTTTGGTAGGTTTCCCTCGGTGCCGGCTGAGCTAATTGCCAAAATCTACAGGTAGGCACTTTGCAAAAAACACCTCTGTTTTCTTTCAAAAATTTGGATGTGTCCACGTTGCGCTTTGGGGCATTTCCTGTCGCGGGCATTAGGCCTACCCACACAAGTGAGGTATAATTTTTATCGGGAGATTTGGGGGAACGCTGGGTGGAAGGAAATTTCTGGCTACTCTCAGATTCCAGAACTTTCTGCCACAGAAATGTGAGGAACATGTGTTTTTTTAGCCAAATTTTGAGGCTTGCAAAGGATTCTGGGTAACAGAACCTGGTCCGAGCCACACAAGTCACCCCATCTTGGATTCCCCTAGGTCTCTAGTTTTCAGAAATGCACAGGTTTGGTAGTTTTCCCTAGGTGCCGGCTGAGCTGGAGGCCCAAATCTACAGGTAGGCACTTTGCAAAAAACACCTCTGTTTTCTTTCATAAAATTGGATGTGTCCACGTTGCGCTGTGGGGCGTTTCCTGTTGCGGGCGCTAGGCCTACCCACACAAGTGAGGTATTATTTTTATCGAGAGACTTGGGGGAACGCTGGGTGGAAG
Organism: Pleurodeles waltl; assembly: GCF_031143425.1. NCBI lineage: Eukaryota > Metazoa > Chordata > Amphibia > Caudata > Salamandridae > Pleurodeles > Pleurodeles waltl. The sequence continues at coordinate 96,955 of NW_027149907.1, forward strand.
GAAATTTGTGGCTCCTCTCAGATTCCAGAACTTTCTGCCACAGAAATGTGAGGAACATGTGTTTTTTAAGCCAAATTTTGAGGTTTGAAAAGGATTCTGGGTAACAGAACCTGGTCCGAGCCACACAAGTCACCCCATCTTGGATTCCCCTAGGTCTCTAGTTTTCAGAAATGCACAGGTTTGGTAGGTTTCCCTAGGTGCCGGCTGAGCTAGAGGCCAAAATCTACAGGTAGGCACTTTGCAAAAAACAACTCTGTTTTCTTTCAAAAAATGGGATGTGTCCACTTTGCGCTTTTGGACGTTTCCTGTCACGGGCGCTAGGCTTCCCCACACAAGTGAGGTATCATTTTTATCGGGAGACTTGGGGGAACACTGAGTGGAAGGAAATTTGTGGCTCCTCTCAGATTCCAGAACTTTCTGCCACAGAAATGTGAGGAACATGTGTTTTTTATTCAAATATTGAGGTTTGCAAAGGATTCTGGGTAACAGAACCTGGTGCGAGCCACACAAGTCACCCCGTCTTGGATTCCCCTAGGTCTCTAGTTTTCAGAAATGCACAGGTTTGGTAGGTTTCCCTAGGTGCCGGCAGAGGTAGAGGCCAAAATCTACAGGTAGGCACTTTGCAAAAAACAACTCTGTTTCTTTCAAAAATTTGGATGTGTCCACGTTGCGCTTTGGGGCGTTTCCTGTCGCGGGCGCTAGGCCTACCCACACAAGTGAGGTATCATTTTTATCGGGAGACTTGGGGGAACGCTGGGTGGAAGGAAATTCGTGGTTACTCTCAGATTCCAGAACTTTCTGAAACAGAAATGTGAGGAACATGTGTTTTTTTAGCCAAATTTTGAGGCTTGCAAAGGATTCTAGGTAACAGAACGTGGTCTGAGCCACACAAGTCACCCAATCTTGGATTCCCCTAGGTCTCTAGTTTTCAGAAATGCACAGGTTTGGTAGGTTTCCCTAGGTGCCGGCAGAGCTAGAGGCCAAAATCTATAGGTAGGCACTTTGCAAAAAACACCTCTGTTTTCTTTCAAAAAATTGGATGTGTCCACGTTGCGCTTTGGGGTGTTTCCTGTCGCGGGCGCTAGGCCTACCCACACAAGTGAGGTATCATTTTTATCGGGAGACTTGGGGGAACGCTGGGTGGAAGGAAATTTGTGGCTCCTCTCAGATTCCAGAACTTTCTGCCACAGAAATGTGAGGAACATGTGTTTTTTTAGCCAAATTTTGAGGCTTGCAAAGGATTCTGGGTAACAGAACCTGGTCCGAGCCACACAAGTCACCCCATCTTGGATTCCCCTAGGTCTCTAGTTTTCAGAAATGCACAGGTTTGGTAGGTTTCCCTAGGTGCCCGGCTGAGTTAGAGGCCAAAATCTACAGGTAGGCACTTTGCAAAAAACACCTCTGTTTTCATTCAAAAAATTGGATGTGTCCACTTTGCGCTTTGGGGCGTTTCCTGTCTCGGGCGCTAGGCCTACCCACATAAGTGAGGTATCATTTTTATTGAGAGACTTGGGGGAACGCTGGGTGGAAGGAAATTTGTGGCTCCTCTCTGATTCCACAACTTTCTGCCACAGAAATGTGAGGAACATGTGTTCTTTTAGCCAAATTTTGAGGTTTGCAAAGGATTCTGGATAACAGAACCTGGTCCAAGCCACACGAGTCACCGCATCTTGGATTCCCCTAGGTCGCTAGTTTTCAGAAATGCACAGGCTTGGTAGGTTTCCCTAGGTGCCGGCTGAGCTAGAGGCCAAAATCTACAGGTAGGCACTTTGCAAAAAACACCTCTGTTTTCTTTTAAAAAATTGGATGCGTCCACGTTGCGCTTTGGGACGTTTCCTGTCACGGGCGCTAGGCCTACCCACACAAGTGAGGTATCATTTTTATCGGGAGACTTGGGGGAACGCTGGGTGGAAGGAAATTTGTGGCTCCTCTTAGATTCCAGAACTTTCTGCCACAGAAATGTCAGGAACATGTGTTTTTTAGCCAAATTTTGAGGTTTGCAATGGATTCTGGGTAACAGAACCTGGTCCGAGCCACACAAGTCACCCCATCTTGGATTCCCCTAGGTCTCTAGTTTTCAGAAATGCACAGGTTTGGTAGGTTTCCCTAGGTGCCGACTGAGCTAGAGGCCAAAATCTACAGGTAGGCACTTTGCAAAAAACAACTCTGTTTTCTTTCAAAAATTTGGATGTGTCCACGTTGCGCTTTGGGGCGTTTCCTGTCGCGGGCGCTAGGCCTACCCACATAAGTGAGGTATCATTTTTATTGAGAGACTTGGGGGAACGCTGGGTGGAAGGAAATTTGTGGCTCCTCTCTGATTCCACAACTTTCTGCCACAGAAATGTGAGGAACATGTGTTCTTTTAGCCAAATTTTGAGGTTTGCAAAGGATTCTGGATAACAGAACCTGGTCCAAGCCACACGAGTCACCGCATCTTGGATTCCCCTAGGTCGCTAGTTTTCAGAAATGCACAGGCTTGGTAGGTTTCCCTAGGTGCCGGCTGAGCTAGAGGCCAAAATCTACAGGTAGGCACTTTGCTAAAAACACCTCTGTTTTCTTTCAAAAAATTGGATGCGTCCACGTTGCGCTTTGGGACGTTTCCTGTCACGGGCGCTAGGCCTACCCACACAAGTGAGGTATCATTTTTATCGGGAGACTTGGGGGAACGCTGGGTGGAAGGAAATTTGTGGCTCCTCTTAGATTCCAGAACTTTCTGCCACAGAAATGTGAGGAACATGTGTTTTTTTAGCCAAATTTTGAGGCTTGCAAAGGATTCTGGGTAACAGAACCTGGTCCGAGCCACACAAGTCACCCCATCTTGGATTCCCCTAGGTCTCTAGTTTTCAGAAATGCACAGGTTTGGTAGGTTTCCCTAGGTGCCCGGCTGAGCTAGAGGCCAAAATCTACAGGTAGGCACTTTGCAAAAAACACCTCTGTTTTCATTCAAAAAATTGGATGTGTCCACGTTGCGCTTTGGGGCGTTTCCTGTCTCGGGCGCTAGGCCTACCCACATAAGTGAGGTATCATTTTTATTGAGAGACTTGGGGGAACGCTGGGTGGAAGGAAATTTGTGGCTCCTCTCTGATTCCACAACTTTCTGCCACAGAAATGTGAGGAACATGTGTTCTTTTAGCCAAATTTTGAGGTTTGCAAAGGATTCTGGATAACAGAACCTGGTCCAAGCCACACGAGTCACCGCATCTTGGATTCCCCTAGGTCGCTAGTTTTCAGAAATGCACAGGCTTGGTAGGTTTCCCTAGGTGCCGGCTGAGCTAGAGGCCAAAATCTACAGGTAGGCACTTTGCAAAAAACACCTCTGTTTTCTTTCAAAAAATTGGATGCGTCCACGTTGCGCTTTGGGACGTTTTCTGTCACGGGCGCTAGGCCTACCCACACAAGTGAGGTATCATTTTTATCGGGAGACTTGGGGGAACGCTGGGTGGAAGGACATTTGTGGCTCCTCTTAGATTCCAGAACTTTCTGCTACAGAAATGTGAGGAACATGTGTTTTTTAGCCAAATTTTGAGGTTTGCAAAGGATTCTGGGTAACAGAACCTGGTCCGAGCCACACAAGTCACCCCATCTTGGATTCCCCTAGGTCTCTAGTTTTCAGAAATGCACAGGTTTGGTAGATTTCCCTAGGTGCCGACTGAGCTAGAGGCCAAAATCTACAGGTAGGCACTTTGCAAAAAACAACTCTGTTTTCTTTCAAAAATTTGGATGTGTCCACGTTGCGCTTTGGGGCGTTTCCTGTCGCGGGCGCTAGGCCTACCCACACAAGTGAGGTATCATTTTTATCGGGAGACTTGGGGGAACGCTGGGTGGAAGGAAATTTGTGGCTCCTCTCAGATTCCAGAACTTTCTGCCACAGAAATGTGAGGAACATGTGTTTTTTTAGCCAAATTTTGAGGCTTGCAAAGGATTCTGGGTAACAGAACCTGGTCCGAGCCACACAAGTCACCCCATCTTGGATTCCCCTAGGTCTCTAGTTTTCAGAAATGCACAGGTTTGGTAGGTTTCCCTAGGTGCCCAGCTGAGCTAGAGGCCAAAATCTACAGGTAGGCACTTTGCAAAAAACACCTCTGTTTTCATTCAAAAAATTGGATGTGTCCACTTTGCGCTTTGGGGCGTTTCCTGTCTCGGGCGCTAGGCCTACCCACATAAGTGAGGTATCATTTTTATTGAGAGACTTGGGGGAACGCAGGGTGGAAGGAAATTTGTGGCTCCTCTCTGATTCCACAACTTTCTGCCACAGAAATGTGAGGAACATGTGTTCTTTTAGCCACATTTTGAGGTTTGCAAAGGATTCTGGGTAACAGAACCTGGTCCAAGCCACACGAGTCACCGCATCTTGGATTCCCCTAGGTCGCTAGTTTTCAGAAATGCACAGGCTTGGTAGGTTTCCCTAGGTGCCGGCTGAGCTAGAGGCCAAAATCTACAGGTAGGCACTTTGCAAAAAACAACTCTGTTTTCTTTCAAAAATTTGGATGTGTCCACGTTGCGCTTTGGGGCGTTTCCTGTCGCGGGCGCTAGGCCTACCCACACAAGTGAGGTATCATTTTTATCGGGAGACTTGGGGGAACGCTGGGTGGAAGGAAATTTGTGGCTCCTCTCAGATTCCAGAACTTTCTGCCACAGAAATGTGAGGAACATGTGTTTTTTATTCAAATATTGAGGTTTGCAAAGGATTCTGGGTAACAGAACCTGGTGCGAGCCACACAAGTCACCCCATCTTGGATTCCCCTAGGTCTCTAGTTTTCAGAAATGCACAGGTTTGGTAGGTTTCCCTAGGTGCCGGCAGAGGTAGAGGCCAAAATCTACAGGTAGGCACTTTGCAAAAAACAACTCTGTTTTCTTTAAAAAATTTGGATGTGTCCACGTTGCGCTTTGGGGCGTTTCCTGTCGCGGGCGCTAGGCCTACCCACACAAGTGAGGTATCATTTTTATCGGGAGACTTGGGGGAACGCTGGGTGGAAGGAAATTCGTGGTTACTCTCAGATTCCAGAACTTTCTGAAACAGAAATGTGAGGAACATGTGTTTTTTTAGCCAAATTTTGAGGCTTGCAAAGGATTCTAGGTAACAGAACGTGGTCTGAGCCACACAAGTCACCCAATCTTGGATTCCCCTAGGTCTCTAGTTTTCAGAAATGCACAGGTTTGGTAGGTTTCCCTAGGTGCCGGCAGAGCTAGAGGCCAAAATCTATAGGTAGGCACTTTGCAAAAAACACCTCTGTTTTCTTTAAAAAAATTGGATGTGTCCACGTTGCGCTTTGGGGCGTTTCCTGTCGCGGGCGCTAGGCCTACCCACACAAGTGAGGTATCATTTTTATCGGGAGACTTGGGGGAACGCTGGGTGGAAGGAAATTTGTGGCTCCTCTCAGATTCCAGAACTTTCTGCCACAGAAATGTGAGGAACATGTTTTTTTTTAGCCAAATTTTGAGGCTTGCAAAGGATTCTGGGTAACAGAACCTGGTCCGAGCCACACAAGTCACCCCATCTTGGATTCCCCTAGGTCTCTAGTTTTCAGAAATGCACAGGTTTGGTAGGTTTCCCTAGGTGCCCGGCTGAGCTAGAGGCCAAAATCTACAGGTAGGCACTTTGCAAAAAACACCTCTGTTTTCATTCAAAAAATTGGATGTGTCCACTTTGCGCTTTGGGGCGTTTCCTGTCTCGGGCGCTAGGCCTACCCACATAAGTGAGGTATCATTTTTATTGAGAGACTTGGGGGAACGCTGGGTGGAAGGAAATTTGTGGCTCCTCTCTGATTCCACAACTTTCTGCCACAGAAATGTGAGGAACATGTGTTCTTTTAGCCAAATTTTGAGGTTTGCAAAGGATTCTGGATAACAGAACCTGGTCCAAGCCACACGAGTCACCGCATCTTGGATTCCCCTAGGTCGCTAGTTTTCAGAAATGCACAGGCTTGGTAGGTTTCCCTAGGTGCCGGCTGAGCTAGAGGCCAAAATCTACAGGTAGGCACTTTGCAAAAAACACCTCTGTTTTCTTTAAAAAAATTGGATGCGTCCACGTTGCGCTTTGGGACGTTTCCTGTCACGGGCGCTAGGCCTACCCACACAAGTGAGGTATCATTTTTATCGGGAGACTTGGGGGAACGCTGGGTGGAAGGAAATTTGTGGCTCCTCTCAGATTCCAGAACTTTCTGCCACAGAAATGTGAGGAACATGTGTTTTTTATTCAAATATTGAGGTTTGCAAAGGATTCTGGGTAACAGAACCTGGTGCGAGCCACACAAGTCACCCCATCTTGGATTCCCCTAGGTCTCTAGTTTTCAGAAATGCACAGGTTTGGTAGGTTTCCCTAGGTGCCGGCAGAGGTAGAGGCCAAAATCTACAGGTAGGCACTTTGCAAAAAACAACTCTGTTTTCTTTCAAAAATTTGGATGTGTCCACGTTGCGCTTTGGGGCGTTTCCTGTCGCGGGCGCTAGGCCTACCCACACAAGTGAGGTATCATTTTTATCGGGAGACTTGGGGGAACGCTGGGTGGAAGGAAATTCGTGGTTACTCTCAGATTCCAGAACTTTCTGAAACAGAAATGTGAGGAACATGTGTTTTTTTAGCCAAATTTTGAGGCTTGCAAAGGATTCTAGGTAACAGAACGTGGTCTGAGCCACACAAGTCACCCAATCTTGGATTCCCCTAGGTCTCTAGTTTTCAGAAATGCACAGGTTTGGTAGGTTTCCCTAGGTGCCGGCAGAGCTAGAGGCCAAAATCTATAGGTAGGCACTTTGCAAAAAACACCTCTGTTTTCTTTCAAAAAATTGGATGTGTCCACGTTGCGCTTTGGGGCGTTTCCTGTCGCGGGCGCTAGACCTACCCACACAAGTGAGGTATCATTTTTATCGGGAGACTTGGGGGAACGCTGGGTGGAAGGAAATTTGTGGCTCCTCTCAGATTCCAGAACTTTCTGCCACAGAAATGTGAGGAACATGTGTTTTTTTAGCCAAATTTTGAGGCTTGCAAAGGATTCTGGGTAACAGAACCTGGTCCGAGCCACACAAGTCACCCCATCTTGGATTCCCCTAGGTCTCTAGTTTTCAGAAATGCACAGGTTTGGTAGGTTTCCCTAGGTGCCCGGCTGAGCTAGAGGCCAAAATCTACAGGTAGGCACTTTGCAAAAAACACCTCTGTTTTCATTCAAAAAATTGGATGTGTCCACTTTGCGCTTTGGGGCGTTTCCTGTCTCGGGCGCTAGGCCTACCCACATAAGTGAGGTATCATTTTTATTGAGAGACTTGGGGGAACGCTGGGTGGAAGGAAATTTGTGGCTCCTCTCTGATTCCACAACTTTCTGCCACAGAAATGTGAGGAACATGTGTTCTTTTAGCCAAATTTTGAGGTTTGCAAAGGATTCTGGATAACAGAACCTGGTCCAAGCCACACGAGTCACCGCATCTTGGATTCCCCTAGGTCGCTAGTTTTCAGAAATGCACAGGCTTGGTAGGTTTCCCTAGGTGCCGGCTGAGCTAGAGGCCAAAATCTACAGGTAGGCACTTTGCAAAAAACACCTCTGTTTTCTTTCAAAAAATTGGATGCGTCCACGTTGCGCTTTGGGACGTTTCCTGTCACGGGCGCTAGGCCTACCCACACAAGTGAGGTATCATTTTTATCGGGAGACTTGGGGGAACGCTGCGTGGAAGGAAATTTGTGGCTCCTCTTAGATTCCAGAACTTTCTGCCACAGAAATGTGAGGAAAATGTGTTTTTTAGCCAAATTTTGAGGTTTGCAAAGGATTCTGGGTAACAGAACCTGGTCCGAGCCACACAAGTCACCCCATCTTGGATTCCCCTAGGTCTCTAGTTTTCAGAAATGCACAGGTTTGGTAGGTTTCCCTAGGTGCCGGGTGAGCTAGAGGCCCAAATCTACAGGTAGGCACTTTGCAAAAAACAACTCTGTTTTCTTTCAAAAATTTGGATGTGTCCACGTTGCGCTTTGGGGCGTTTCCTGTCGCGGGCGTTAGGCCTACCAACACAAGTGAGGTATCATTTTTATCGGGAGACTTGGGGGAACGCTGGGTGGAAGGAAATTTCTGGCTACTCTCAGATTCCAGAACTTTCTGCCACAGAAATGTGAGGAACATTTGTTTTTTTAGCCAAATTTTGAGGCTTGCAAAGGATTCTGGGTAACAGAACCTGGTCCGAGCCACACAAGTCACCCCATCTTGGATTCCCCTAGGTCTCTAGTTTTCAGAAATGCACAGGTTTGGTAGGTTTCCCTAGGTGCCGGGTGAGCTAGAGGCCCAAATCTACAGGTAGGCACTTTGCAAAAAACACCTCTGTTTTCTTTCATAAAATTGGATGTGTCCACGTTGCGCTGTGGGGCGTTTCCTGTCGCGGGCGCTAGGCCTACCCACACAAGTGAGGTATCATTTTTATCGAGAGACTTGGGGGAACGCTGGGTGGAAGGAAATTTGTGGCTCCTCTTAGATTCCAGAACTTTCTGCCACAGAAATGTGAGGAAACATGTGTTTTTTTAGCCAAATTTTGAGGTTTGAAAAGGATTCTGGGTAACAGAACCTGGTCCGAGCCACACAAGTCACCCCATCTTGGATTCCCCTAGGTCTCTAGTTTTCAGAAATGCACAGGTTTGGTAGGTTTCCCTAGGTGCCGGCTGAGCTAGAGGCCAAAATCTACAGGTAGGCACTTTGCAAAAAACAGCTCTGTTTTCTTTAAAAAAATTGGATGTGTCCACTTTGCGCTTTCGGACGTTTCCTGTCACGGGCGCTAGGCCTACCCACACAAGTGAGGAATCATTTTTATCGGGAGACTTGGGGGAACACTGGGTGGAAGGAAATTTGTGGCTCCTCTCAGATTCCAGAACTTTCTGCCACAGAAATGTGAGGAACATGTGTTTTTTATTCAAATATTGAGGTTTGCAAAGGATTCTGGGTAAATGAACCTGGTCCGAGCCACACAAGTCACCCCATCTTGGATTCCCCTAGGTCTCTAGTTTTCAGAAATGCACAGGTTTGGTAGGTTTCCCTAGGTGCCGGCAGAGCTTGAGGCCAAAATCTACAGGTAGGCACTTTGCAAAAAACACCTCTGTTTTCTTTCAAAAAAATTGGATATATCCTCGTTGCACTTTGGGGCGTTTCCTGTCGCGGGCGCTAGGCCTACCCACACAAGTGAGGTATCATTTTTATCGGGAGACTTGGGGGAACGCTGGGTGGAAGGAAATTTGTGGCTCCTCTCAGATTCCAGAACTTTCTGCCACAGAAATGTGAAGAACATGTGTTTTTTTAGCCAAATTTAGAGTTTTGCAAAGGATTCTGGGTAACAGAACCTGGTCCGAGCCACACAAGTCACCCCATCTTGGATTCCCCTAGGTCTCTAGTTTTCAGAAATGCACAGGTTTGGTAGGTTTCCCTTGGTGCCCGGCTGAGCTAGAGGCCAAAATCTACAGGTAGGCACTTTGCAAAAAACACCTCTGTTTTCTTTAAAAAAATTGGATGCGTCCACGTTGCGCTTTGGGACGTTTCCTGTCACGGGCGCTAGGCCTACCCACACAAGTGAGGTATCATTTTTATCGGGAGACTTGGGGGAATGCTGGGTGGAAGGAAATTTGTTGCTCCTCTCAGATTCCAGAACTTTCTGCCACAGAAATGTGAGGGACATGTGTTTTTTTAGCCAAATTTTGAGGTTTGCAAAGGATTCTGGGTAACAGAACCTGGTCCAAGCCACACAAGTCACCCCATCTTGGATTCCCCTAGGTCTCTAGTTTTCAGAAATGCACAGGTTTGGTAGGTTTCCCTAGGTGCCGGCTGAGCTAGAGGCCAACATCTACAGGTAGGCACTTTGCAAAAAACACCTCTGTTTTCTTTCAAAAAATTGGATGCGTCCACGTTGCGCTTTGGGACGTTTCCTGTCACGGGCGCTAGGCCTACCCACACAAGTGAGGTATCATTTTTATCGGGAGACTTGGGGGAACGCTGGGTGGAAGGAAATTTGTGGCTCCTCTCAGATTCCAGAACTTTCTGCCACAGAAATGTGAGGAACATGTGTTTTTTAGCCAAATTGTGAGGTTTGCAAAGGATTCTGGGTGACAGAACCTGGTCCGAGCCACACAAGTCACCCCATCTTGGATTCCCCTAGGTCTCTAGTTTTCAGAAATGCACAGGTTTGGTAGGTTTCCCTAGGTGCCGGCAGAGCTAGAGGCCAAAATCTACAGGTAGGCACTTTGCAAAAAACAACTCTGTTTTCTTTCAAAAATTTGGATGTGTCCACGTTGCGCTTTGGGGCGTCTCCTGTCGCGGGCGCTAGGCCTACCCACACAAGTGAGGTATCATTTTTATCGGGAGACTTGGGGGAACGCTGGGTGGAAGGAAATTTGTGGCTCCTCTCAGATTCCAGAACTTTCTGACACAGAAATGTGAGGAACATGTGTTTTTTTAGCCAAATTTTGAGGCTTGCAAAGGATTCTGGGTAACAGAACCTGGTCCGAGCCACACAAGTCACCCCATCTTAGATTCCCCTAGGTCTCTAGTTTTCAGAAATGCACAGGTTTGGTAGGTTTCCCTCGGTGCCGGCTGAGCTAATTGCCAAAATCTACAGGTAGGCACTTTGCAAAAAACACCTCTGTTTTCTTTCAAAAATTTGGATGTGTCCACGTTGCGCTTTGGGGCATTTCCTGTCGCGGGCATTAGGCCTACCCACACAAGTGAGGTATAATTTTTATCGGGAGATTTGGGGGAACGCTGGGTGGAAGGAAATTTCTGGCTACTCTCAGATTCCAGAACTTTCTGCCACAGAAATGTGAGGAACATGTGTTTTTTTAGCCAAATTTTGAGGCTTGCAAAGGATTCTGGGTAACAGAACCGGGTCCGAGCCACACAAGTCACCCCATCTTGGATTCCCCTAGGTCTCTAGTTTTCAGAAATGCACAGGTTTGGTAGTTTTCCCTAGGTGCCGGCTGAGCTGGAGGCCCAAATCTACAGGTAGGCACTTTGCAAAAAACACCTCTGTTTTCTTTCATAAAATTGGATGTGTCCACGTTGCGCTGTGGGGCGTTTCCTGTCGCGGGCGCTAGGCCTACCCACACAAGTGAGGTATTATTTTTATCGAGAGACTTGGGGGAACGCTGGGTGGAAGGAAATTTGTGGCTCCTCTCAGATTCCAGAACTTTCTGCCACAGAAATGTGAGGAACATGTGTTTTTTATTCAAATATTGAGGTTTGCAAAGGATTCTGGGTAACAGAACCTGGTGCGAGCCACACAAGTCACCCCATCTTGGATTCCCCTAGGTCTCTAGTTTTCAGAAATGCACAGGTTTGGTAGGTTTCCCTAGGTGCCGGCAGAGGTAGAGGCCAAAATCTACAGGTAGGCACTTTGCAAAAAACAACTCTGTTTTCTTTCAAAAATTTGGATGTGTCCACGTTGCGCTTTGGGGCGTTTCCTGTCGCGGGCGCTAGGCCTACCCACACAAGTGAGGTATCATTTTTATCGGGAGACTTGGGGGAACGCTGGGTGGAAGGAAATTCGTGGTTACTCTCAGATTCCAGAACTTTCTGAAACAGAAATGTGAGGAACATGTGTTTTTTTAGCCAAATTTTGAGGCTTGCAAAGGATTCTAGGTAACAGAACGTGGTCTGAGCCACACAAGTCACCCAATCTTGGATTCCCCTAGGTCTCTAGTTTTCAGAAATGCACAGGTTTGGTAGGTTTCCCTAGGTGCCGGCAGAGCTAGAGGCCAAAATCTATAGGTAGGCACTTTGCAAAAAACACCTCTGTTTTCTTTCAAAAAATTGGATGTGTCCACGTTGCGCTTTGGGGCGTTTCCTGTCGCGGGCGCTAGACCTACCCACACAAGTGAGGTATCATTTTTATCGGGAGACTTGGGGGAACGCTGGGTGGAAGGAAATTTGTGGCTCCTCTCAGATTCCAGAACTTTCTGCCACAGAAATGTGAGGAACATGTGTTTTTTTAGCCAAATTTTGAGGCTTGCAAAGGATTCTGGGTAACAGAACCTGGTCCGAGCCACACAAGTCACCCCATCTTGGATTCCCCTAGGTCTCTAGTTTTCAGAAATGCACAGGTTTGGTAGGTTTCCCTAGGTGCCCGGCTGAGCTAGAGGCCAAAATCTACAGGTAGGCACTTTGCAAAAAACACCTCTGTTTTCATTCAAAAAATTGGATGTGTCCACTTTGCGCTTTGGGGCGTTTCCTGTCTCGGGCGCTAGGCCTACCCACATAAGTGAGGTATCATTTTTATTGAGAGACTTGGGGGAACGCTGGGTGGAAGGAAATTTGTGGCTCCTCTCTGATTCCACAACTTTCTGCCACAGAAATGTGAGGAACATGTGTTCTTTTAGCCAAATTTTGAGGTTTGCAAAGGATTCTGGATAACAGAACCTGGTCCAAGCCACACGAGTCACCGCATCTTGGATTCCCCTAGGTCGCTAGTTTTCAGAAATGCACAGGCTTGGTAGGTTTCCCTAGGTGCCGGCTGAGCTAGAGGCCAAAATCTACAGGTAGGCACTTTGCAAAAAACACCTCTGTTTTCTTTCAAAAAATTGGATGCGTCCACGTTGCGCTTTGGGACGTTTCCTGTCACGGGCGCTAGGCCTACCCACACAAGTGAGGTATCATTTTTATCGGGAGACTTGGGGGAACGCTGCGTGGAAGGAAATTTGTGGCTCCTCTTAGATTCCAGAACTTTCTGCCACAGAAATGTGAGGAAAATGTGTTTTTTAGCCAAATTTTGAGGTTTGCAAAGGATTCTGGGTAACAGAACCTGGTCCGAGCCACACAAGTCACCCCATCTTGGATTCCCCTAGGTCTCTAGTTTTCAGAAATGCACAGGTTTGGTAGGTTTCCCTAGGTGCCGGGTGAGCTAGAGGCCCAAATCTACAGGTAGGCACTTTGCAAAAAACAACTCTGTTTTCTTTCAAAAATTTGGATGTGTCCACGTTGCGCTTTGGGGCGTTTCCTGTCGCGGGCGTTAGGCCTACCAACACAAGTGAGGTATCATTTTTATCGGGAGACTTGGGGGAACGCTGGGTGGAAGGAAATTTCTGGCTACTCTCAGATTCCAGAACTTTCTGCCACAGAAATGTGAGGAACATTTGTTTTTTTAGCCAAATTTTGAGGCTTGCAAAGGATTCTGGGTAACAGAACCTGGTCCGAGCCACACAAGTCACCCCATCTTGGATTCCCCTAGGTCTCTAGTTTTCAGAAATGCACAGGTTTGGTAGGTTTCCCTAGGTGCCGGGTGAGCTAGAGGCCCAAATCTACAGGTAGGCACTTTGCAAAAAACACCTCTGTTTTCTTTCATAAAATTGGATGTGTCCACGTTGCGCTGTGGGGCGTTTCCTGTCGCGGGCGCTAGGCCTACCCACACAAGTGAGGTATCATTTTTATCGAGAGACTTGGGGGAACGCTGGGTGGAAGGAAATTTGTGGCTCCTCTTAGATTCCAGAACTTTCTGCCACAGAAATGTGAGGAAACATGTGTTTTTTTAGCCAAATTTTGAGGTTTGAAAAGGATTCTGGGTAACAGAACCTGGTCCGAGCCACACAAGTCACCCCATCTTGGATTCCCCTAGGTCTCTAGTTTTCAGAAATGCACAGGTTTGGTAGGTTTCCCTAGGTGCCGGCTGAGCTAGAGGCCAAAATCTACAGGTAGGCACTTTGCAAAAAACAGCTCTGTTTTCTTTAAAAAAATTGGATGTGTCCACTTTGCGCTTTCGGACGTTTCCTGTCACGGGCGCTAGGCCTACCCACACAAGTGAGGAATCATTTTTATCGGGAGACTTGGGGGAACACTGGGTGGAAGGAAATTTGTGGCTCCTCTCAGATTCCAGAACTTTCTGCCACAGAAATGTGAGGAACATGTGTTTTTTATTCAAATATTGAGGTTTGCAAAGGATTCTGGGTAAATGAACCTGGTCCGAGCCACACAAGTCACCCCATCTTGGATTCCCCTAGGTCTCTAGTTTTCAGAAATGCACAGGTTTGGTAGGTTTCCCTAGGTGCCGGCAGAGCTTGAGGCCAAAATCTACAGGTAGGCACTTTGCAAAAAACACCTCTGTTTTCTTTCAAAAAAATTGGATATATCCTCGTTGCACTTTGGGGCGTTTCCTGTCGCGGGCGCTAGGCCTACCCACACAAGTGAGGTATCATTTTTATCGGGAGACTTGGGGGAACGCTGGGTGGAAGGAAATTTGTGGCTCCTCTCAGATTCCAGAACTTTCTGCCACAGAAATGTGAAGAACATGTGTTTTTTTAGCCAAATTTAGAGTTTTGCAAAGGATTCTGGGTAACAGAACCTGGTCCGAGCCACACAAGTCACCCCATCTTGGATTCCCCTAGGTCTCTAGTTTTCAGAAATGCACAGGTTTGGTAGGTTTCCCTTGGTGCCCGGCTGAGCTAGAGGCCAAAATCTACAGGTAGGCACTTTGCAAAAAACACCTCTGTTTTCTTTAAAAAAATTGGATGCGTCCACGTTGCGCTTTGGGACGTTTCCTGTCACGGGCGCTAGGCCTACCCACACAAGTGAGGTATCATTTTTATCGGGAGACTTGGGGGAATGCTGGGTGGAAGGAAATTTGTTGCTCCTCTCAGATTCCAGAACTTTCTGCCACAGAAATGTGAGGGACATGTGTTTTTTTAGCCAAATTTTGAGGTTTGCAAAGGATTCTGGGTAACAGAACCTGGTCCAAGCCACACAAGTCACCCCATCTTGGATTCCCCTAGGTCTCTAGTTTTCAGAAATGCACAGGTTTGGTAGGTTTCCCTAGGTGCCGGCTGAGCTAGAGGCCAACATCTACAGGTAGGCACTTTGCAAAAAACACCTCTGTTTTCTTTCAAAAAATTGGATGCGTCCACGTTGCGCTTTGGGACGTTTCCTGTCACGGGCGCTAGGCCTACCCACACAAGTGAGGTATCATTTTTATCGGGAGACTTGGGGGAACGCTGGGTGGAAGGAAATTTGTGGCTCCTCTCAGATTCCAGAACTTTCTGCCACAGAAATGTGAGGAACATGTGTTTTTTAGCCAAATTGTGAGGTTTGCAAAGGATTCTGGGTGACAGAACCTGGTCCGAGCCACACAAGTCACCCCATCTTGGATTCCCCTAGGTCTCTAGTTTTCAGAAATGCACAGGTTTGGTAGGTTTCCCTAGGTGCCGGCAGAGCTAGAGGCCAAAATCTACAGGTAGGCACTTTGCAAAAAACAACTCTGTTTTCTTTCAAAAATTTGGATGTGTCCACGTTGCGCTTTGGGGCGTCTCCTGTCGCGGGCGCTAGGCCTACCCACACAAGTGAGGTATCATTTTTATCGGGAGACTTGGGGGAACGCTGGGTGGAAGGAAATTTGTGGCTCCTCTCAGATTCCAGAACTTTCTGACACAGAAATGTGAGGAACATGTGTTTTTTTAGCCAAATTTTGAGGCTTGCAAAGGATTCTGGGTAACAGAACCTGGTCCGAGCCACACAAGTCACCCCATCTTAGATTCCCCTAGGTCTCTAGTTTTCAGAAATGCACAGGTTTGGTAGGTTTCCCTCGGTGCCGGCTGAGCTAATTGCCAAAATCTACAGGTAGGCACTTTGCAAAAAACACCTCTGTTTTCTTTCAAAAATTTGGATGTGTCCACGTTGCGCTTTGGGGCATTTCCTGTCGCGGGCATTAGGCCTACCCACACAAGTGAGGTATAATTTTTATCGGGAGATTTGGGGGAACGCTGGGTGGAAGGAAATTTCTGGCTACTCTCAGATTCCAGAACTTTCTGCCACAGAAATGTGAGGAACATGTGTTTTTTTAGCCAAATTTTGAGGCTTGCAAAGGATTCTGGGTAACAGAACCGGGTCCGAGCCACACAAGTCACCCCATCTTGGATTCCCCTAGGTCTCTAGTTTTCAGAAATGCACAGGTTTGGTAGTTTTCCCTAGGTGCCGGCTGAGCTGGAGGCCCAAATCTACAGGTAGGCACTTTGCAAAAAACACCTCTGTTTTCTTTCATAAAATTGGATGTGTCCACGTTGCGCTGTGGGGCGTTTCCTGTCGCGGGCGCTAGGCCTACCCACACAAGTGAGGTATTATTTTTATCGAGAGACTTGGGGGAACGCTGGGTGGAAGGAAATTTGTGGCTCCTCTCAGATTCCAGAACTTTCTGCCACAGAAATGTGAGGAACATGTGTTTTTTAAGCCAAATTTTGAGGTTTGAAAAGGATTCTGGGTAACAGAACCTGGTCCGAGCCACACAAGTCACCCCATCTTGGATTCCCCTAGGTCTCTAGTTTTCAGAAATGCACAGGTTTGGTAGGTTTCCCTAGGTGCCGGCTGAGCTAGAGGCCAAAATCTACAGGTAGGCACTTTGCAAAAAACAACTCTGTTTTCTTTCAAAAAATGGGATGTGTCCACTTTGCGCTTTCGGACGTTTCCTGTCACGGGCGCTAGGCTTACCCACACAAGTGAGGTATCATTTTTATCGGGAGACTTGGGGGAACACTGAGTGGAAGGAAATTTGTGGCTCCTCTCAGATTCCAGAACTTTCTGCCACAGAAATGTGAGGAACATGTGTTTTTTATTCAAATATTGAGGTTTGCAAAGGATTCTGGGTAACAGAACCTGGTGCGAGCCACACAAGTCACCCCATCTTGGATTCCCCTAGGTCTCTAGTTTTCAGAAATGCACAGGTTTGGTAGGTTTCCCTAGGTGCCGGCAGAGGTAGAGGCCAAAATCTACAGGTAGGCACTTTGCAAAAAACAACTCTGTTTCTTTCAAAAATTTGGATGTGTCCACGTTGCGCTTTGGGGCGTTTCCTGTCGCGGGCGCTAGGCCTACCCACACAAGTGAGGTATCATTTTTATCGGGAGACTTGGGGGAACGCTGGGTGGAAGGAAATTCGTGGTTACTCTCAGATTCCAGAACTTTCTGAAACAGAAATGTGAGGAACATGTGTTTTTTTAGCCAAATTTTGAGGCTTGCAAAGGATTCTAGGTAACAGAACGTGGTCTGAGCCACACAAGTCACCCAATCTTGGATTCCCCTAGGTCTCTAGTTTTCAGAAATGCACAGGTTTGGTAGGTTTCCCTAGGTGCCGGCAGAGCTAGAGGCCAAAATCTATAGGTAGGCACTTTGCAAAAAACACCTCTGTTTTCTTTCAAAAAATTGGATGTGTCCACGTTGCGCTTTGGGGTGTTTCCTGTCGCGGGCGCTAGGCCTACCCACACAAGTGAGGTATCATTTTTATCGGGAGACTTGGGGGAACGCTGGGTGGAAGGAAATTTGTGGCTCCTCTCAGATTCCAGAACTTTCTGCCACAGAAATGTGAGGAACATGTGTTTTTTTAGCCAAATTTTGAGGCTTGCAAAGGATTCTGGGTAACAGAACCTGGTCCGAGCCACACAAGTCACCCCATCTTGGATTCCCCTAGGTCTCTAGTTTTCAGAAATGCACAGGTTTGGTAGGTTTCCCTAGGTGCCCGGCTGAGCTAGAGGCCAAAATCTACAGGTAGGCACTTTGCAAAAAACACCTCTGTTTTCATTCAAAAAATTGGATGTGTCCACTTTGCGCTTTGGGGCGTTTCCTGTCTCGGGCGCTAGGCCTACCCACATAAGTGAGGAATCATTTTTATTGAGAGACTTGGGGGAACGCTGGGTGGAAGGAAATTTGTGGCTCCTCTCTGATTCCACAACTTTCTGCCACAGAAATGTGAGGAACATGTGTTCTTTTAGCCAAATTTTGAGGTTTGCAAAGGATTCTGGATAACAGAACCTGGTCCAAGCCACACGAGTCACCGCATCTTGGATTCCCCTAGGTCGCTAGTTTTCAGAAATGCACAGGCTTGGTAGGTTTCCCTAGGTGCCGGCTGAGCTAGAGGCCAAAATCTACAGGTAGGCACTTTGCAAAAAACACCTCTGTTTTCTTTCAAAAAATTGGATGCGTCCACGTTGCGCTTTGGGACGTTTCCTGTCACGGGCGCTAGGCCTACCCACACAAGTGAGGTATCATTTTTATCGGGAGACTTGGGGGAACGCTGGGTGGAAGGAAATTTGTGGCTCCTCTTAGATTCCAGAACTTTCTGCCACAGAAATGTCAGGAACATGTGTTTTTTAGCCAAATTTTGAGGTTTGCAATGGATTCTGGGTAACAGAACCTGGTCCGAGCCACACAAGTCACCCCATCTTGGATTCCCCTAGGTCTCTAGTTTTCAGAAATGCACAGGTTTGGTAGGTTTCCCTAGGTGCCGACTGAGCTAGAGGCCAAAATCTACAGGTAGGCACTTTGCAAAAAACAACTCTGTTTTCTTTCAAAAATTTGGATGTGTCCACGTTGCGCTTTGGGGCGTTTCCTGTCGCGGGCGCTAGGCCTACCCACATAAGTGAGGTATCATTTTTATTGAGAGACTTGGGGGAACGCTGGGTGGAAGGAAATTTGTGGCTCCTCTCTGATTCCACAACTTTCTGCCACAGAAATGTGAGGAACATGTGTTCTTTTAGCCAAATTTTGAGGTTTGCAAAGGATTCTGGATAACAGAACCTGGTCCAAGCCACACGAGTCACCGCATCTTGGATTCCCCTAGGTCGCTAGTTTTCAGAAATGCACAGGCTTGGTAGGTTTCCTTAGGTGCCGGCTGAGCTAGAGGCCAAAATCTACAGGTAGGCACTTTGCAAAAAACACCTCTGTTTTCTTTCAAAAAATTGGATGCGTCCACGTTGCGCTTTGGGACGTTTCCTGTCACGGGCGCTAGGCCTACCCACACAAGTGAGGTATCATTTTTATCGGGAGACTTGGGGGAACGCTGGGTGGAAGGAAATTTGTGGCTCCTCTTAGATTCCAGAACTTTCTGCCACAGAAATGTGAGGAACATGTGTTTTTTTAGCCAAATTTTGAGGCTTGCAAAGGATTCTGGGTAACAGAACCTGGTCCGAGCCACACAAGTCACCCCATCTTGGATTCCCCTAGGTCTCTAGTTTTCAGAAATGCACAGGTTTGGTAGGTTTCCCTAGGTGCCCGGCTGAGCTAGAGGCCAAAATCTACAGGTAGGCACTTTGCAAAAAACTCCTCTGTTTTCATTCAAAAAATTGGATGTGTCCACGTTGCGCTTTGGGGCGTTTCCTGTCTCGGGCGCTAGGCCTACCCACATAAGTGAGGTATCATTTTTATTGAGAGACTTGGGGGAACGCTGGGTGGAAGGAAATTTGTGGCTCCTCTCTGATTCCACAACTTTCTGCCACAGAAATGTGAGGAACATGTGTTCTTTTAGCCAAATTTTGAGGTTTGCAAAGGATTCTGGATAACAGAACCTGGTCCAAGCCACACGAGTCACCGCATCTTGGATTCCCCTAGGTCGCTAGTTTTCAGAAATGCACAGGCTTGGTAGGTTTCCCTAGGTGCCGGCTGAGCTAGAGGCCAAAATCTACAGGTAGGCACTTTGCAAAAAACACCTCTGTTTTCTTTCAAAAAATTGGATGCGTCCACGTTGCGCTTTGGGACGTTTTCTGTCACGGGCGCTAGGCCTACCCACACAAGTGAGGTATCATTTTTATCGGGAGACTTGGGGGAACGCTGGGTGGAAGGACATTTGTGGCTCCTCTTAGATTCCAGAACTTTCTGCCACAGAAATGTGAGGAACATGTGTTTTTTAGCCAAATTTTGAGGTTTGCAAAGGATTCTGGGTAACAGAACCTGGTCCGAGCCACACAAGTCACCCCATCTTGGATTCCCCTAGGTCTCTAGTTTTCAGAAATGCACAGGTTTGGTAGGTTTCCCTAGGTGCCGACTGAGCTAGAGGCCAAAATCTACAGGTAGGCACTTTGCAAAAAACAACTCTGTTTTCTTTCAAAAATTTGGATGTGTCCACGTTGCGCTTTGGGGCGTTTCCTGTCGCGGGCGCTAGGCCTACCCACACAAGTGAGGTATCATTTTTATCGGGAGACTTGGGGGAACGCTGGGTGGAAGGAAATTTGTGGCTCCTCTCAGATTCCAGAACTTTCTGCCACAGAAATGTGAGGAACATGTGTTTTTTTAGCCAAATTTTGAGGCTTGCAAAGGATTCTGGGTAACAGAACCTGGTCCGAGCCACACAAGTCACCCCATCTTGGATTCCCCTAGGTCTCTAGTTTTCAGAAATGCACAGGTTTGGTAGGTTTCCCTAGGTGCCCAGCTGAGCTAGAGGCCAAAATCTACAGGTAGGCACTTTGCAAAAAACACCTCTGTTTTCATTCAAAAAATTGGATGTGTCCACTTTGCGCTTTGGGGCGTTTCCTGTCTCGGGCGCTAGGCCTACCCACATAAGTGAGGTATCATTTTTATTGAGAGACTTGGGGGAACGCAGGGTGGAAGGAAATTTGTGGCTCCTCTCTGATTCCACAACTTTCTGCCACAGAAATGTGAGGAACATGTGTTCTTTTAGCCACATTTTGAGGTTTGCAAAGGATTCTGGGTAACAGAACCTGGTCCAAGCCACACGAGTCACCGCATCTTGGATTCCCCTAGGTCGCTAGTTTTCAGAAATGCACAGGCTTGGTAGGTTTCCCTAGGTGCCGGCTGAGCTAGAGGCCAAAATCTACAGGTAGGCACTTTGCAAAAAACAACTCTGTTTTCTTTCAAAAATTTGGATGTGTCCACGTTGCGCTTTGGGGCGTTTCCTGTCGCGGGCGCTAGGCCTACCCACACAAGTGAGGTATCATTTTTATCGGGAGACTTGGGGGAACGCTGGGTGGAAGGAAATTTGTGGCTCCTCTCAGATTCCAGAACTTTCTGCCACAGAAATGTGAGGAACATGTGTTTTTTATTCAAATATTGAGGTTTGCAAAGGATTCTGGGTAACAGAACCTGGTGCGAGCCACACAAGTCACCCCATCTTGGATTCCCCTAGGTCTCTAGTTTTCAGAAATGCACAGGTTTGGTAGGTTTCCCTAGGTGCCGGCAGAGGTAGAGGCCAAAATCTACAGGTAGGCACTTTGCAAAAAACAACTCTGTTTTCTTTCAAAAATTTGGATGTGTCCACGTTGCGCTTTGGGGCGTTTCCTGTCGCGGGCGCTAGGCCTACCCACACAAGTGAGGTATCATTTTTATCGGGAGACTTGGGGGAACGCTGGGTGGAAGGAAATTCGTGGTTACTCTCAGATTCCAGAACTTTCTGAAACAGAAATGTGAGGAACATGTGTTTTTTTAGCCAAATTTTGAGGCTTGCAAAGGATTCTAGGTAACAGAACGTGGTCTGAGCCACACAAGTCACCCAATCTTGGATTCCCCTAGGTCTCTAGTTTTCAGAAATGCACAG
Source organism: Pleurodeles waltl (assembly GCF_031143425.1). Classification (NCBI taxonomy): domain Eukaryota; kingdom Metazoa; phylum Chordata; class Amphibia; order Caudata; family Salamandridae; genus Pleurodeles; species Pleurodeles waltl. Next base: position 118,195 of record NW_027149907.1, read on the forward strand.
GTTTGGTAGGTTTCCCTAGGTGCCGGCAGAGCTAGAGGCCAAAATCTATAGGTAGGCACTTTGCAAAAAACACCTCTGTTTTCTTTCAAAAAATTGGATGTGTCCACGTTGCGCTTTGGGGCGTTTCCTGTCGCGGGCGCTAGGCCTACCCACACAAGTGAGGTATCATTTTTATCGGGAGACTTGGGGGAACGCTGGGTGGAAGGAAATTTGTGGCTCCTCTCAGATTCCAGAACTTTCTGCCACAGAAATGTGAGGAACATGTGTTTTTTTAGCCAAATTTTGAGGCTTGCAAAGGATTCTGGGTAACAGAACCTGGTCCGAGCCACACAAGTCACCCCATCTTGGATTCCCCTAGGTCTCTAGTTTTCAGAAATGCACAGGTTTGGTAGGTTTCCCTAGGTGCCCGGCTGAGCTAGAGGCCAAAATCTACAGGTAGGCACTTTGCAAAAAACACCTCTGTTTTCATTCAAAAAATTGGATGTGTCCACTTTGCGCTTTGGGGCGTTTCCTGTCTCGGGCGCTAGGCCTACCCACATAAGTGAGGTATCATTTTTATTGAGAGACTTGGGGGAACGCTGGGTAGAAGGAAATTTGTGGCTCCTCTCTGATTCCACAACTTTCTGCCACAGAAATGTGAGGAACATGTGTTCTTTTAGCCAAATTTTGAGGTTTGCAAAGGATTCTGGATAACAGAACCTGGTCCAAGCCACACGAGTCACCGCATCTTGGATTCCCCTAGGTCACTAGTTTTCAGAAATGCACAGGCTTGGTAGGTTTCCCTAGGTGCCGGCTGAGCTAGAGGCCAAAATCTACAGGTAGGCACTTTGCAAAAAACACCTCTGTTTTCTTTCAAAAAATTGGATGCGTCCACGTTGCGCTTTGGGACGTTTCCTGTCACGGGCGCTAGGCCTACCCACACAAGTGAGGTATCATTTTTATCGGGAGACTTGGGGGAACGCTGGGTGGAAGGAAATTTGTGGCTCCTCTCAGATTCCAGAACTTTCTGCCACAGAAATGTGAGGAACATGTGTTTTTTATTCAAATATTGAGGTTTGCAAAGGATTCTGGGTAACAGAACCTGGTGCGAGCCACACAAGTCACCCCATCTTGGATTCCCCTAGGTCTCTAGTTTTCAGAAATGCACAGGTTTGGTAGGTTTCCCTAGGTGCCGGCAGAGGTAGAGGCCAAAATCTACAGGTAGGCACTTTGCAAAAAACAACTCTGTTTTCTTTAAAAAATTTGGATGTGTCCACGTTGCGCTTTGGGGCGTCTCCTGTCGCGGGCGCTAGGCCTACCCACACAAGTGAGGTATCATTTTTATCGGGAGACTTGGGGGAACGCTGGGTGGAAGGAAATTCGTGGTTACTCTCAGATTCCAGAACTTTCTGAAACAGAAATGTGAGGAACATGTGTTTTTTTAGCCAAATTTTGAGGCTTGCAAAGGATTCTAGGTAACAGAACGTGGTCTGAGCCACACAAGTCACCCAATCTTGGATTCCCCTAGGTCTCTAGTTTTCAGAAATGCACAGGTTTGGTAGGTTTCCCTAGGTGCCGGCAGAGCTAGAGGCCAAAATCTATAGGTAGGCACTTTGCAAAAAACACCTCTGTTTTCTTTCAAAAAATTGGATGTGTCCACGTTGCGCTTTGGGGCGTTTCCTGTCGCGGGCGCTAGACCTACCCACACAAGTGAGGTATCATTTTTATCGGGAGACTTGGGGGAACGCTGGGTGGAAGGAAATTTGTGGCTCCTCTCAGATTCCAGAACTTTCTGCCACAGAAATGTGAGGAACATGTGTTTTTTTAGCCAAATTTTGAGGCTTGCAAAGGATTCTGGGTAACAGAACCTGGTCCGAGCCACACAAGTCACCCCATCTTGGATTCCACTAGGTCTCTAGTTTTCAGAAATGCACAGGTTTGGTAGGTTTCCCTAGGTGCCCGGCTGAGCTAGAGGCCAAAATCTACAGGTAGGCACTTTGCAAAAAACACCTCTGTTTTCATTCAAAAAATTGGATGTGTCCACTTTGCGCTTTGGGGCGTTTCCTGTCTCGGGCGCTAGGCCTACCCACATAAGTGAGGTATCATTTTTATTGAGAGACTTGGGGGAACGCTGGGTGGAAGGAAATTTGTGGCTCCTCTCTGATTCCACAACTTTCTGCCACAGAAATGTGAGGAACATGTGTTCTTTTAGCCAAATTTTGAGGTTTGCAAAGGATTCTGGATAACAGAACCTGGTCCAAGCCACACGAGTCACCGCATCTTGGATTCCCCTAGGTCGCTAGTTTTCAGAAATGCACAGGCTTGGTAGGTTTCCCTAGGTGCCGGCTGAGCTAGAGGCCAAAATCTACAGGTAGGCACTTTGCAAAAAACACCTCTGTTTTCTTTAAAAAAATTGGATGCGTCCACGTTGCGCTTTGGGACGTTTCCTGTCACGGGCGCTAGGCCTACCCACACAAGTGAGGTATCATTTTTATCGGGAGACTTGGGGGAACGCTGGGTGGAAGGAAATTTGTGGCTCCTCTTAGATTCCAGAACTTTCTGCCACAGAAATGTGAGGAACATGTGTTTTTTAGCCAAATTTTGAGGTTTGCAAAGGATTCTGGGTAACAGAACCTGGTCCGAGCCACACAAGTCACCCCATCTTGGATTCCCCTAGGTCTCTAGTTTTCAGAAATGCACAGGTTTGGTAGGTTTCCCTAGGTGCCGACTGAGCTAGAGGCCAAAATCTACAGGTAGGCACTTTGCAAAAAACAACTCTGTTTTCTTTCAAAAATTTGGATGTGTCCACGTTGCGCTTTGGGGCGTTTCCTGTCGCGGGCGCTAGGCCTACCCACATAAGTGAGGTATCATTTTTATTGAGAGACTTGGGGGAACGCTGGGTGGAAGGAAATTTGTGGCTCCTCTCTGATTCCACAACTTTCTGCCACAGAAATGTGAGGAACATGTGTTCTTTTAGCCAAATTTTGAGGTTTGCAAAGGATTCTGGATAACAGAACCTGGTCCAAGCCACACGAGTCACCGCATCTTGGATTCCCCTATGTCGCTAGTTTTCAGAAATGCACAGGCTTGGTAGGTTTCCCTAGGTGCCGGCTGAGCTAGAGGCCAAAATCTACAGGTAGGCACTTTGCAAAAAACACCTCTGTTTTCTTTCAAAAAATTGGATGCGTCCACGTTGCGCTTTGGGACGTTTCCTGTCACGGGCGCTAGGCCTACCCACACAAGTGAGGTATCATTTTTATCGGGAGACTTGGGGGAACGCTGGGTGGAAGGAAATTTGTGGCTCCTCTTAGATTCCAGAACTTTCTGCCACAGAAATGTGAGGAACATGTGTTTTTTTAGCCCAATTTTGAGGCTTGCAAAGGATTCTGGGTAACAGAACCTGGTCCGAGCCACACAAGTCACCCCATCTTGGATTCCCCTAGGTCTCTAGTTTTCAGAAATGCACAGGTTTGGTAGGTTTCCCTAGGTGCCCGGCTGAGCTAGAGGCCAAAATCTACAGGTAGGCACTTTGCAAAAAACACCTCTGTTTTCATTCAAAAAATTGGATGTGTCCACGTTGCGCTTTGGGGCGTTTCCTGTCTCGGGCGCTAGGCCTACCCACATAAGTGAGGTATCATTTTTATTGAGAGACTTGGGGGAACGCTGGGTGGAAGGAAATTTGTGGCTCCTCTCTGATTCCACAACTTTCTGCCACAGAAATGTGAGGAACATGTGTTCTTTTAGCCAAATTTTGAGGTGGTTTGCAAAGGATTCTGGATAACAGAACCTGGTCCAAGCCACACGAGTCACCGCATCTTGGATTCCCCTAGGTCGCTAGTTTTCAGAAATGCACAGGCTTGGTAGGTTTCCCTAGGTGCCGGCTGAGCTAGAGGCCAAAATCTACAGGTAGGCACTTTGCAAAAAACACCTCTGTTTTCTTTCAAAAAATTGGATGCGTCCACGTTGCGCTTTGGGACGTTTCCTGTCACGGGCGCTAGGCCTACCCACACAAGTGAGGTATCATTTTTATCGGGAGACTTGGGGGAACGCTGGGTGGAAGGAAATTTGTGGCTCCTCTTATATTCCAGAACTTTCTGCCACAGAAATGTGAGGAACATGTGTTTTTTAGCCAAATTTTGAGGTTTGCAAAGGATTCTGGGTAACAGAACCTGGTCCGAGCCACACAAGTCACCCCATCTTGGATTCCCCTAGGTCTCTAGTTTTCAGAAATGCACAGGTTTGGTAGGTTTCCCTAGGTGCCGACTGAGCTAGAGGCCAAAATCTACAGGTAGGCACTTTGCAAAAAACAACTCTGTTTTCTTTCAAAAATTTGGATGTGTCCACGTTGCGCTTTGGGGCGTTTCCTGTCGCGGGCGCTAGGCCTACCCACACAAGTGAGGTATCATTTTTATCGGGAGACTTGGGGGAACGCTGGGTGGAAGGAAATTTGTGGCTCCTCTCAGATTCCAGAACTTTCTGCCACAGAAATGTGAGGAACATGTGTTTTTTTAGCCAAATTTTGAGGCTTGCAAAGGATTCTGGGTAACAGAACCTGGTCCGAGCCACACAAGTCACCCCATCTTGGATTCCCCTAGGTCTCTAGTTTTCAGAAATGCACAGGTTTGGTAGGTTTCCCTAGGTGCCCAGCTGAGCTAGAGGCCAAAATCTACAGGTAGGCACTTTGCAAAAAACACCTCTGTTTTCATTCAAAAAATTGGATGTGTCCACTTTGCGCTTTGGGGCGTTTCCTGTCTCGGGCGCTAGGCCTACCCACATAAGTGAGGTATCATTTTTATTGAGAGACTTGGGGGAACGCAGGGTGGAAGGAAATTTGTGGCTCCTCTCTGATTCCACAACTTTCTGCCACAGAAATGTGAGGAACATGTGTTCTTTTAGCCACATTTTGAGGTTTGCAAAGGATTCTGGGTAACAGAACCTGGTGCGAGCCACACAAGTCACCCCATCTTGGATTCCCCTAGGTCTCTAGTTTTCAGAAATGCACAGGTTTGGTAGGTTTCCCTAGGTGCCGGCAGAGGTAGAGGCCAAAATCTACAGGTAGGCACTTTGCAAAAAACAACTCTGTTTTCTTTCAAAAATTTGGATGTGTCCACGTTGCGCTTTGGGGCGTTTCCTGTCGCGGGCGCTAGGCCTACCCACACAAGTGAGGTATCATTTTTATCGGGAGACTTGGGGGAACGCTGGGTGGAAGGAAATTCGTGGTTACTCTCAGATTCCAGAACTTTCTGAAACAGAAATGTGAGGAACATGTGTTTTTTTAGCCAAATTTTGAGGCTTGCAAAGGATTCTGGGTAACAGAACCTGGTCCGAGCCACACAAGTCACCCCATCTTGGATTCCCCTAGGTCTCTAGTTTTCAGAAATGCACAGGTTTGGTAGGTTTCCCTAGGTGCCCGGCTGAGGTAGAGGCCAAAATCTACAGGTAGGCACTTTGCAAAAAACACCTCTGTTTTCATTCAAAAAATTGGATGTGTCCACGTTGCGCTTTGGGGCGTTTCCTGTCTCGGGCGCTAGGCCTACCCACACAAGTGAGGTATCATTTTTATTGAGAGACTTGGGGGAACGCTGGGTGGAAGGAAATTTGTGGGTCCTCTCTGATTCCACAACTTTCTGCCACAGAAATGTGAGGAACATGTGTTCTTTTAGCCAAATTTTGAGGTTTGCAAAGGATTCTGGATAACAGAACCTGGTCCAAGCCACACGAGTCACCGCATCTTGGATTCCCCTAGGTCGCTAGTTTTCAGAAATGCACAGGCTTGGTAGGTTTCCCTAGGTGCCGGCTGAGCTAGAGGCCAAAATCTACAGGTAGGCACTTTGCAAAAAACACCTCTGTTTTCTTTCAAAAAATTGGATGCGTCCACGTTGCGCTTTGGGACGTTTCCTGTCACGGGCGCTAGGCCTACCCACACAAGTGAGGTATCATTTTTATCGGGAGACTTGGGGGAACGCTGGGTGGAAGGAAATTTGTGGCTCCTCTTAGATTCCAGAACTTTCTGCCACAGAAATGTGAGGAACATGTGTTTTTTAGCCAAATTTTGAGGTTTGCAAAGGATTCTGGGTAACAGAACCTGGTCCGAGCCACACAAGTCACCCCATCTTGGATTCCCCTAGGTCTCTAGTTTTCAGAAATGCACAGGTTTGGTAGGTTTCCCTAGGTGCCGACTGAGCTAGAGGCCAAAATCTACAGGTAGGCACTTTGCAAAAAACAACTCTGTTTTCTTTCAAAAATTTGGATGTGTCCACGTTGCGCTTTGGGGCGTTTCCTGTCGCGGGCGCTAGGCCTACCCACACAAGTGAGGTATCATTTTTATCGGGAGACTTGGGGGAACGCAGGGTGGAAGGAAATTTGTGGCTCCTCTCTGATTCCACAACTTTCTGCCACAGAAATGTGAGGAACATGTGTTTTTTTAGCCAAATTTTGAGGCTTGCAAAGGATTCTGGGTAACAGAACCTGGTCCGAGCCACACAAGTCACCCCATCTTGGATTCCCCTAGGTCTCTAGTTTTCAGAAATGCACAGGTTTGGTAGGTTTCCCTAGGTGCCCGGCTGAGCTAGAGGCCAAAATCTACAGGTAGGCACTTTGCAAAAAACACCTCTGTTTTCATTCAAAAAATTTTATGTGTCCACTTTGCGCTTTGGGGCGTTTCCTGTCTCGGGCGCTAGGCCTACCCACATAAGTGAGGTATCATTTTTATTGAGAGACTTGGGGGAACGCAGGGTGGAAGGAAATTTGTGGCTCCTCTCTGATTCCACAACTTTCTGCAACAGAAATGTGAGGAACATGTGTTCTTTTAGCCACATTTTGAGGTTTGCAAAGGATTCTGGGTAACAGATCCTGGTCCAAGCCACACGAGTCACCGCATCTTGGATTCCCCTAGGTCGCTAGTTTTCAGAAATGCACAGGCTTGGTAGGTTTCCCTAGGTGCCGGCTGAGCTAGAGGCCAAAATCTACAGGTAGGCACTTTGCAAAAAACAACTCTGTTTTCTTTCAAAAATTTGGATGTGTCCACGTTGCGCTTTGGGGCGTTTCCTGTCGCGGGCGCTAGGCCTACCCACACAAGTGAGGTATCATTTTTATCGGGAGACTTGGGGGAACGCTGGGTGGAAGGAAATTTGTGGCTCCTCTCAGATTACAGAACTTTCTGCCACCGAAATGTGAGGAACATGTGTTTTTTTAGCCAAATTTTGAGGCTTGCAAAGGATTCTGGGTAACAGAACCTGGTCCGAGCCACACAAGTCACCCCATCTTGGATTCCCCAAGGTCTCTAGTTTTCAGAAATGCACAGGTTTGGTAGGTTTCCCTAGGTGCCGGCTGAGCTAGAGGCCCAAATCTACAGGTAGGCACTTTGCAAAAAACACCTCTGTTTTCTTTCATAAAATTGGATGTGTCCACGTTGCGCTGTGGGGCGTTTCCTGTCACGGGCGCTAGGCCTACCCACACAAGTGAGGTATCATTTTTATCGAGAGACTTGGGGGAACGCTGGGTGGAAGGAAATTTGTGGCTCCTCTCAGATTCCAGAACATTCTGCAACAGAAATGTGAGGAACATGTGTTTTTTTAGCCAAATTTTGAGGTTTGAAAAGGATTCTGGGTAACAGAACCTGGTACGAGCCACACAAGTCACCCCATCTTGGATTCCCCTAGGTCTCTAGTTTTCAGAAATGCACAGGTTTGGTAGGTTTCCCTAGGTTCCGGCTGAGCTAGAGGCCAAAATCTACAGGTAGGCACTTTGCATAAAACACCTCTGTTTTCTTTCAAAAAATTTGATGTGTCCACTTTGCGCTTTCGGACGTTTCCTGTCACGGGCGCTAGGCCTACCCACACAAGTGAGGTATCATTTTTATCGGGAGACTTGGGGGAACACTGGGTGGAAGGAAATTCGTGGCTCCTCTCAGATTCCAGAACTTTCTGCCACAGAAATGTGAGGAGCATGTGTTTTTTATTCATATATTGAGGTTTGCAAAGGATTCTGGGTAACAGAACCTGGTCCGAGCCACACAAGTCACCCATCTTGGATTCCCCTAGGTCTCTAGTTTTCAGAAATGCACAGGTTTGGTAGGTTTCCCTAGGTGCCGGCTGAGCTAGAGGCCAACATCTACAGGTAGGCACTTTGCAAAAAACACCTCTGTTTTCTTTCAAAAAATTGGATGCGTCCACATTGCGCTTTGGGACGTTTCCTGTCACGGGCGCTAGGCCTACACAGACAAGTGAGGTATCATTTTTATCAGGAGACTTGGGGGAACGCTGGGTGGAAGGAAATTTGTGGCTCCTCTCAGATTCCAGAACTTTCTGCCACAGAAATGTGAGGAACATGTGTTTTTTAGCCAAGTTGTGAGGTTTGCAAAGGATTCTGGGTGACAGAACCTGGTCCGAGCCACACAAGTCACCCCATCTTGGATTCCCCTAGGTCTCTAGTTTTCAGAAATGCACAGGTTTGGTAGGTTTCCCTAGGTGCCGGCAGAGCTAGAGGCCAAAATCTACAGGTAGGCACTTTGCAAAAAACAACTCTGTTTTCTTTCAAAAATTTGGATGTGTCCACGTTGCGCTTTGGGGCGTTTCCTGTCGCGGGCGCTAGGCCTACCCACACAAGTGAGGTATCATTTTTATCGGAAGACTTGGGGGAACGCTGGGTGGAAGGAAATTTGTGGCTCCTCTCAGATTACAGAACTTTCTGCCACCGAAATGTGAGGAACATGTGTTTTTTTAGCCAAATTTTGAGGCTTGCAAAGGATTCTGGGTAACAGAACCTGGTCCGAGCCACACAAGTCACCCCATCTTGGATTCCCCAAGGTCTCTAGTTTTCAGAAATGCACAGGTTTGGTAGGTTTCCCTAGGTGCCGGCTGAGCTAGAGGCCCAAATCTACAGGTAGGCACTTTGCAAAAAACACCTCTGTTTTCTTTCATAAAATTGGATGTGTCCACGTTGCGCTGTGGGGCGTTTCCTGTCACGGGCGCTAGGCCTACCCACACAAGTGACGTATCATTTTTATCGAGAGACATGGGGGAACGCTGGGTGGAAGGAAATTTGTGGCTCCTCTCAGATTACAGAACTTTCTGCCACCGAAATGTGAGGAACATGTGTTTTTTTAGCCACATTTTGAGGCTTGCAAAGGATTCTGGGTAACAAAACCTGGTCCGAGCCACACAAGTCACCCCATCTTGGATTCCCCAAGGTCTCTAGTTTTCAGAAATGCACAGGTTTGGTAGGTTTCCCTAGGTGCTGGCAGAGCTAGAGGCCAAAATCTACAGGTAGGCACTTTGCAAAAAACAACTCTGTTTTCTTTCAAAAATATGGATGTGTCCACGTTGCGCTTTGGGGCGTTTCCTGTCGCGGGCGCTAGGCCTACCCACACAAGTGAGGTATCATTTTTATCGGGAGACTTGGGGGAACGCTGGGTAGAAGGAAATTTGTGGCTCCTCTCAGATTCCAGAACTTTCTGACACAGAAATGTGAGGAACATGTTTTTTTTTAGCCAAATTTTGAGGCTTGCAAAGGATTCTGGGTAACAGAACCTGGTCCGAGCCACACAAGTCACCCCATCTTGGATTCCCCTAGGTCTCTAGTTTTCAGAAATGCACAGGTTTGGTAGGTTTCCCTCGGTGCCGGCTGAGCTAAAGGCCAAAATCTACAGGTAGGCTCTTTGCAAAAAACACCTCTGTTTTCTTTCAAAAATTTGGATGTGTCCACGTTGCGCTTTGGGGCGTTTCCTGTCGCGGGCATTAGGCCTACCCACACAAGTGAGGTATAATTTTTATCGGGAGACTTGGGGGAACGCTGGGTGGAAGGAAATTTCTGGCTACTCTCAGATTCCAGAACTTTCTGCCACAGAAATGTGAGGAACATGTGTTTTTTTAGCCAAATTTTGAGGCTTGCAAAGGATTCTGGGTAACAGAACCTGGTCCGAGCCACACAAGTCACCCCATCTTGGATTCCCCTAGGTCTCTAGTTTTCAGAAATGCACAGGTTTGGTAGGTTTCCCTAGGTGCCGGCTGAGCTAGAGGCCCAAATCTACAGGTAGGCACTTTGCAAAAAACACCTCTGTTTTCTTTCATAAAATTGGATGTGTCCACGTTGCGCTGTGGGGCGTTTCCTGTCGCGGGCGCTAGGCCTACCCACACAAGTGAGGTATCATTTTTATCGAGAGACTTGGGGGAACGCTGGGTGGAAGGAAATTTGTGGCTCCTCTCAGATTCCAGAACTTTCTGCCACAGAAATTTGAGGAACATGTGTTTTTTAAGCCAAATTTTGAGGTTTGAAAAGGATTCTGGGTAACAGAACCTGGTCCGAGCCACACAAGTCACCCCATCTTGGATTCCCCTAGGTCTCTAGTTTTCAGAAATGCACAGGTTTGGTAGGTTTCCCTAGGTGCCGGCTGAGCTAGAGGCCAAAATCTACAGGTAGGCACTTTGCAAAAAACAACTCTGTTTTCTTTCAAAAAATTGGATGTGTCCACTTTGCGCTTTCGGACGTTTCCTGTCACGGGCGCTAGGCCTACCCACACAAGTGAGGTATCATTTTTATCGGGAGACTTGGGGGAACACTGGGTGGAAGGAAATTTGTGGCTCCTCTCAGATTCCAGAACTTTCTGCCACAGAAATGTGAGGAACATGTGTTTTTTATTCAAATATTGAGGTTTGCAAAGGATTCTGGGTAACAGAACCTGGTGCGAGCCACACAAGTCACCCCATCTTGGATTCCCCTAGGTCTCTAGTTTTCAGAAATGCACAGGTTTGGTAGGTTTCCCTAGGTGCCGGCAGAGGTAGAGGCCAAAATCTACAGGTAGGCACTTTGCAAAAAACAACTCTGTTTTCTTTCAAAAATTTGGATGTGTCCACGTTGCGCTTTGGGGCGTTTCCTGTCGCGGGCGCTAGGCCTACCCACACAAGTGAGGTATAATTTTTATTGGGAGACTTGGGGGAACGCTGGGTGGAAGGAAATTCGTGGTTACTCTCAGATTCCAGAACTTTCTGAAACAGAAATGTGAGGAACATGTGTTTTTTTAGCCAAATTTTGAGGCTTGCAAAGGATTCTAGGTAACAGAACGTGGTCTGAGCCACACAAGTCACCCAATCTTGGATTCCCCTAGGTCTCTAGTTTTCAGAAATGCACAGGTTTGGTAGGTTTCCCTAGGTGCCCTCAGAGCTAGAGGCCAAAATCTACAGGTAGGCACTTTGCAAAAAACACCTCTGTTTTCTTTCAAAAAATTGGATGTGTCCACGTTGCGCTTTGGGGCGTTTCCTGTCGCGGGCGCTAGGCCTACCCACACAAGTGAGGTATCATTTTTATCGGGAGACTTGGGGGAACGCTGGGTGGAAGGAAATTTGTGGCTCCTCTCAGATTCCAGAACTTTCTGCCACAGAAATGTGAGGAACATGTGTTTTTTTAGCCAAATTTGAGGTTTGCAAAGGATTCTGGGTAACAGAACCTGGTCCAAGCCACACAAGTCACCCCATCTTGGATTCCCCTAGGTCTCTAGTTTTCAGAAATGCACAGGTTTGGTAGGTTTCCCTAGGTGCCGGCTGAGCTAGAGGCCAACATCTACAGGTAGGCACTTTGCAAAAAACACCTCTGTTTTCTTTCAAAAAATTGGATGCGTCCACGTTGCGCTTTGGGACGTTTCCTGTCACGGGCGCTAGACCTACCCACACAAGTGAGGTATCATTTTTATCGGGAGACTTGGGGGAACGCTGGGTGGAAGGAAATTTGTGGCTCCTCTCAGATTCCTGAACTTTCTGCCACAGAAATGTGAGGAACATGTGTTTTTTAGCCAAATTGTGAGGTTTGCAAAGGATTCTGGGTGACAGAACCTGGTCCGAGCCACACAAGTCACCCCATCGTGGATTCCCCTAGGTCTCTAGTTTTCAGAAATGCACAGGTTTGGTAGGTTTCCCTAGGTGCCGGCAGAGCTAGAGGCCAAAATCTACAGGTAGGCACTTTGCAAAAAACAACTCTGTTTTCTTTCAAAAATTTGGATGTGTCCACGTTGCGCTTTGGGGCGTTTCCTGTCGCGGGCGTTAGGCCTACCAACACAAGTGAGGTATAATTTTTATCGGGAGACTTGGGGGAACGCTGGGTGGAAGGAAATTTCTGGCTACTCTCAGATTCCAGAACTTTCTGCCACAGAAATGTGAGGAACATTTGTTTTTTTAGCCAAATTTTGAGGCTTGCAAAGGATTCTGGGTAACAGAACCTGGTCCGAGCCACACAAGTCACCCCATCTTGGATTCCCCTAGGTCTCTAGTTTTCAGAAATGCACAGGTTTGGTAGGTTTCCCTAGGTGCCGGGTGAGCTAGAGGCCCAAATCTACAGGTAGGCACTTTGCAAAAAACACCTCTGTTTTCTTTCATAAAATTGGATGTGTCCACGTTGCGCTGTGGGGCGTTTCCTGTCGCGGGCGCTAGGCCTACCCACACAAGTGAGGTATCATTTTTATCGAGAGACTTGGGGGAACGCTGGGTGGAAGGAAATTTGTGGCTCCTCTTAGATTCCAGAACTTTCTGCCACAGAAATGTGAGGAACATGTGTTTTTTTAGCCAAATTTTGAGGTTTGAAAAGGATTCTGGGTAACAGAACCTGGTCCGAGCCACACAAGTCACCCCATCTTGGATTCCCCTAGGTCTCTAGTTTTCAGAAATGCACAGGTTTGGTAGGTTTCCCTAGGTGCCGGCTGAGCTAGAGGCCAAAATCTACAGGTAGGCACTTTGCAAAAAACAGCTCTGTTTTCTTTAAAAAAATTGGATGTGTCCACTTTGCGCTTTCGGACGTTTCCTGTCACGGGCGCTAGGCCTACCCACACAAGTGAGGAATCATTTTTATCGGGAGACTTGGGGGAACACTGGGTGGAAGGAAATTTGTGGCTCCTCTCTGATTCCACAACTTTCTGCCACAGAAATGTGAGGAACATGTGTTCTTTTAGCCACATTTTGAGGTTTGCAAAGGATTCTGGGTAACAGAACCTGGTCCAAGCCACACGAGTCACCGCATTTTGGATTCCCCTAGGTCGCTAGTTTTCAGAAATGCACAGGCTTGGTAGGTTTCCCTAGGTGCCGGCAGAGCTTGAGGCCAAAATCTACAGGTAGGCACTTTGCAAACAACACCTCTGTTTTCTTTCAAAAAAATTGGATATATCCTCGTTGCACTTTGGGGCGTTTCCTGTCGCGGGCGCTAGGCCTACCCACACAAGTGAGGTATCATTTTTATCGGGAGACTTGGGGGAACGCTGGGTGGAAGGAAATTCGTGGTTACTCTCAGATTCCAGAACTTTCTGCCACAGAAATGTGAGGAACATGTGTTTTTTAGCCAAATTTTGAGGCTTGCAAAGGATTCTGGGTAAAAGAACCTGGTCCGAGCCACACAAGTCACCCCATCTTGGATTCCCCTAGGTCTCTAGTTTTCAGAAATGCACAGGTTTGGTAGGTTTCCCTAGGTGCCGGCTGAGCTAGAGGCCAAAATCTACAGGTAGGCACTTTGCAAAAAACACCTCTGTTTTCTTTCAAAAAAATTGGATATATCCTCGTTGCACTTTGGGGCGTTTCCTGTCGCGGGCGCTAGGCCTACCCACACAAGTGAGGTATCATTTTTATCGGGAGACTTGGGGGAACGCTGGGTGGAAGGAAATTTGTGGCTCCTCTCAGATTCCAGAACTTTCTGCCACAGAAATGTGAAGAACATGTGTTTTTTTAGCCAAATTTAGAGTTTTGCAAAGGATTCTGGGTAACAGAACCTGGTCCTAGCCACACAAGTCACCCCATCTTGGATTCCCCTAGGTCTCTAGTTTTCAGAAATGCACAGGTTTGGTAGGTTTCCCTTGGTGCCCGGCTGAGCTAGAGGCCAAAATCTACAGGTAGGCACTTTGCAAAAAACACCTCTGTTTTCTTTAAAAAAATTGGATGCGTCCACGTTGCGCTTTGGGAAGTTTCCTGTCACGGGCGCTAGGCCTACCCACACAAGTGAGGTATCATTTTTATCGGGAGACTTGGGGGAATGCTGGGTGGAAGGAAATTTGTGGCTCCTCTCAGATTCCAGAACTTTCTGCCACAGAAATGTGAGGGACATGTGTTTTTTTAGCCAAATTTTGAGGTTTGCAAAGGATTCTGGGTAACAGAACCTGGTCCAAGCCACACAAGTCACCCCATCTTGGATTCCCCTAGGTCTCTAGTTTTCAGAAATGCACAGGTTTGGTAGGTTTCCCTAGGTGCCGGCTGAGCTAGAGGCCAACATCTACAGGTAGGCACTTTGCAAAAAACACCTCTGTTTTCTTTCAAAAAATTGGATGCGTCCACGTTGCGCTTTGGGACGTTTCCTGTCATGGGCGCTAGGCCTACCCACACAAGTGAGGTATCATTTTTATCGGGAGACTTGGGGGAACGCTGGGTGGAAGGAAATTTGTGGCTCCTCTCAGATTCCAGAACTTTCTGCCACAGAAATGTGAGGAACATGTGTTTTTTAGCCAAATTGTGAGGTTTGCAAAGGATTCTGGGTGACAGAACCTGGTCCGAGCCACACAAGTCACCCCATCTTGGATTCCCCTAGGTCTCTAGTTTTCAGAAATGCACAGGTTTGGTAGGTTTCCCTAGGTGCCGGCAGAGCTAGAGGCCAAAATCTACAGGTAGGCACTTTGCAAAAAACAACTCTGTTTTCTTTCAAAAATTTGGATGTGTCCACGTTGCGCTTTGGGGCGTTTCCTGTCGCGGGCGCTAGGCCTACCCACACAAGTGAGGTATCATTTTTATCGGGAGACTTGGGGGAACGCTGGGTGGAAGGAAATTTGTGGCTCCTCTCAGATTCCAGAACTTTCTGACACAGAAATGTGAGGAACATGTGTTTTTTTAGCCAAATTTTGAGGCTTGCAAAGGATTCTGGGTAACAGAACCTGGTCCGAGCCACACAAGTCACCCCATCTTGGATTCCCCTAGGTCTCTAGTTTTCAGAAATGCACAGGTTTGGTAGGTTTCCCTCGGTGCCGGCTGAGCTAAATGCCAAAATCTACAGGTAGGCACTTTGCAAAAAACACCTCTGTTTTCTTTCAAAAATTTGGATGTGTCCACGTTGCGCTTTGGGGCGTTTCCTGTCGCGGGCATTAGGCCTACCCACACAAGTGAGGTATAATTTTTATCGGGAGACTTGGGGGAACGCTGGGTGGAAGGAAATTTCTGGCTACTCTCAGATTCCAGAACTTTCTGCCACAGAAATGTGAGGAACATGTGTTTTTTAAGCCAAATTTTGAGGTTTGAAAAGGATTCTGGGTAACAGAACCTGGTCCGAGCCACACAAGTCACCCCATCTTGGATTCCCCTAGGTCTCTAGTTTTCAGAAATGCACAGGTTTGGTAGGTTTCCCTAGGTGCCGGCTGAGCTAGAGGCCAAAATCTACAGGTAGGCACTTTGCAAAAAACAACTCTGTTTTCTTTCAAAAAATTGGATGTGTCCACTTTGCGCTTTCGGACGTTTCC
The DNA here is from genome assembly GCF_031143425.1 of Pleurodeles waltl. Classification (NCBI taxonomy): domain Eukaryota; kingdom Metazoa; phylum Chordata; class Amphibia; order Caudata; family Salamandridae; genus Pleurodeles; species Pleurodeles waltl. Next base: position 133,643 of record NW_027149907.1, read on the forward strand.
TGTCACGGGCGCTAGGCTTACCCACACAAGTGAGGTATCATTTTTATCGGGAGACTTGGGGGAACACTGAGTGGAAGGAAATTTGTGGCTCCTCTCAGATTCCAGAACTTTCTGCCACAGAAATGTGAGGAACATGTGTTTTTTATTCAAATATTGAGGTTTGCAAAGGATTCTGGGTAACAGAACCTGGTGCGAGCCACACAAGTCACCCCATCTTGGATTCCCCTAGGTCTCTAGTTTTCAGAAATGCACAGGTTTGGTAGGTTTCCCTAGGTGCCGGCAGAGGTAGAGGCCAAAATCTACAGGTAGGCACTTTGCAAAAAACAACTCTGTTTTCTTTCAAAAATTTGGATGTGTCCACGTTGCGCTTTGGGGCGTTTCCTGTCGCGGGCGCTAGGCCTACCCACACAAGTGAGGTATAATTTTTATCGGGAGACTTGGGGGAACGCTGGGTGGAAGGAAATTCGTGGTTACTCTCAGATTCCAGAACTTTCTGAAACAGAAATGTGAGGAACATGTGTTTTTTTAGCCAAATTTTGAGGCTTGCAAAGGATTCTAGGTAACAGAACGTGGTCTTAGCCACACAAGTCACCCAATCTTGGATTCCCCTAGGTCTCTAGTTTTCAGAAATGCACAGGTTTGGTAGGTTTCCCTAGGTGCCGGCAGAGCTAGAGGCCAAAATCTATAGGTAGGCACTTTGCAAAAAACACCTCTGTTTTCTTTCAAAAAATTGGATGTGTCCACGTTGCGCTTTGGGGCGTTTCCTGTCGCGTGCGCTAGGCCTACCCACACAAGTGAGGTATCATTTTTATCGGGAGACTTGGGGGAACGCTGGGTGGAAGGAAATTTGTGGCTCCTCTCAGATTCCAGAACTTTCTGCCACAGAAATGTGAGGAACATGTGTTTTTTTAGCCAAATTTTGAGGCTTGCAAAGGATTCTGGGTAACAGAACCTGGTCCGAGCCACACAAGTCACCCCATCTTGGATTCCCCTAGGTCTCTAGTTTTCAGAAATGCACAGGTTTGGTAGGTTTCCCTAGGTGCCCGGCTGAGCTAGAGGCCAAAATCTACAGGTAGGCACTTTGCAAAAAACACCTCTGTTTTCATTCAAAAAATTGGATGTGTCCACTTTGCGCTTTGGGGCGTTTCCTGTCTCGGGCGCTAGGCCTACCCACATAAGTGAGGTATCATTTTTATTGAGAGACTTGGGGGAACGCTGGGTGGAAGGAAATTTGTGGCTCCTCTCTGATTCCACAACTTTCTGCCACAGAAATGTGAGGAACATGTGTTTTTTAAGCCAAATTTTGAGGTTTGAAAAGGATTCTGGGTAACAGAACCTGGTCCGAGCCACACAAGTCACCCCATCTTGGATTCCCCTAGGTCTCTAGTTTTCAGAAATGCACAGGTTTGGTAGGTTTCCCTAGGTGCCAACTGAGCTAGAGGCCAAAATCTACAGGTAGGCACTTTGCAAAAAACAACTCTGTTTTCTTTAAAAAATTTGGATGTGTCCACGTTGCGCTTTGGGGCGTTTCCTGTCGCGGGCGCTAGGCCTACCCACACAAGTGAGGTATCATTTTTATCGGGAGACTTGGGGGAACGCTGGGTGGAAGGAAATTTGTGGCTCCTCTCAGATTCCAGAACTTTCTGCCACAGAAATGTGAGGAACATGTGTTTTTTTAGCCAAATTTTGAGGCTTGCAAAGGATTCTGGGTAACAGAACCTGGTCCGAGCCACACAAGTCACCCCATCTTGGATTCCCCTAGGTCTCTAGTTTTCAGAAATGCACAGGTTTGGTAGGTTTCCCTAGGTGCCCAGCTGAGCTAGAGGCCAAAATCTACAGGTAGGCACTTTGCAAAAAACACCTCTGTTTTCATTCAAAAAATTGGATGTGTCCACTTTGCGCTTTGGGGCGTTTCCTGTCTCGGGCGCTAGGCCTACCCACATAAGTGAGGTATCATTTTTATTGAGAGACTTGGGGGAACGCAGGGTGGAAGGAAATTTGTGGCTCCTCTCTGATTCCACAACTTTCTGCCACAGAAATGTGAGGAACATGTGTTCTTTTAGCCACATTTTGAGGTTTGCAAAGGATTCTGGGTAACAGAACCTGGTCCAAGCCACACAAGTCACCGCATCTTGGATTCCCCTAGGTCGCTAGTTTTCAGAAATGCACAGGCTTGGTAGGTTTCCCTAGGTGCCGGCTGAGCTAGAGGCCAAAATCTACAGGTAGGCACTTTGCAAAAAACAACTCTGTTTTCTTTCAAAAATTTGGATGTGTCCACGTTGCGCTTTGGGGCGTTTCCTGTCGCGGGCGCTAGGCCTACCCACACAAGTGAGGTATCATTTTTATCGGGAGACTTGGGGGAACGCTGGGTGGAAGGAAATTTGTGGCTCCTCTCAGATTCCAGAACTTTCTGCCACAGAAATGTGAGGAACATGTGTTTTTTATTCAAATATTGAGGTTTGCAAAGGATTCTGGGTAACAGAACCTGGTGCGAGCCACACAAGTCACCCCATCTTGGATTCCCCTAGGTCTCTAGTTTTCAGAAATGCACAGGTTTGGTAGGTTTCCCTAGGTGCCGGCAGAGGTAGAGGCCAAAATCTACAGGTAGGCACTTTGCAAAAAACAACTCTGTTTTCTTTCAAAAAATTGGATGTGTCCACTTTGCGCTTTCGGGCGTTTCCTGTCGCGGGCGCTAGGCTTACCCACACAAGTGAGGTATCATTTTTATCGGGAGACTTGGGGGAACGCTGGGTGGAAGGAAATTCGTGGTTACTCTCAGATTCCAGAACTTTCTGAAACAGAAATGTGAGGAACATGTGTTTTTTTAGCCAAATTTTGAGGCTTGCAAAGGATTCTAGGTAACAGAACGTGGTCTGAGCCACACAAGTCACCCAATCTTGGATTCCCCTAGGTCTCTAGTTTTCAGAAATGCACAGGTTTGGTAGGTTTCCCTAGGTGCCGGCAGAGCTAGAGGCCAAAATCTATAGGTAGGCACTTTGCAAAAAACACCTCTGTTTTCTTTCAAAAAATTGGATGTGTCCACGTTGCGCTTTGGGGCGTTTCCTGTCGCGGGCGCTAGGCCTACCCACACAAGTGAGGTATCATTTTTATCGGGAGACTTGGGGGAACGCTGGGTGGAAGGAAATTTGTGGCTCCTCTCAGATTCCAGAACTTTCTGCCACAGAAATGTGAGGAACATGTGTTTTTTTAGCCAAATTTTGAGGCTTGCAAAGGATTCTGGGTAACAGAACTTGGTCCGAGCCACACAAGTCACCCCATCTTGGATTCCCCTAGGTCTCTAGTTTTCAGAAATGCACAGGTTTGGTAGGTTTCCCTAGGTGCCCGGCTGAGCTAGAGGCCAAAATCTACAGGTAGGCACTTTGCAAAAAACACCTCTGTTTTCATTCAAAAAATTGGATGTGTCCACTTTGCGCTTTGGGGCGTTTCCTGTCTCGGGCGCTAGGCCTACCCACATAAGTGAGGTATCATTTTTATTGAGAGACTTGGGGGAACGCTGGGTGGAAGGAAATTTGTGGCTCCTCTCTGATTCCACAACTTTCTGCCACAGAAATGTGAGGAACATGTGTTCTTTTAGCCACATTTTGAGGTTTGCAAAGGATTCTGGGTAACAGAACCTGGTCCAAGCCACACAAGTCACCGCATCTTGGATTCCCCTAGGTCGCTAGTTTTCAGAAATGCACAGGCTTGGTAGGTTTCCCTAGGTGCCGGCTGAGCTAGAGGCCAAAATCTACAGGTAGGCACTTTGCAAAAAACAACTCTGTTTTCTTTCAAAAATTTGGATGTGTCCACGTTGCGCTTTGGGGCGTTTCCTGTCGCGGGCGCTAGGCCTACCCACACAAGTGAGGTATCATTTTTATCGGGAGACTTGGGGGAACGCTGGGTGGAAGGAAATTTGTGGCTCCTCTCAGATTCCAGAACTTTCTGCCACAGAAATGTGAGGAACATGTGTTTTTTATTCAAATATTGAGGTTTGCAAAGGATTCTGGGTAACAGAACCTGGTGCGAGCCACACAAGTCACCCCATCTTGGATTCCCCTAGGTCTCTAGTTTTCAGAAATGCACAGGTTTGGTAGGTTTCCCTAGGTGCCGGCAGAGGTAGAGGCCAAAATCTACAGGTAGGCACTTTGCAAAAAACAACTCTGTTTTCTTTCAAAAAATTGGATGTGTCCACTTTGCGCTTTCGGGCGTTTCCTGTCGCGGGCGCTAGGCTTACCCACACAAGTGAGGTATCATTTTTATCGGGAGACTTGGGGGAACGCTGGGTGGAAGGAAATTCGTGGTTACTCTCAGATTCCAGAACTTTCTGAAACAGAAATGTGAGGAACATGTGTTTTTTTAGCCAAATTTTGAGGCTTGCAAAGGATTCTAGGTAACAGAACGTGGTCTGAGCCACACAAGTCACCCAATCTTGGATTCCCCTAGGTCTCTAGTTTTCAGAAATGCACAGGTTTGGTAGGTTTCCCTAGGTGCCGGCAGAGCTAGAGGCCAAAATCTATAGGTAGGCACTTTGCAAAAAACACCTCTGTTTTCTTTCAAAAAATTGGATGTGTCCACGTTGCGCTTTGGGGCGTTTCCTGTCGCGGGCGCTAGGCCTACCCACACAAGTGAGGTATCATTTTTATCGGGAGACTTGGGGGAACGCTGGGTGGAAGGAAATTTGTGGCTCCTCTCAGATTCCAGAACTTTCTGCCACAGAAATGTGAGGAACATGTGTTTTTTTAGCCAAATTTTGAGGCTTGCAAAGGATTCTGGGTAACAGAACCTGGTCCGAGCCACACAAGTCACCCCATCTTGGATTCCCCTAGGTCTCTAGTTTTCAGAAATGCACAGGTTTGGTAGGTTTCCCTAGGTGCCCGGCTGAGCTAGAGGCCAAAATCTACAGGTAGGCACTTTGCAAAAAACACCTCTGTTTTCATTCAAAAAATTGGATGTGTCCACTTTGCGCTTTGGGGCGTTTCCTGTCTCGGGCGCTAGGCCTACCCACATAAGTGAGGTATCATTTTTATTGAGAGACTTGGGGGAACGCTGGGTGGAAGGAAATTTGTGGCTCCTCTCTGATTCCACAACTTTCTGCCACAGAAATGTGAGGAACATGTGTTCTTTTAGCCAAATTTTGAGGTTTGCAAAGGATTCTGGATAACAGAACCTGGTCCAAGCCACACGAGTCACCGCATCTTGGATTCCCCTAGGTCGCTAGTTTTCAGAAATGCACAGGCTTGGTAGGTTTCCCTAGGTGCCGGCTGAGCTAGAGGCCAAAATCTACAGGTAGGCACTTTGCAAAAAACACCTCTGTTTTCTTTCAAAAAATTGGATGAGTCCACGTTGCGCTTTGGGACGTTTCCTGTCACGGGCGCTAGGCCTACCCACACAAGTGAGGTATCATTTTTATCGGGAGACTTGGGGGAACGCTGGGTGGAAGGAAATTTGTGGCTCCTCTTAGATTCCAGAACTTTCTGCCACAGAAATGTGAGGAACATGTGTTTTTTAGCCAAATTGTGAGGTTTGCAAAGGATTCTGGGTAACAGAACCTGGTCCGAGCCACACAAGTCACCCCATCTTGGATTCCCCTAGGTCTCTAGTTTTCAGAAATGCACAGGTTTGGTAGGTTTCCCTAGGTGCCGACTGAGCTAGAGGCCAAAATCTACAGGTAGGCACTTTGCAAAAAACAACTCTGTTTTCTTTCAAAAATTTGGATGTGTCCACGTTGCGCTTTGGGGCGTTTCCTGTCGCGGGCGCTAGGCCTACCCACACAAGTGAGTTATCATTTTTATCGGGAGACTTGGGGGAACGCTGGGTGGAATGAAATTTGTGGCTCCTCTCAGATTCCAGAACTTTCTGCCACAGAAATGTGAGGAACATGTGTTTTTTTAGCCAAATTTTGAGGCTTGCAAAGGATTCTGGGTAACAGAACCTGGTCCGAGCCACACAAGTCACCCCATCTTGGATTCCCCTAGGTCTCTAGTTTTCAGAAATGCACAGGTTTGGTAGGTTTCCCTAGGTGCCCGGCTGAGCTAGAGGCCAAAATCTACAGGTAGGCACTTTGCAAAAAACACCTCTGTTTTCATTCAAAAAATTGGATGTGTCCACTTTGCGCTTTGGGGCGTTTCCTGTCTCGGGCGCTAGGCCTACCCACATAAGTGAGGTATCATTTTTATTGAGAGACTTGGGGGAACGCAGGGTGGAAGGAAATTTGTGGCTCCTCTCTGATTCCACAACTTTCTGCCACAGAAATGTGAGGAACATGTGTTCTTTTAGCCACATTTTGAGGTTTGCAAAGGATTCTGGGTAACAGAACCTGGTCCAAGCCACACGAGTCACCGCATCTTGGATTCCCCTAGGTCGCTAGTTTTCAGAAATGCACAGGCTTGGTAGGTTTCCCTAGGTGCCGGCTGAGCTAGAGGCCAAAATCTACAGGTAGGCACTTTGCAAAAAACAACTCTGTTTTCTTTCAAAAATTTGGATGTGTCCACGTTGCGCTTTGGGGCGTTTCCTGTCGCGGGCGCTAGGCCTACCCACACAAGTGAGGTATCATTTTTATCGGGAGACTTGGGGGAACGCTGGGTGGAAGGAAATTTGTGGCTCCTCTCAGATTACAGAACTTTCTGCCACCGAAATGTGAGGAACATGTGTTTTTTTAGCCAAATTTTGAGGCTTGCAAAGGATTCTGGGTAACAGAACATGGTCCGAGCCACACAAGTCACCCCATCTTGGATTCCCCAAGGTCTCTAGTTTTCAGAAATGCACAGGTTTGGTAGGTTTCCCTAGGTGCCGGCTGAGCTAGAGGCCCAAATCTACAGGTAGGCACTTTGCAAAAAACACCTCTGTTTTCTTTCATAAAATTGGATGTGTCCACGTTGCGCTGTGGGGCGTTTCCTGTCACGGGCGCTAGGCCTACCCACACAAGTGAGGTATCATTTTTATCGGGAGACTTGGGGGAACACTGGGTGGAAGGAAATTCGTGGCTCCTCTCAGATTCCAGAACTTTCTGCCACAGAAATGTGAGGAGCATGTGTTTTTTATTCAAATATTGAGGTTTGCAAAGGATTCTGGGTAACAGAACCTGGTCCGAGCCACACAAGTCACCCATCTTGGATTCCCCTAGGTGTCTAGTTTTCAGAAATGCACAGGTTTGGTAGGTTTCCCTAGGTGCCGGCTGAGCTAGAGGCCAAAATCTACAGGTAGGCACTTTGCAAAAAACAACTCTGTTTTCTTTCAAAAATTTGGATGTGTCCACGTTGCGCTTTGGGGCGTTTCCTGTCGCGGGCGCTAGGCCTACCCACACAAGTGAGGTATCATTTTTATCGGGAGACTTGGGGGAACGCTGTGTGGAAGGAAATTTGTGGCTCCTCTCAGATTCCAGAACTTTCTGCCACAGAAATGTGAGGAACATGTGTTTTTTAGCCAAGTTGTGAGGTTTGCAAAGGATTCTGGGTGACAGAACCTGGTCCGAGCCACACAAGTCACCCCATCTTGGATTCCATTAGGTCTCTAGTTTTCAGAAATGCACAGGTTTGGTAGGTTTCCCTAGGTGCCGGCAGAGCTAGAGGCCAAAATCTACAGGTAGGCACTTTGCAAAAAACAACTCTGTTTTCTTTCAAAAATTTGGATGTGTCCACGTTGCGCTTTGGGGCGTTTCCTGTCGCGGGCGCTAGGCCTACCCACACAAGTGAGGTATCATTTTTATCGGAAGACTTGGGGGAACGCTGGGTGGAAGGAAATTTGTGGCTCCTCTCAGATTACAGAACTTTCTGCCACCGAAATGTGAGGAACATGTGTTTTTTTAGCCAAATTTTGAGGCTTGCAAAGGATTCTGGGTAACAGAACCTGGTCCAAGCCACACGAGTCACCGCATCTTGGATTCCCCTAGGTCGCTAGTTTTCAGAAATGCACAGGCTTGGTAGGTTTCCCTAGGTGCCGGCTGAGCTAGAGGCCAAAATCTACAGGTAGGCACTTTGCAAAAAACAACTCTGTTTTCTTTCAAAAATTTGGATGTGTCCACGTTGCGCTTTGGGGCGTTTCCTGTCGCGGGCGCTAGGCCTACCCACACAAGTGAGGTATCATTTTTATCGGGAGACTTGGGGGAACGCTGGGTGGAAGGAAATTTGTGGCTCCTCTCAGATTCCAGAACTTTCTGCCACAGAAATGTGAGGAACATGTGTTTTTTAGCCAAGTTGTGAGGTTTGCAAAGGATTCTGGGTGACAGAACCTGGTCCGAGCCACACAAGTCACCCCATCTTGGATTCCATTAGGTCTCTAGTTTTCAGAAATGCACAGGTTTGGTAGGTTTCCCTAGGTGCCGGCAGAGCTAGAGGCCAAAATCTACAGGTAGGCACTTTGCAAAAAACAACTCTGTTTTCTTTCAAAAATTTGGATGTGTCCACGTTGCGCTTTGGGGCGTTTCCTGTCGCGGGCGCTAGGCCTACCCACACAAGTGAGGTATCATTTTTATCGGAAGACTTGGGGGAACGCTGGGTGGAAGGAAATTTGTGGCTCCTCTCAGATTACAGAACTTTCTGCCACCGAAATGTGAGGAACATGTGTTTTTTTAGCCAAATTTTGAGGCTTGCAAAGGATTCTGGGTAACAGAACCTGGTCCGAGCCACACAAGTCACCCCATCTTGGATTCCCCAAGGTCTCTAGTTTTCAGAAATGCACAGGTTTGGTAGGTTTCCCTAGGTGCCGGCTGAGCTAGAGGCCCAAATCTACAGGTAGGCACTTTGCAAAAAACACCTCTGTTTTCTTTCATAAAATTGGATGTGTCCACGTTGCGCTGTGGGGCGTTTCCTGTCACGGGCGCTAGGCCTACCCACACAAGTGAGGTATCATTTTTATCGAGAGACATGGGGGAACGCTGGGTGGAAGGAAATTTGTGGCTCCTCTCAGATTACAGAACTTTCTGCCACCGAAATGTGAGGAACATGTGTTTTTTTAGCCACATTTTGAGGCTTGCAAAGGATTCTGGGTAACAAAACCTGGTCCGAGCCACACAAGTCACCCCATCTTGGATTCCCCAAGGTCTCTAGTTTTCAGAAATGCACAGGTTTGGTAGGTTTCCCTAGGTGCCGGCAGAGCTAGAGGCCAAAATCTACAGGTAGGCACTTTGCAAAAAACAACTCTGTTTTCTTTCAAAAATGTGGATGTGTCCACGTTGCGCTTTGGGGCGTTTCCTGTCGCGGGCGCTAGGCCTACCCACACAAGTGAGGTATCATTTTTATCGGGAGACTTGGGGGAACGCTGGGTGGAAGGAAATTTGTGGCTCCTCTCAGATTCCAGAACTTTCTGACACAGAAATGTGAGGAACATGTGTTTTTTTAGCCAAATTTTGAGGCTTGCAAAGGATTCTGGGTAACAGAACCTGGTCCGAGCCACACAAGTCACCCCATCTTGGATTCCCCTAGGTCTCTAGTCTTCAGAAATGCACAGGTTTGGTAGGTTTCCCTCGGTGCCGGCTGAGCTAAAGGCCAAAATCTACAGGTAGGCACTTTGCAAAAAACACCTCTGTTTTCTTTCAAAAATGTGGATGTGTCCACGTTGCGCTTTGGGGCGTTTCCTGTCGCGGGCATTAGGCCTACCCACACAAGTGAGGTATAATTTTTATCGGGAGACTTGGGGGAACGCTGGGTGGAAGGAAATTTCTGGCTACTCTCAGATTCCAGAACTTTCTGCCACAGAAATGTGAGGAACATGTGTTTTTTTAGCCAAATTTTGAGGCTTGCAAAGGATTCTGGGTAACAGAACCTGGTCCGAGCCACACAAGTCACCCCATCTTGGATTCCCCTAGGTCTCTAGTTTTCAGAAATGCACAGGTTTGGTAGGTTTCCCTAGGTGCCGGCTGAGCTAGAGGCCCAAATCTACAGGTAGGCACTTTGCAAAAAACACCTCTGTTTTCTTTCATAAAATTGGATGTGTCCACGTTGCGCTGTGGGGCGTTTCCTGTCGCGGGCGCTAGGCCTACCCACACAAGTGAGGTATCATTTTTATCGAGAGACTTGGGGGAACGCTGGGTGGAAGGAAATTTGTGGCTCCTCTCAGATTCCAGAACTTTCTGCCACAGAAATGTGAGGAACATGTGTTTTTTAAGCCAAATTTTGAGGTTTGAAAAGGATTCTGGGTAACAGAACCTGGTCCGAGCCACACAAGTCACCCCATCTTGGATTCCCCTAGGTCTCTAGTTTTCAGAAATGCACAGGTTTGGTAGGTTTCCCTAGGTGCCGGCTGAGCTAGAGGCCAAAATCTACAGGTAGGCACTTTGCAAAAAACAACTCTGTTTTCTTTCAAAAAATTGGATGTGTCCACTTTGCGCTTTCGGACGTTTCCTGTCACGGGCGCTAGGCCTACCCACACAAGTGAGGTATCATTTTTATCGGGAGACTTGGGGGAACACTGGGTGGAAGGAAATTTGTGGCTCCTCTCAGATTCCAGAACTTTCTGCCACAGAAATGTGAGGAACATGTGTTTTTTAGCCAAATTGTGAGGTTTGCAAAGGATTCTGGGTGACAGAACCTGGTCCGAGCCACACAAGTCACCCCATCTTGGATTCCCCTAGGTCTCTAGTTTTCAGAAATGCACAGGTTTGGTAGGTTTCCCTAGGTGCCGGCAGAGCTAGAGGCCAAAATCTACAGGTAGGCACTTTGCAAAAAACAACTCTGTTTTCTTTCAAAAATTTGGATGTGTCCACGTTGCGCTTTGGGGCGTTTCCTGTCGCGGGCGCTAGGCCTACCCACACAAGTGAGGTATCATTTTTATCGGGAGACTTGGGGGAACGCTGGGTGGAAGGAAATTTGTGGCTCCTCTCAGATTCCAGAACTTTCTGACACAGAAATGTGAGGAACATGTGTTTTTTTAGCCAAATTTTGAGGCTTGCAAAGGATTCTGGGTAACAGAACCTGGTCCGAGCCACACAAGTCACCCCATCTTGGATTCCCCTAGGTCTCTAGTTTTCAGAAATGCACAGGTTTGGTAGGTTTCCCTCGGTGCCGGCTGAGCTAAATGCCAAAATCTACAGGTAGGCACTTTGCAAAAAACACCTCTGTTTTCTTTCAAAAATTTGGATGTGTCCACGTTGCGCTTTGGGGCGTTTCCTGTCGCGGGCATTAGGCCTACCCACACAAGTGAGGTATAATTTTTATCGGGAGACTTGGGGGAACGCTGGGTGGAAGGAAATTTCTGGCTACTCTCAGATTCCAGAACTTTCTGCCACAGAAATGTGAGGAACATGTGTTTTTTTAGCCAAATTATGAGGCTTGCAAAGGATTCTGGGTAACAGAACCTGGTCCGAGCCACACAAGTCAACCCATCTTGGATTCCCCTAGGTCTCTAGTTTTCAGAAATGCACAGGTTTGGTAGTTTTCCCTAGGTGCCGGCTGAGCTAGAGGCCCAAATCTACAGGTAGGCACTTTGCAAAAAACACCTCTGTTTTCTTTCATAAAATTGGATGTGTCCACGTTGCGCTGTGGGGCGTTTCCTGTTGCGGGCGCTAGGCCTACCCACACAAGTGAGGTATCATTTTTATCGAGAGACTTGGGGGAACGCTGGGTGGAAGGAAATTTGTGGCTCCTCTCAGATTCCAGAACTTTCTGCCACAGAAATGTGAGGAACATGTGTTTTTTAAGCCAAATTTTGAGGTTTGAAAAGGATTCTGGGTAACAGAACCTGGTCCGAGCCACACAAGTCACCCCATCTTGGATTCCCCTAGGTCTCTAGTTTTCAGAAATGCACAGGTTTGGTAGGTTTCCCTAGGTGCCGGCTGAGCTACAGGCCAAAATCTACAGGTAGGCACTTTGCAAAAAACAACTCTGTTTTCTTTCAAAAAATTGGATGTGTCCACTTTGCGCTTTCGGACGTTTCCTGTCACGGGCGCTAGGCTTACCCACACAAGTGAGGTATCATTTTTATCGGGAGACTTGGGGGAACACTGAGTGGAAGGAAATTTGAGGCTCCTCTCAGATTCCAGAACTTTCTGCCACAGAAATGTGAGGAACATGTGTTTTTTATTCAAATATTGAGGTTTGCAAAGGATTCTGGGTAACAGAACCTGGTGCGAGCCACACAAGTCACCCCATCTTGGATTCCCCTAGGTCTCTAGTTTTCAGAAATGCACAGGTTTGGTAGGTTTCCCTAGGTGCCGGCAGAGGTAGAGGCCAAAATCTACAGGTAGGCACTTTGCAAAAAACAACTCTGTTTTCTTTCAAAAATTTGGATGTGTCCACGTTGCGCTTTGGGGCGTTTCCTGTCGCGGGCGCTAGGCCTACCCACACAAGTGAGGTATAATTTTTATCGGGAGACTTGGGGGAACGCTGGGTGGAAGGAAATTCGTGGTTACTCTCAGATTCCAGAACTTTCTGAAACAGAAATGTGAGGAACATGTGTTTTTTTAGCCAAATTTTGAGGCTTGCAAAGGATTCTAGGTAACAGAACGTGGTCTTAGCCACACAAGTCACCCAATCTTGGATTCCCCTAGGTCTCTAGTTTTCAGAAATGCACAGGTTTGGTAGGTTTCCCTAGGTGCCGGCAGAGCTAGAGGCCAAAATCTATAGGTAGGCACTTTGCAAAAAACACCTCTGTTTTCTTTCAAAAAATTGGATGTGTCCACGTTGCGCTTTGGGGCGTTTCCTGTCGCGTGCGCTAGGCCTACCCACACAAGTGAGGTATCATTTTTATCGGGAGACTTGGGGGAACGCTGGGTGGAAGGAAATTTGTGGCTCCTCTCAGATTCCAGAACTTTCTGCCACAGAAATGTGAGGAACATGTGTTTTTTTAGCCAAATTTTGAGGCTTGCAAAGGATTCTGGGTAACAGAACCTGGTCCGAGCCACACAAGTCACCCCATCTTGGATTCCCCTAGGTCTCTAGTTTTCAGAAATGCACAGGTTTGGTAGGTTTCCCTAGGTGCCCGGCTGAGCTAGAGGCCAAAATCTACAGGTAGGCACTTTGCAAAAAACACCTCTGTTTTCTTTCAAAAAATTGGATGCGTCCACGTTGCGCTTTGGGACGTTTCCTGTCACGGGCGCTAGGCCTACCCACACAAGTGAGGTATCATTTTTATCGGGAGACTTGGGGGAACGCTGGGTGGAAGGAAATTTGTGGCTCCTCTCAGATTCCAGAACTTTCTGCCACAGAAATGTGAGGAACATGTGTTTTTTTAGCCAAATTTTGAGGCTTGCAAAGGATTCTGGGTAACAGAACCTGGTCCGAGCCACACAAGTCACCCCATCTTGGATTCCCCTAGGTCTCTAGTTTTCAGAAATGCACAGGTTTGGTAGGTTTCCCTAGGTGCCCGGCTGAGCTAGAGGCCAAAATCTACAGGTCGGCACTTTGCAAAAAACACCTCTGTTTTCATTCAAAAAATTGGATGTGTCCACTTTGCGCTTTGGGGCGTTTCCTGTCTCGGGCGCTAGGCCTACCCACATAAGTGAGGTATCATTTTTATTGAGAGACTTGGGGGAACGCTGGGTGGAAGGAAATTTGTGGCTCCTCTCTGATTCCACAACTTTCTGCCACAGAAATGTGAGGAACATGTGTTCTTTTAGCCAAATTTTGAGGTTTGCAAAGGATTCTGGATAACAGAACCTGGTCCAAGCCACACGAGTCACCGCATCTTGGATTCCCCTAGGTCGCTAGTTTTCAGAAATGCACAGGCTTGGTAGTTTTCCCTAGGTGCCGGCTGAGCTAGAGGCCCAAATCTACAGGTAGGCACTTTGCAAAAAACACCTCTGTTTTCTTTCATAAAATTGGATGTGTCCACGTTGCGCTGTGGGGCGTTTCCTGTTGCGGGCGCTAGGCCTACCCACACAAGTGAGGTATCATTTTTATCGAGAGACTTGGGGGAACGCTGGGTGGAAGGAAATTTGTGGCTCCTCTCAGATTCCAGAACTTTCTGCCACAGAAATGTGAGGAACATGTGTTTTTTAAGCCAAATTTTGAGGTTTGAAAAGGATTCTGGGTAACAGAACCTGGTCCGAGCCACACAAGTCACCCCATCTTGGATTCCCCTAGGTCTCTAGTTTTCAGAAATGCACAGGTTTGGTAGGTTTCCCTAGGTGCCGGCTGAGCTAGAGGCCAAAATCTACAGGTAGGCACTTTGCAAAAAACAACTCTGTTTTCTTTCAAAAAATTGGATGTGTCCACTTTGCGCTTTCGGACGTTTCCTGTCACGGGCGCTAGGCTTACCCACACAAGTGAGGTATCATTTTTATCGGGAGACTTGGGGGAACACTGAGTGGAAGGAAATTTGTGGCTCCTCTCAGATTCCAGAACTTTCTGCCACAGAAATGTGAGGAACATGTGTTTTTTATTCAAATATTGAGGTTTGCAAAGGATTCTGGGTAACAGAACCTGGTGCGAGCCACACAAGTCACCCCATCTTGGATTCCCCTAGGTCTCTAGTTTTCAGAAATGCACAGGTTTGGTAGGTTTCCCTAGGTGCCGGCAGAGGTAGAGGCCAAAATCTACAGGTAGGCACTTTGCAAAAAACAACTCTGTTTTCTTTCAAAAATTTGGATGTGTCCACGTTGCGCTTTGGGGCGTTTCCTGTCGCGGGCGCTAGGCCTACCCACACAAGTGAGGTATCATTTTTATCGGGAGACTTGGGGGAACGCTGGGTGGAAGGAAATTCGTGGTTACTCTCAGATTCCAGAACTTTCTGAAACAGAAATGTGAGGAACATGTGTTTTTTTAGCCAAATTTTGAGGCTTGCAAAGGATTCTAGGTAACAGAACGTGGTCTTAGCCACACAAGTCACCCAATCTTGGATTCCCCTAGGTCTCTAGTTTTCAGAAATGCACAGGTTTGGTAGGTTTCCCTAGGTGCCGGCAGAGCTAGAGGCCAAAATCTATAGGTAGGCACTTTGCAAAAAACACCTCTGTTTTCTTTCAAAAAATTGGATGTGTCCACGTTGCGCTTTGGGGCGTTTCCTGTCGCGTGCGCTAGGCCTACCCACACAAGTGAGGTATCATTTTTATCGGGAGACTTGGGGGAACGCTGGGTGGAAGGAAATTTGTGGCTCCTCTCAGATTCCAGAACTTTCTGCCACAGAAATGTGAGGAACATGTGTTTTTTTAGCCAAATTTTGAGGCTTGCAAAGGATTCTGGGTAACAGAACCTGGTCGGAGCCACACAAGTCACCCCATCTTGGATTCCCCTAGGTCTCTAGTTTTCAGAAATGCACAGGTTTGGTAGGTTTCCCTAGGTGCCCGGCTGAGCTAGAGGCCAAAATCTACAGGTAGGCACTTTGCAAAAAACACCTCTGTTTTCATTCAAAAAATTGGATGTGTCCACTTTGCGCTTTGGGGCGTTTCCTGTCTCGGGCGCTAGGCCTACCCACATAAGTGAGGTATCATTTTTATTGAGAGACTTGGGGGAACGCTGGGTGGAAGGAAATTTGTGGCTCCTCTCTGATTCCACAACTTTCTGCCACAGAAATGTGAGGAACATGTGTTCTTTTAGCCAAATTTTGAGGTTTGCAAAGGATTCTGGATAACAGAACCTGGTCCAAGCCACAAGAGTCACCGCATCTTGGATTCCCCTAGGTCGCTAGTTTTCAGAAATGCACAGGCTTGGTAGGTTTCCCTAGGTGCCGGCTGAGCTAGAGGCCAAAATCTACAGGTAGGCACTTTGCAAAAAACACCTCTGTTTTCTTTCAAAAAATTGGATGCGTCCACGTTGCGCTTTGGGACGTTTCCTGTCACGGGCGCTAGGCCTACCCACACAAGTGAGGTATCATTTTTATCGGGAGACTTGGGGGAACGCTGGGTGGAAGGAAATTTGTGGCTCCTCTTAGATTCCAGAACTTTCTGCCACAGAAATGTGAGGAACATGTGTTTTTTAGCCAAATTTTGAGGTTTGCAAAGGATTCCGGGTAACAGAACCTGGTCCGAGCCACACAAGTCACCCCATCTTGGATTCCCCTAGGTCTCTAGTTTTCAGAAATGCACAGGTTTGGTAGGTTTCCCTAGGTGCCGACTGAGCTAGAGGCCAAAATCTACAGGTAGGCACTTTGCAAAAAACAACTCTGTTTTCTTTAAAAAATTTGGATGTGTCCACGTTGCGCTTTGGGGCGTTTCCTGTCGCGGGCGCTAGGCCTACCCACACAAGTGAGGTATCATTTTTATCGGGAGACTTGGGGGAACGCTGGGTGGAAGGAAATTTGTGGCTCCTCTCAGATTCCAGAACTTTCTGCCACAGAAATGTGAGGAACATGTGTTTTTTTAGCCAAATTTTGAGGCTTGCAAAGGATTCTGGGTAACAGAACCTGGTCCGAGCCACACAAGTCACCCCATCTTGGATTCCCCTAGGTCTCTAGTTTACAGAAATGCACAGGTTTGGTAGGTTTCCCTAGGTGCCCAGCTGAGCTAGAGGCCAAAATCTACAGGTAGGCACTTTGCAAAAAACACCTCTGTTTTCATTCAAAAAATTGGATGTGTCCACTTTGCGCTTTGGGGCGTTTCCTGTCTCGGGCGCTAGGCCTACCCACATAAGTGAGGTATCATTTTTATTGAGAGACTTGGGGGAACGCAGGGTGGAAGGAAATTTGTGGCTCCTCTCTGATTCCACAACTTTCTGCCACAGAAATGTGAGGAACATGTGTTCTTTTAGCCACATTTTGAGGTTTGCAAAGGATTCTGGGTAACAGAACCTGGTCCAAGCCACACAAGTCACCGCATCTTGGATTCCCCTAGGTCGCTAGTTTTCAGAAATGCACAGGCTTGGTAGGTTTCCCTAGGTGCCGGCTGAGCTAGAGGCCAAAATCTACAGGTAGGCACTTTGCAAAAAACAACTCTGTTTTCTTTCAAAAATTTGGATGTGTCCACGTTGCGCTTTGGGGCGTTTCCTGTCGCGGGCGCTAGGCCTACCCACACAAGTGAGGTATCATTTTTATCGGGAGACTTGGGGGAACGCTGGGTGGAAGGAAATTTGTGGCTCCTCTCAGATTCCAGAACTTTCTGCCACAGAAATGTGAGGAACATGTGTTTTTTATTCAAATATTGAGGTTTGCAAAGGATTCTGGGTAACAGAACCTGGTGCGAGCCACACAAGTCACCCCATCTTGGATTCCCCTAGGTCTCTAGTTTTCAGAAATGCACAGGTTTGGTAGGTTTCCCTAGGTGCCGGCAGAGGTAGAGGCCAAAATCTACAGGTAGCCACTTTGCAAAAAACAACTCTGTTTTCTTTCAAAAATTTGGATGTGTCCACGTTGCGCTTTGGGGCGTTTCCTGTCGCGGGCGCTAGGCCTACCCACACAAGTGAGGTATCATTTTTATCGGGAGACTTGGGGGAACGCTGGGTGGAAGGAAATTTGTGGCTCCTCTCAGATTCCAGAACTTTCTGCCACAGAAATGTGAGGAACATGTGTTTTTTTAGCAAAATTTTGAGGCTTGCAAAGGATTCTGGGTAACAGAACCTGGTCCGAGCCACACAAGTCACCCCATCTTGGATTCCCCTTGGTCTCTAGTTTTCAGAAATGCACAGGTTTGGTAGGTTTCCCTAGGTGCCCGGCTGAGCTAGAGGCCAAAATCTACAGGTAGGCACTTTGCAAAAAACACCTCTGTTTTCATTCAAAAAATTGGATGTGTCCACTTTGCGCTTTGGGGCGTTTCCTGTCTCGGGCGCTAGGCCTACCCACATAAGTGAGGTATCATTTTTATTGAGAGACTTGGGGGAACGCTGGGTGGAAGGAAATTTGTGGCTCCTCTCTGATTCCACAACTTTCTGCCACAGAAATGTGAGGAACATGTGTTCTTTTAGCCAAATTTTGAGGTTTGCAAAGGATTCTGGATAACAGAACCTGGTCCAAGCCACACGAGTCACCGCATCTTGGATTCCCCTAGGTCGCTAGTTTTCAGAAATGCACAGGCTTGGTAGGTTTCCCTAGGTGCCGGCTGAGCTAGAGGCCAAAATCTACAGGTAGGCACTTTGCAAAAAACACCTCTGTTTTCTTTCAAAAAATTGGATGCGTCCACGTTGCGCTTTGGGACGTTTCCTGTCACGGGCGCTAGGCCTACCCACACAAGTGAGGTATCATTTTTATCGGGAGACTTGGGGGAACGCTGGGTGGAAGGAAATTTGTGGCTCCTCTCAGATTCCAGAACTTTCTGCCACAGAAATGTGAGGAACATGTGTTTTTTAGCCAAATTTTGAGGTTTGCAAAGGATTCTGGGTAACAGAACCTGGTCCGAGCCACACAAGTCACCCCATCTTGGATTCCCCTAGGTCTCTAGTTTTCAGAAATGCACAGGTTTGGTAGGTTTCCCTAGGTGCCGACTGAGCTAGAGGCCAAAATCTACAGGTAGGCACTTTGCAAAAAAACAACTCTGTTTTCTTTCAAAAATTTGGATGTGTCCACGTTGCGCTTTGGGGCGTTTCCTGTCGCGGGCGCTAGGCCTACCCACACAAGTGAGTTATCATTTTTATCGGGAGACTTGGGGGAACGCTGGGTGGAAGGAAATTTGTGGCTCCTCTCTGATTCCAGAACTTTCTGCCACAGAAATGTGAGGAACATGTGTTTTTTTAGCCAAATTTTGAGGCTTGCAAAGGATTCTGGGTAACAGAACCTGGTCCGAGCCACACAAGTCACCCCATCTTGGATTCCCCTAGGTCTCTAGTTTTCAGAAATGCACAGGTTTGGTAGGTTTCCCTAGGTGCCCGGCTGAGCTAGAGGCCAAAATCTACAGGTAGGCACTTTGCAAAAAACACCTCTGTTTTCTTTCAAAAAATTGGATGCGTCCACGTTGCGCTTTGGGACGTTTCCTGTCACGGGCGCTAGGCCTACCCACATAAGTGAGGTATCATTTTTATTGAGAGACTTGGGGGAACGCAGGGTGGAAGGAAATTTGTGGCTCCTCTCTGATTCCACAACTTTCTGCCACAGAAATGTGAGGAACATGTGTTCTTTTAGCCACATTTTGAGGTTTGCAAAGGATTCTGGGTAACAGAACCTGGTCCAAGCCACACGAGTCACCGCATCTTGGATTCCCCTAGGTCGCTAGTTTTCAGAAATGCACAGGCTTGGTAGGTTTCCCTAGGTGCCGGCTGAGCTAGAGGCCAAAATCTACAGGTAGGCACTTTGCAAAAAACACCTCTGTTTTCTTTCAAAAAATTGGATGCGTCCACGTTGCGCTTTGGGACGTTTCCTGTCACGGGCGCTAGGCCTACCCACACAAGTGAGGTATCATTTTTATCGGGAGACTTGGGGGAACGCTGGGTGGAAGGAAATTTGTGGCTCCTCTTAGATTCCAGAACTTTCTGCCACAGAAATGTGAGGAACATGTGTTTTTTAGCCAAATTTTGAGGTTTGCAAAGGATTCTGGGTAACAGAACCTGGTCCGAGCCACACAAGTCACCCCATCTTGGATTCCCCTAGGTCTCTAGTTTTCAGAAATGCACAGGTTTGGTAGGTTTCCCTAGGTGCCCGGCTGAGCTAGAGGCCAAAATCTACAGGTAGGCACTTTGCAAAAAACACCTCTGTTTTCATTCAAAAAATTGGATGTGTCCACTTTGCGTTTTGGGGCGTTTCCTGTCTCGGGCGCTAGGCCTACCCACATAAGTGAGGTATCATTTTTATTGAGAGACTTGGGGGAACGCAGGGTGGAAGGAAATTTGTGGCTCCTCTCTGATTCCACAACTTTCTGCCACAGAAATGTGAGGAACATGTGTTCTTTTAGCCACATTTTGAGGTTTGCAAAGGATTCTGGGTAACAGAACCTGGTCCAAGCCACACGAGTCACCGCATCTTGGATTCCCCTAGGTCGCTAGTTTTCAGAAATGCACAGGCTTGGTAGGTTTCCCTAGGTGCCGGCTGAGCTAGAGGCCAAAATCTACAGGTAGGCACTTTGCAAAAAACAACTCTGTTTTCTTTCAAAAATTTGGATGTGTCCACGTTGCGCTTTGGGGCGTTTCCTGTCGCGGGCGCTAGGCCTACCCACACAAGTGAGGTATCATTTTTATCGGGAGACTTGGGGGAACGCTGGGTGGAAGGAAATTTGTGGCTCCTCTCAGATTACAGAACTTTCTGCCACCGAAATGTGAGGAACATGTGTTTTTTTAGCCAAATTTTGAGGCTTGCAAAGGATTCTGGGTAACAGAACCTGGTCCGAGCCACACAAGTCACCCCATCTTGGATTCCCCAAGGTCTCTAGTTTTCAGAAATGCACAGGTTTGGTAGGTTTCCCTAGGTGCCGGCTGAGCTAGAGGCCCAAATCTACAGGTAGGCACTTTGCAAAAAACACCTCTGTTTTCTTTCATAAAATTGGATGTGTCCACGTTGCGCTGTGGGGCGTTTCCTGTCACGGGCGCTAGGCCTACCCACACAAGTGAGGTATCATTTTTATCGGGAGACTTGGGGGAACACTGGGTGGAAGGAAATTCGTGGCTCCTCTCAGATTCCAGAACTTTCTGCCACAGAAATGTGAGGAGCATGTGTTTTTTATTCAAATATTGAGGTTTGCAAAGGATTCTGGGTAACAGAACCTGGTCCGAGCCACACAAGTCACCCATCTTGGATTCCCCTAGGTCTCTAGTTTTCAGAAATGCACAGGTTTGGTAGGTTTCCCTAGGTGCCCGGCTGAGCTAGAGGCCAAAATCTACAGGTAGGCACTTTGCAAAAAACACCTCTGTTTTCATTCAAAAAATTGGATGTGTCCACTTTGCGTTTTGGGGCGTTTCCTGTCTCGGGCGCTAGGCCTACCCACATAAGTGAGGTATCATTTTTATTGAGAGACTTGGGGGAACGCAGGGTGGAAGGAAATTTGTGGCTCCTCTCTGATTCCACAACTTTCTGCCACAGAAATGTGAGGAACATGTGTTCTTTTAGCCACATTTTGAGGTTTGCAAAGGATTCTGGGTAACAGAACCTGGTCCAAGCCACACGAGTCACCGCATCTTGGATTCCCCTAGGTCGCTAGTTTTCAGAAATGCACAGGCTTGGTAGGTTTCCCTAGGTGCCGGCTGAGCTAGAGGCCAAAATCTACAGGTAGGCACTTTGCAAAAAACAACTCTGTTTTCTTTCAAAAATTTGGATGTGTCCACGTTGCGCTTTGGGGCGTTTCCTGTCGCGGGCGCTAGGCCTACCCACACAAGTGAGGTATCATTTTTATCGGGAGACTTGGGGGAACGCTGGGTGGAAGGAAATTTGTGGCTCCTCTCAGATTACAGAACTTTCTGCCACCGAAATGTGAGGAACATGTGTTTTTTTAGCCAAATTTTGAGGCTTGCAAAGGATTCTGGGTAACAGAACCTGGTCCGAGCCACACAAGTCACCCCATCTTGGATTCCCCAAGGTCTCTAGTTTTCAGAAATGCACAGGTTTGGTAGGTTTCCCTAGGTGCCGGCTGAGCTAGAGGCCCAAATCTACAGGTAGGCACTTTGCAAAAAACACCTCTGTTTTCTTTCATAAAATTGGATGTGTCCACGTTGCGCTGTGGGGCGTTTCCTGTCACGGGCGCTAGGCCTACCCACACAAGTGAGGTATCATTTTTATCGGGAGACTTGGGGGAACACTGGGTGGAAGGAAATTCGTGGCTCCTCTCAGATTCCAGAACTTTCTGCCACAGAAATGTGAGGAGCATGTGTTTTTTATTCAAATATTGAGGTTTGCAAAGGATTCTGGGTAACAGAACCTGGTCCGAGCCACACAAGTCACCCATCTTGGATTCCCCTAGGTCTCTAGTTTTCAGAAATGCACAGGTTTGGTAGGTTTCCCTAGGTGCCGGCTGAGCTAGAGGCCAAAATCTACAGGTAGGCACTTTGCAAAAAACAACTCTGTTTTCTTTCAAAAATTTGGATGTGTCCACGTTGCGCTTTGGGGCGTTTCCTGTCGCGGGCGCTAGGCCTACCCACACAAGTGAGGTATCATTTTTATCGGGAGACTTGGGGGAACGCTGGGTGGAAGGAAATTTGTGGCTCCTCTCAGATTCCAGAACTTTCTGCCACAGAAATGTGAGGAACATGTGTTTTTTAGCCAAGTTGTGAGGTTTGCAAAGGATTCTGGGTGACAGAACCTGGTCCGAGCCACACAAGTCACCCCATCTTGGATTCCATTAGGTCTCTAGTTTTCAGAAATGCACAGGTTTGGTAGGTTTCCCTAGGTGCCGGCAGAGCTAGAGGCCAAAATCTACAGGTAGGCACTTTGCAAAAAACAACTCTGTTTTCTTTCAAAAATTTGGATGTGTCCACGTTGCGCTTTGGGGCGTTTCCTGTCGCGGGCGCTAGGCCTACCCACACAAGTGAGGTATCATTTTTATCGGAAGACTTGGGGGAACGCTGGGTGGAAGGAAATTTGTGGCTCCTCTCAGATTACAGAACTTTCTGCCACCGAAATGTGAGGAACATGTGTTTTTTTAGCCAAATTTTGAGGCTTGCAAAGGATTCTGGGTAACAGAACCTGGTCCGAGCCACACAAGTCACCCCATCTTGGATTCCCCAAGGTCTCTAGTTTTCAGAAATGCACAGGTTTGGTAGGTTTCCCTAGGTGCCGGCTGAGCTAGAGGCCCAAATCTACAGGTAGGCACTTTGCAAAAAACACCTCTGTTTTCTTTCATAAAATTGGATGTGTCCACGTTGCGCTGTGGGGCGTTTCCTGTCACGGGCGCTAGGCCTACCCACACAAGTGAGGTATCATTTTTATCGAGAGACATGGGGGAACGCTGGGTGGAAGGAAATTTGTGGCTCCTCTCAGATTACAGAACTTTCTGCCACCGAAATGTGAGGAACATGTGTTTTTTTAGCCACATTTTGAGGCTTGCAAAGGATTCTGGGTAACAAAACCTGGTCCGAGCCACACAAGTCACCCCATCTTGGATTCCCCTAGGTCTCTAGTTTTCAGAAATGCACAGGTTTGGTAGGTTTCCCTCGGTGCCGGCTGAGCTAAAGGCCAAAATCTACAGGTAGGCACTTTGCAAAAAACACCTCTGTTTTCTTTAAAAAATGTGGATGTGTCCACGTTGCGCTTTGGGGCGTTTCCTGTCGCGGGCATTAGGCCTACCCACACAAGTGAGGTATAATTTTTATCGGGAGACTTGGGGGAACGCTGGGTGGAAGGAAATTTCTGGCTACTCTCAGATTCCAGAACTTTCTGCCACAGAAATGTGAGGAACATGTGTTTTTTTAGCCAAATTTTGAGGCTTGCAAAGGATTCTGGGTAACAGAACCTGGTCCGAGCCACACAAGTCACCCCATCTTGGATTCCCCTAGGTCTCTAGTTTTCAGAAATGCACAGGTTTGGTAGGTTTCCCTAGGTGCCGGCTGAGCTAAAGGCCCAAATCTACAGGTAGGCACTTTGCAAAAAACACCTCTGTTTTCTTTCATAAAATTGGATGTGTCCACGTTGCGCTGTGGGGCGTTTCCTGTCGCGGGCGCTAGGCCTACCCACACAAGTGAGGTATCATTTTTATCGAGAGACTTGGGGGAACGCTGGGTGGAAGGAAATTTGTGGCTCCTCTCAGATTCCAGGACTTTCTGCCACAGAAATGTGAGGAACATGTGTTTTTTAAGCCAAATTTTGAGGTTTGAAAAGGATTCTGGGTAACAGAACCTGGTCCGAGCCACACAAGTCACCCCATCTTGGATTCCCCTAGGTCTCTAGTTTTCAGAAATGCACAGGTTTGGTAGGTTTCCCTAGCTGCCGGCTGAGCTAGAGGCCAAAATCTACAGGTAGGCACTTTGCAAAAAACAACTCTGTTTTCTTTCAAAAAATTGGATGTGTCCACTTTGCGCTTTCGGACGTTTCCTGTCACGGGCGCTAGGCCTACCCACACAAGTGAGGTATCATTTTTATCGGGAGACTTGGGGGAACACTGGGTGGAAGGAAATTTGTGGCTCCTCTCAGATTCCAGAACTTTCTGCCACAGAAATGTGAGGAACATGTGTTTTTTATTCAAATATTGAGGTTTGCAAAGGATTCTGGGTAACAGAACCTGGTGCGAGCCACACAAGTCACCCCATCTTGGATTCCCCTAGGTCTCTAGTTTTCAGAAATGCACAGGTTTGGTAGGTTTCCCTAGGTGCCGGCAGAGGTAGAGGCCAAAATCTACAGGTAGGCACTTTGCAAAAAACAACTCTGTTTTCTTTCAAAAATTTGGATGTGTCCACGTTGCGCTTTGGGGCGTTTCCTGTCGCGGGCGCTAGGCCTACCCACACAAGTGAGGTATCATTTTTATTTGGAGACTTGGGGGAACGCTGGGTGGAAGGAAATTCGTGGTTACTCTCAGATTCCAGAACTTTCTGAAACAGAAATGTGAGGAACATGTGTTTTTTTAGCCAAATTTTGAGGCTTGCAAAGGATTCTAGGTAACAGAACGTGGTCTGAGCCACACAAGTCACCCAATCTTGGATTCCCCTAGGTCTCTAGTTTTCAGAAATGCACAGGTTTGGTAGGTTTCCCTAGGTGCCCGCAGAGCTAGAGGCCAAAATCTACAGGTAGGCACTTTGCAAAAAACACCTCTGTTTTCTTTCAAAAAATTGGATGTGTCCACGTTGCGCTTTGGGGCGTTTCCTGTCGCGGGCGCTAGGCCTACCCACACAAGTGAGGTATCATTTTTATCGGGAGACTTGGGGGAACGCTGGGTGGAAGGAAATTTGTGGCTCCTCTCAGATTCCAGAACTTTCTGCCACAGAAATGTGAGGAACATGTGTTTTTTAGCTAAATTTTGAGGTTAGCAAAGGATTCTGTGTAACAGAACCTGGTCCGAGCCACACAAGTCACCCCATCTTGGATTCCCCTAGGTCTCTAGTTTTCAGAAATGCACAGGTTTGGTAGGTTTCCCTAGGTGCCGGCTGAGCTAGAGGCCAAAATCTACAGGTAGGCACTTTGCAAAAAACAACTCTGTTTTCTTTCAAAAATTTGGATGTGTCCACGTTGCGCTTTGGGGCGTTTCCTGTCACGGGCGCTAGGCCTACCCACACAAGTGAGGTATCATTTTTATCGGGAGACTTGGGGGAACGCTGGGTGGAAGGAAATTTGTGGCTCCTCTCAGATTACAGAACTTTCTGCCACCGAAATGTGAGGAACATGTGTTTTTTTAGCCAAATTTTGAGGCTTGCAAAGGATTCTGGGTAACAGAACCTGGTCCGAGCCACACAAGTCACCCCATCTTGGATTCCCCAAGGTCTCTAGTTTTCAGAAATGCACAGGTTTGGTAGGTTTCTCTAGGTGCCGGCTGAGCTAGAGGCCCAAATCTACAGTTAGGCACTTTGCAAAAAACACCTCTGTTTTCTTTCATAAAATTGGATGTGTCCACGTTGCGCTGTGGGGCGTTTCCTGTCACGGGCGCTAGGCCTACCCACAGAAGTGAGGTATCATTTTTATCGAGAGACTTGGGGGAACGCTGGGTGGAAGGAAATTTGTGGCTCCTCTCAGATTCCAGAACATTCTGCAACAGAAATGTGAGGAACATGTGTTTTTTTAGCCAAATTTTGAGGTTTGAAAAGGATTCTGGGTAACAGAACCTGGTACGAGCCACACAAGTCACCCCATATTGGATTCTCCTAGGTCTCTAGTTTTCAGAAATGCACAGGTTTGGTAGGTTTCCCTAGGTTCCGGCTGAGCTAGAGGCCAAAATCTACAGGTAGGCACTTTGCATAAAACACCTCTGTTTTCTTTAAAAAAAATTGATGTGTCCACTTTGCGCTTTCGGACGTTTCCTGTCACGGGCGCTAGGCCTACCCACACAAGTGAGGTATCATTTTTATCGGGAGACTTGGGGGAACACTGGGTGGAAGGAAATTCGTGGCTCCTCTCAGATTCCAGAACTTTCTGCCACAGAAATGTGAGGAGCATGTGTTTTTTATTCAAATATTGAGGTTTGCAAAGGATTCTGGGTAACAGAACCTGGTCCGAGCCACACAAGTCACCCATCTTGGATTCCCCTAGGTCTCTAGTTTTCAGAAATGCACAGGTTTGGTAGGTTTCCCTAGGTGCCGGCAGAGGTAGAGGCCAAAATCTACAGGTAGGCACTTTGCAAAAAACAACTCTGTTTTCTTTCAAAAATTTGGATGTGTCCACGTTGCGCTTTGGGGCATTTCCTGTCGCGGGCGCTAGGCCTACCCACACAAGGGAGGTATCATTTTAACGGGAGACTTGGGGGAACGCTGGGTGAAAGGAAATTCGTGGTTACTCTCAGATTCCAGAACTTTCTGCCACAGAAATGTGAGGAACATGTGTTTTTTTAGCCAAATTTTGAGGCTTGCAAAGGATTCTAGGTAACAGAACCTGGTCTGAGCCACACAAGTCACCCAATCTTGGATTCCCCTAGGTCACCCAAGTGAGGTATCATTTTTATCGGGAGACTTGGGGGAACGCTGGGTGGAAGGAAATTTGTGGCTCCTCTCAGATTCCAAAACTTTCTGCCACAGAAATGTGAGGAACATGTGTTTTTTTAGCCAAATTTTGAGGCTTGCAAAGGATTCTGGGTAACAGAACCTGGTCCGAGCCACACAAGTCACCCCATCTTGGATTCCCCTAGGTCTCTAGTTTTCAGAAATGCACAGGTTTGGTAGGTTTCCTAAGGTGCCCGGCTGAGCTAGAGGCCAAAATCTACAGGTAGGCACTTTGCAAAAAACAACTCTGTTTTCAGAAATGCACAGGCTTGGTAGGTTTCCCTAGGTGCCGGCTGAGCTAGAGGCCAAAATCTACAGGTAGGCACTTTGCAAAAAACACCTCTGTTTTCTTTCAAAAAATTGGATGCGTCCACGTTGCGCTTTGGGACGTTTCCTGTCACGGGCGCTAGGCCTACCCACACAAGAGAGGTATCATTTGTATTGGGAGACTTGGGGGAACGCTGGATGGAAGGAAATGTGTGGCTTCTCTCAGATTCCAGAACTTTCTGCCACAGAAATGTGAGGAACATGTGTTTTTTAGCCAAATTTTGAGGTTTGCAAAGGATTCTGGGTAACAGAATCTGGTCCGAGCCACACAAGTCACCCCATCTTGGATTCCCCTACGTCTCTAGTTTTCAGAAATGCACAGGTTTGGTAGGTTTCCCTAGGTGCCGGCTGAGCTAGAGGCCAAAATCTACAGGTAGGCACTTTGCAAAAAACACCTCTGTTTTCTTTCAAAAAATTGGATGCGTCTACGTTGCGCTTTGGGACTTTTCCTGTCACGGGCGCTAGGCCTACCCACACAAGTGAGGTATCATTTTTATCGGGAGACTTGGGGGAACGCTGGATGGAAGGAAATTTGTGGCTCCTCTCAGATTCTAGAACTTTCTGCCACAGAAATGTGAGGAACATGTGTTTTTTAGCCACATTTTGAGGTTTGAAAAGGATTCTGGGTAATAGAACCTGGTCCGAGCCACACAAGTCACCCCATCTTGGATTCCCCTAGGTCTCTAGTTTTCAGAAATGCACAGGTTAGGTATGTTTCCCTAGGTGCCGGCTGAGCTAGAGGCCAAAATCTACAGGTAGGCACTTTGCAAAAAACAACTCTGTTTTCTTTCAAAAAATTGGATGCGTCCACGTTGCGCTTTGGGACGTTTCCTGTCACGGGCGCTAGGCCTACCCAGACAAGTGAGGTATCATTTTTATCAGGAGACTTGGGGGAACGCTGGGTGGAAGGAAATTTGTGGCTCCTCTCAGATTCCAGAACTTTCTGCCACAGAAATGTGAGGAACATGTGTTTTTTAGCCAAGTTGTGAGGTTTGCAAATGATTCTGGGTGACAGAACCTGGTCCGAGCCACACAAGTCACCCCATCTTGGATTCCCCTAGGTCTCTAGTTTTCAGAAATGAACAGGTTTGGTAGGTTTCCCTAGGTGCCGGCAGAGCTAGAGGCCAAAATCTACAGGTAGGCACTTTGCAAAAAACAACTCTGTTTCTTTCAAAAATTTGGATGTGTCCACGTTGCGCTTTGGGGCGTTTCCTGTCACGGGCGCTAGGCCTACCCACACAAGTGAGGTATCATTTTTATCGGGAGACTTGGGGGAACGCTGGGTGGAAGGAAATTTGTGGCTCCTCTCAGATTACAGAACTTTCTGCCACCGAAATGTGAGGAACATGTGTTTTTTTAGCCAAATTTTGAGGCTTGCAAAGGATTCTGGGTAACAGAACCTGGTCCGAGCCACACAAGTCACCCCATCTTGGATTCCCCAAGGTCTCTAGTTTTCAGAAATGCACAGGTTTGGTAGGTTTCCCCAGGTTCCGGCTGAGCTAGAGGCCCAAATCTACAGTTAGGCACTTTGCCAAAAACACCCCTGTTTTCTTTCATAAAATTGGATGTGTCCACGTTGCGCTGTGGGGCGTTTCCTGTCACGGGCGCTAGGCCTACCCACACAAGTGAGGTATCATTTTTATCGAGAGACTTGGGGGAACGCTGGGTGGAAGGAAATTTGTGGCTCCTCTCAGATTCCAGAACATTCTGCAACAGAAATGTGAGGAACATGTGTTTTTTTAGCCAAATTTTGAGGTTTGAAAAGGATTCTGGGTAACAGAACCTGGTACGAGCCACACAAGTCACCCCATCTTGGATTCCCCTAGGTCTCTAGTTTTCAGAAATGCACAGGTTTGGTAGGTTTCCCTAGGTTCCGGCTGAGCTAGAGGCCAAAATCTACAGGTAGGCACTTTGCATAAAACACCTCTGTTTTCTTTCAAAAAATTTGATGTGTCCACTTTGAGCTTTCGGACGTTTCCTGTCACGGGCGCTAGGCCTACCCACACAAGTGAGGTATCATTTTTATCGGGAGACTTGGGGGAACACTGGGTGGAAGGAAATTCGTGGCTCCTCTCAGATTCCAGAACTTTCTGCCACAGAAATGTGAGGAGCATGTGTTTTTTATTCAAATATTGAGGTTTGCAAAGGATTCTGGGTAACAGAACCTGGTCCGAGCCACACAAGTCACCCATCTTGGATTCCCCTAGGTCTCTAGTTTTCAGAAATGCACAGGTTTGGTAGGTTTCCCTAGGTGCCGGCAGAGGTAGAGGCCAAAATCTACAGGTAGGCACTTTGCAAAAAACAACTCTGTTTTCTTTCAAAAATTTGGATGTGTCCACGTTGCGCTTTGGGGCATTTCCTGTCGCGGGCGCTAGGCCTACCCACACAAGGGAGGTATCATTTTAACGGGAGACTTGGGGGAACGCTGGGTGGAAGGAAATTCGTGGTTACTCTCAGATTCCAGAACTTTCTGCCACAGAAATGTGAGGAACATGTGTTTTTTTAGCCAAATTTTGAGGCTTGCAAAGGATTCTAGGTAACAGAACCTGGTCTGAGCCACACAAGTCACCCAATCTTGGATTCCCCTAGGTCACCCAAGTGAGGTATCATTTTTATCGGGAGACTTGGGGGAACGCTGGGTGGAAGGAAATTTGTGGCTCCTCTCAGATTCCAAAACTTTCTGCCACAGAAATGTGAGGAACATGTGTTTTTTTAGCCAAATTTTGAGGCTTGCAAAGGATTCTGGGTAACAGAACCTGGTCCGAGCCACACAAGTCACCCCATCTTGGATTCCCCTAGGTCTCTAGTTTTCAGAAATGCACAGGTTTGGTAGGTTTCCTAAGGTGCCCGGCTGAGCTAGAGGCCAAAATCTACAGGTAGGCACTTTGCAAAAAACAACTCTGTTTTCAGAAATGCACAGGCTTGGTAGGTTTCCCTAGGTGCCGGCTGAGCTAGAGGCCAAAATCTACAGGTAGGCACTTTGCAAAAAACACCTCTGTTTTCTTTCAAAAAATTGGATGCGTCCACGTTGCGCTTTGGGACGTTTCCTGTCACGGGCGCTAGGCCTACCCACACAAGAGAGGTATCATTTGTATCGGGAGACTTGGGGGAACGCTGGATGGAAGTAAATGTGTGGCTTCTCTCAGATTCCAGAACTTTCTGCCACAGAAATGTGAGGAACATGTGTTTTTTAGCCAAATTTTGAGGTTTGCAAAGGATTCTGGGTAACAGAATCTGGTCCGAGCCACACAAGTCACCCCATCTTGGATTCCCCTACGTCTCTAGTTTTCAGAAATGCACAGGTTTGGTAGGTTTCCCTAGGTGCCGGCTGAGCTAGAGGCCAAAATCTACAGGTAGGCACTTTGCAAAAAACACCTCTGTTTTCTTTCAAAAAATTGGATGCGTCCACGTTGCGCTTTGGGACTTTTCCTGTCACGGGCGCTAGGCCTACCCACACAAGTGAGGTATCATTCTTATCGGGAGACTTGGGGGAACGTTGGATGGAAGGAAATTTGTGGCTCCTCTCAGATTCTAGAACTTTCTGCCACAGAAATGTGAGGAACATGTGTTTTTTAGCCACATTTTGAGGTTTGAAAAGGATTCTGGGTAATAGAACCTGGTCCGAGCCACACAAGTCACCCCATCTTGGATTCCCCTAGGTCTCTAGTTTTCAGAAATGCACAGGTTAGGTATGTTTCCCTAGGTGCCGGCTGAGCTAGAGGCCAAAATCTACAGGTAGGCACTTTGCAAAAAACAACTCTATTTTCTTTCAAAAAATTGGATGTGTCCACGTTGCGCTTTCGGACGTTTCCTGTCACGGGCGCTAGGCCTACCCACACAAGTGAGGTATCATTTTTATCGGGAGACTTGGGGGAACACTGGGTGGAAGGAAATTTGTGGCTCCTCTCAGATTCCAGAACTTTCTGCCACAGAAATGTGAGAAACATGTGTTTTTTATTCAAATATTGAGGTTTGCAAAGGATTCTGGGTAACAGAACCTGGTCCGAGCCACACAAGTCACCCCATCTTGGATTCCCCTAGGTCTCTAGTTTTCAGAAATGCACAGGTTTGGTAGGTTTCCCTAGGTGCCGGCAGAGCTAGAGGCCAAAATCTACAGGTAGGCACTTTGCAAAAAACACCTCTGTTTTCTTTCAAAAAATTGGATGCGTCCACGTTGCGCTTTGGGACTTTTCCTGTCACGTGCGCTAGGCCTACCCACACAAGTGAGGTATCATTCTTATCGGGAGACTTGGGGGAACGCTGGATGGAAGGAAATTTGTGGCTCCTCTCAGATTCTAGAACTTTCTGCCACAGAAATGTGAGGAACATGTGTTTTTTAGCCACATTTTGAGGTTTGAAAAGGATTCTGGGTAATAGAACCTGGTCCGAGCCACACAAGTCACCCCATCTTGGATTCCCCTAGGTCTCTAGTTTTCAGAAATGCACAGGTTAGGTATGTTTCCCTAGGTGCCGGCTGAGCTAGAGGCCAAAATCTACAGGTAGGCACTTTGGAAAAAACAACTCTATTTTCTTTCAAAAAATTGGATGTGTCCACGTTGCGCTTTCGGACGTTTCCTGTCACGGGCGCTAGGCCTACCCACACAAGTGAGGTATCATTTTTATCGGGAGACTTGGGGGAACACTGGGTGGAAGGAAATTTGTGGCTCCTCTCAGATTCCAGAACTTTCTGCCACAGAAATGTGAGGAACATGTGTTTTTTATTCAAATATTGAGGTTTGCAAAGGATTCTGGGTAACAGAACCTGGTCCGAGCCACACAAGTCACCCCATCTTGGATTCCCCTAGGTCTCTAGTTTTCAGAAATGCACAGGTTTGGTAGGTTTCCCTAGGTGCCGGCAGAGCTAGAGGCCAAAATCTACAGGTAGGCACTTTGCAAAAAACAACTCTGTTTTCTTTCAAAAATTTGGATGTGTACACGTTGCGCTTTGGGGCGTTTCCTGTCGCGGGCGCTAGGCCTACCCACACAAGTGAGGTATCATTTTTATCGGGAGACTTGGGGGAACGCTGGGTGGAAGGAAATTCGTGGTTACTCTCAGATTCCAGAACTTTCTGCCACAGAAATGTGAGGAACATGTGTTTTTTTAGCCAAATTTTGAGGCTTGCAAAGGATTCTGGGTAACAGAACCTGGTCCGAGCCACACAAGTCACCCCATCTTGGATTCCCCAAGGTCTCTAGTTTTCAGAAATACACAGGTTTGGTAGGTTTCCCTAGGTGCCGGCTGAGCTAGAGGCCCAAATCTACAGGTAGGCACTTTGCAAAAAACACCTCTGTTTTCTTTCAAAAAATTGGATGTGTCCACGTTGAGCTTTGGGGCGTTTCCTGTCGCGGGCGCTAGGCCTACCCACACAAGTGAGGTATCATTTTTATCGGGAGACTTGGGGGAACGCTGGGTGGAAGGAAATTTGTGGCTCCTCTCAGATTCCAGAACTTTCTGCCACAGAAATGTGAGGAACATGTGTTTTTTTAGTCCAAATTTTGAGGTTTGCAAAGGATTCTGGGTAACAGAACCTGGTCCGAGCCACACAAGTCACCCCATCTTGGATTCCCCTAGGTCTCTAGTTTTCAGAAATGCACAGGTTTGGTAGGTTTCCCTAGGTGACGGCTGAGCTAGAGGCCCAAATCTACAGGTAGGCACTTTGCAAAAAACACCTCTGTTTTCTTTCAAAAAATTGGATGCGTCCATGTTGCGCTTTGGGACGTTTCCTGTCACGGGCGCTAGGCCTACCCACACAAGTGAGGTATCATTTTTATCGGGAGACTTGGGGGAACGCTGGATGGAAGGAAATTTGTGGCTCCTCTCAGATTCCAGAACTTTCTGCCACAGAAATGTGAGGAACATGTGTTTTTTAGCCAAATGTTGAGGTTTGCAAAGGATTCTGGGTAACAGAACCTGGTCCGAGCCACACAAGTCACCCCATCTTGGATTCCCCTAGGTCTCTAGTTTTCAGAAATGCACAGGTTTGGTAGGTTTCTCTAGGTGCCGGCAGAGCTAGAGGCCAAAATCTACAGGTAGGCACTTTGCAAAAAACAACTCTGTTTTCAGAAATGCACAGGCTTGGTAGGTTTCCCTAGGTGCCGGCTGAGCTAGAGGCCAAAATCTACAGGTAGGCACTTTGCAAAAAACAACTCTGTTTTCTTTCAAAAATTTGGATGTGTCCACGTTGCGCTTTGGGGCATTTCCTGTCGCGGGCGCTAGGCCTACCCACACAAGGGAGGTATCATTTTAACGGGAGACTTGGGGGAACGCTGGGTGGAAGGAAATTCGTGGTTACTCTCAGATTCCAGAACTTTCTGCCACAGAAATGTGAGGAACATGTGTTTTTTTAGCCAAATTTTGAGGCTTGCAAAGGATTCTAGGTAACAGAACCTGGTCTGAGCCACACAAGTCACCCAATCTTGGATTCCCCTAGGTCACCCAAGTGAGGTATCATTTTTATCGGGAGACTTGGGGGAACGCTGGGTGGAAGGAAATTTGTGGCTCCTCTCAGATTCCAAAACTTTCTGCCACAGAAATGTGAGGAACATGTGTTTTTTTAGCCAAATTTTGAGGCTTGCAAAGGATTCTGGGTAACAGAACCTGGTCCGAGCCACACAAGTCACCCCATCTTGGATTCCCCTAGGTCTCTAGTTTTCAGAAATGCACAGGTTTGGTAGGTTTCCTAAGGTGCCCGGCTGAGCTAGAGGCCAAAATCTACAGGTAGGCACTTTGCAAAAAACAACTCTGTTTTCAGAAATGCACAGGCTTGGTAGGTTTCCCTAGGTGCCGGCTGAGCTAGAGGCCAAAATCTACAGGTAGGCACTTTGCAAAAAACACCTCTGTTTTCTTTCAAAAAATTGGATGCGTCCACGTTGCGCTTTGGGACGTTTCCTGTCACGGGCGCTAGGCCTACCCACACAAGAGAGGTATCATTTGTATCGGGAGACTTGGGGGAACGCTGGATGGAAGGAAATGTGTGGCTTCTCTCAGATTCCAGAACTTTCTGCCACAGAAATGTGAGGAACATGTGTTTTTTAGCCAAATTTTGAGGTTTGCAAAGGATTCTGGGTAACAGAATCTGGTCCGAGCCACACAAGTCACCCCATCTTGGATTCCCCTACGTCTCTAGTTTTCAGAAATGCACAGGTTTGGTAGGTTTCCCTAGGTGCCGGCTGAGCTAGAGGCCAAAATCTACAGGTAGGCACTTTGCAAAAAACACCTCTGTTTTCTTTCAAAAAATTGGATGCGTCCACGTTGCGCTTTGGGACTTTTCCTGTCACGGGCGCTAGGCCTACCCACACAAGTGAGGTATCATTCTTATCGGGAGACTTGGGGGAACGTTGGATGGAAGGAAATTTGTGGCTCCTCTCAGATTCTAGAACTTTCTGCCACAGAAATGTGAGGAACATGTGTTTTTTAGCCACATTTTGAGGTTTGAAAAGGATTCTGGGTAATAGAACCTGGTCCGAGCCACACAAGTCACCCCATCTTGGATTCCCCTAGGTCTCTAGTTTTCAGAAATGCACAGGTTAGGTATGTTTCCCTAGGTGCCGGCTGAGCTAGAGGCCAAAATCTACAGGTAGGCACTTTGCAAAAAACAACTCTATTTTCTTTCAAAAAATTGGATGTGTCCACGTTGCGCTTTCGGACGTTTCCTGTCACGGGCGCTAGGCCTACCCACACAAGTGAGGTATCATTTTTATCGGGAGACTTGGGGGAACACTGGGTGGAAGGAAATTTGTGGCTCCTCTCAGATTCCACAACTTTCTGCCACAGAAATGTGAGGAACATGTGTTTTTTATTCAAATATTGAGGTTTGCAAAGGATTCTGGGTAACAGAACCTGGTCCGAGCCACACAAGTCACCCCATCTTGGATTCCCCTAGGTCTCTAGTTTTCAGAAATGCACAGGTTTGGTAGGTTTCCCTAGGTGCCGGCAGAGCTAGAGGCCAAAATCTACAGGTAGGCACTTTGCAAAAAACACCTCTGTTTTCTTTCAAAAAATTGGATGCGTCCACGTTGCGCTTTGGGACTTTTCCTGTCACGGGCGCTAGGCCTACCCACACAAGTGAGGTATCATTCTTATCGGGAGACTTGGGGGAACGCTGGATGGAAGGAAATTTGTGGCTCCTCTCAGATTCTAGAACTTTCTGCCACAGAAATGTGAGGAACATGTGTTTTTTAGCCACATTTTGAGGTTTGAAAAGGATTCTGGGTAATAGAACCTGGTCCGAGCCACACAAGTCACCCCATCTTGGATTCCCCTAGGTCT
This sequence comes from Pleurodeles waltl, assembly GCF_031143425.1. Classification (NCBI taxonomy): domain Eukaryota; kingdom Metazoa; phylum Chordata; class Amphibia; order Caudata; family Salamandridae; genus Pleurodeles; species Pleurodeles waltl. Next base: position 168,566 of record NW_027149907.1, read on the forward strand.
CTAGTTTTCAGAAATGCACAGGTTAGGTATGTTTCCCTAGGTGCCGGCTGAGCTAGAGGCCAAAATCTACAGGTAGGCACTTTGCAAAAAACAACTCTATTTTCTTTCAAAAAATTGGATGTGTCCACGTTGCGCTTTCGGACGTTTCCTGTCACGGGCGCTAGGCCTACCCACACAAGTGAGGTATCATTTTTATCGGGAGACTTGGGGGAACACTGGGTGGAAGGAAATTTGTGGCTCCTCTCAGATTCCAGAACTTTCTGCCACAGAAATGTGAGGAACATGTGTTTTTTATTCAAATATTGAGGTTTGCAAAGGATTCTGGGTAACAGAACCTGGTCCGAGCCACACAAGTCACCCCATCTTGGATTCCCCTAGGTCTCTAGTTTTCAGAAATGCACAGGTTTGGTAGGTTTCCCTAGGTGCCGGCAGAGCTAGAGGCCAAAATCTACAGGTAGGCACTTTGCAAAAAACAACTCTGTTTTCTTTCAAAAATTTGGATGTGTCCACGTTGCGCTTTGGGGCGTTTCCTGTCGCGGGCGCTAGGCCTACCCACACAAGTGAGGTATCATTTTTATCGGGAGACTTGGGGGAACGCTGGGTGGAAGGAAATTCGTGGTTACTCTCAGATTCCAGAACTTTCTGCCACAGAAATGTGAGGAACATGTGTTTTTTTAGCCAAATTTTGAGGCTTGCAAAGGATTCTGGGTAACAGAACCTGGTCCGAGCCACACAAGTCACCCCATCTTGGATTCCCCAAGGTCTCTAGTTTTCAGAAATACACAGGTTTGGTAGGTTTCCCTAGGTGCCGGCTGAGCTAGAGGCCCAAATCTACAGGTAGGCACTTTGCAAAAAACACCTCTGTTTTCTTTCAAAAAATTGGATGTGTCCACGTTGCGCTTTGGGGCGTTTCCTGTCGCGGGCGCTAGGCCTACCCACACAAGTGAGGTATCATTTTTATCGGGAGACTTGGGGGAACGCTGGGTGGAAGGAAATTTGTGGCTCCTCTCAGATTCCAGAACTTTCTGCCACAGAAATGTGAGGAACATGTGTTTTTTTAGTCCAAATTTTGAGATTTGCAAAGGATTCTGGGTAACAGAACCTGGTCCGAGCCACACAAGTCACCCCATCTTGGATTCCCCTAGGTCTCTAGTTTTCAGAAATGCACAGGTTTGGTAGGTTTCCCTAGGTGACGGCTGAGCTAGAGGCCCAAATCTACAGGTAGGCACTTTGCAAAAAACACCTCTGTTTTCTTTCAAAAAATTGGATGCGTCCATGTTGCGCTTTGGGACGTTTCCTGTCACGGGCGCTAGGCCTACCCACACAAGTGAGGTATCATTTTTATCGGGAGACTTGGGGGAACGCTGGATGGAAGGAAATTTGTGGCTCCTCTCAGATTCCAGAACTTTCTGCCACAGAAATGTGAGGAACATGTGTTTTTTAGCCAAATGTTGAGGTTTGCAAAGGATTCTGGGTAACAGAACCTGGTCCGAGCCACACAAGTCACCCCATCTTGGATTCCCCTAGGTCTCTAGTTTTCAGAAATGCACAGGTTTGGTAGGTTTCCCTAGGTGCCGGCAGAGCTAGAGGCCAAAATCTACAGGTAGGCACTTTGCAAAAAACAACTCTGTTTTCTTTCAAAAATTTGGATGTGTCCACGTTGCGCTTTGGGGCGTTTCCTGTCGCGGGCGGTAGGCCTACCCACACAAGTGAGGTATCATTTTTATCGGGAGACTTGGGGGAACGCTGGGTGGAAGCAAATTTGTGGCTACTCTCAGATTCCAGAACTTTCTGCCACAGAAATGTGAGGAACATGTGTTTTTTTAGCCAAATTTTGAGGCTTGCAAAGGATTCTGGGTAACAAAACCTGGTCCGAGCCACACAAGTCACCCCATCTTGGATTCCAATCGGTCTCTAGTTTTCAGAAATGCACAGGTTTGGTAGGTTTCCCTAGGTGCCGGCTGAGCTAGAGGCCAAAATCTACAGGTAGGCACTTTGCCAAAAACACCTCTGTTTTCTTTTAAAAAATTTGATGCGTCCACGTTGCGCTTTGGGACGTTTCCTGTCACGGGCGCTAGGCCTACCCACACAAGTGAGGTATCATTTTTATTGGCAGACTTGGGGGAACGCTGGGTGGAAGGAAATTTGTGGCTCCTTCCAGATTCCAGAACTTTCTGCCACAGAAATGTGAGGAACATGTGTTTTTTTAGCCAAATTTTGAGGTTTGCAAAGGATTCTGGGTAACAGAACCTGGTCCGAGCCACACAAGTCACCCCATCTTGGATTCCCCTAGGTCTCTAGTTTTCAGAAATGCACAGGTTTGGTAGGTTTCCCTAGGTGCCGGCTGAGCTAGAGGCCCAAATCTACAGGTAGGCACTTTGCAAAAAACACCTCTGTTTTCTTTCAAAAAATTGGATGCGTCCACGTTGAGCTTTGTGACGTTTCCTTTCACGGGCGCTAGGCCTACCCACACAAGTGAGTTATCATTTTTATCGGAAGACTTGGGGGAACGCTGGATGGAAGGAAATTTGTGGCTACTCTCAGATTCCAGAACTTTCTGCCACAGAAATGTGAGGAACATGTGTTTTTTTAAACAAATTTTGAGGCTTGCAAAGGATTCTGGGTAACAGAACCTGGTCCGAATCACACAAGTCACCCCATCTTGGATTCCCCTAGGTCTCTAGTTTTCAGAAATGCACAGGTTTGGTAGGTTTCTCTAGGTGCCGGCAGAGCTAGAGGCCAAAATCTACAGGTAGGCACTTTGCAAAAAACACCTCTGTTTTCTTTCAAAAAATTGGATGTGTCCACGTTGCGCTTTGGGGCGTTTCCTGTCGCGGGCGCTAGGCCTACCCACACAAGTGAGGTATCATTTTTATCGGGAGACTTGGGGGAACGCTGGGTGGAAGGAAATTCGCGGTTACTATCAGATTCCAGAACTTTCTGCCACAGAAATGTGAGGAACATGTGTTTTTTTAGCCAAATTTTGAGGCTTGCAAAGGATTCTGGGTAACAGAACCTGGTCTGAGCTACACAAGTCACCCAATCTTGGATTCCCCTAGGTCTCTAGTTTTCAGAAATGCACAGGTTTGGTAGGTTTCCCTAGGTGCCGGCTGAGCTAGAGGCCAAAATCTACAGGTAGGCACTTTGCAAAAAACAACTCTGTTTTCTTTCAAAAAATTGGATGTGTCCACGTTGCGCTTTGGGGCGTTTCCTGTCGCGGGTGCTAGGCCTACCCACACAAGTGAGGAATCATTTTTATCGGGAGACTTGGGGGAACGCTGGGTGGAAGGAAATTTGTGGCTCCTCTCAGATTCCAGAACTTTCTGCCACAGAAATGTGAGGAACATGTGTTTTTTTAGCCAAATTTTGAGGCTTGCAAAGGATTCTGGGTAACAGAACCTGGTCCGAGCCACACAAGTCACCCCATCTTGGATTCCCCTAGGTCTCTAGTTTTCAGAAATGCACAGGTTTGGTAGGTTTCCCTAGGTGCCCGGCTGAGCTAGAGGCCAAAATCTACAGGTAGGCACTTTGCAAAAAACACCTCTGTTTTCATTCAAAAAATTGGATGTGTCCACGTTGCGCTTTGGGGCGTTTCCTGTCTCGGGCGCTAGGCCTACCCACATAAGTGAGGTGTCATTTTTATTGAGAGACTTGGGGGAACGCTGGGTGGAAGGAAATTTGTGTCTCCTCTCAGATTCCACAACTTTCAGCCACAGAAATGTGAGGAACATGTGTTCTTTTAGCCAAATTTTGAGGTTTGCAAAGGATTCTGGGTAACAGAACCTGGTCCGAGCCACGCGAGTCACCGCATCTTGGATTTCCCTAGGTCGCTAGTTTTCAGAAATGCACAGGCTTGGTAGGTTTCCCTAGTTGCCGGCTGAGCTAGAGGCCAAAATCTACAGGTAGGCACTTTGCAAAAAACACCTCTGTTTTCTTTCAAAAAATTGGATGCGTCCACCTTGCGCTTTGGGACGTTTCCTGTCACGGGCGCTAGGCCTACCCACACAAGTGAGGTATCATTTTTATCGGGAGACTTGGGGGAACGCTGGGTGGAAGGAAATTTGTGGCTCCTCTCAGATTCCAGAACTTTCTGCCACAGAAATGTGAGGAACAAGTGTTTTTTAGCCAAATTTTGAGGTTTGCAAAGGATTCTGGGTAACAGAACCTGGTCCGAGCCACACAAGTCACCCCATCTTGGATTCCCCTAGGTCTCTAGTTTTCAGAAATGCACAGGTTTGGTAGGTTTCCCTAGGTGCCGGCAGAGCTAGAGGCCAAAATCTACAGGTAGGCACTTTGCAAAAAACACCTCTGTTTTCTTTCAAAAAATTGGATGCGTCCACGTTGCGCTTTGGGACGTTTCCTGTCACGGGCGCTAGGCCTACCCACACAAGTGAGGTATCATTTTTATCGGGAGACTTGGGGGAACGCTGGGTGGAAGTAAATTTGTGGCTCCTCTCAGATTCCAGAACTTTCTGCCACAGAAATGTGAGGAACATGTGTTTTTTATTCAAATATTGAGGTTTGCAAAGGATTCTGGGTAAATGAACCTGGTCCAAGCCACACAAGTCACCCCATCTTGGATTCCCCTAGGTCTCTAGTTTTCAGAAATGCACAGGTTTGGTAGGTTTCCCTAGGTGCCGGCAGAGCTAGAGGCCAAAATCTACAGGTAGGCACTTTGCAAAAAACACCTCTGTTTTCTTTCAAAAAAATTGGATATATCCTCGTTGCACCTTGGGGCGTTTCCTGTCGCGGGCGCTAGGCCTACCCACACAAGTGAGGTATCATTTTTATCGGGAGACTTGGGGGAACGCTGGGTGGAAGGAAATTCGTGGTTACTCTCAGATTCCAGAACTTTCTGCCACAGAAATGTGAGGAACATGTGTTTTTTAGCCAAATTTTGAGGCTTGCAAAGGATTCTGGGTAAAAGAACCTGGTCCGAGCCACACAAGTCACCCCATCTTGGATTCCCCTAGGTCTCTAGTTTTCAGAAATGCACAGGTTTGGTAGGTTTCCCTAGGTGCCGGCTGAGCTAGAGGCCAAAATCTACAGGTAGGCACTTTGCAAAAAACACCTCTGTTTTCTTTAAAAAAAATTGGATATATCCTCGTTGCACTTTGGGGCGTTTCCTGTCGCGGGCGCTAGGCCTACCCACACAAGTGAGGTATCATTTTTATCGGGAGACTTGGGGGAACGCTGGGTGGAAGGAAATTTGTGGCTCCTCTCAGATTCCAGAACTTTCTGCCACAGAAATGTGAAGAACATGTGTTTTTTTAGCCAAATTTAGAGTTTTGCAAAGGATTCTGGGTAACAGAACCTGGTCCGAGCCACACAAGTCACCCCATCTTGGATTCCCCTAGGTCTCTAGTTTTCAGAAATGCACAGGTTTGGTAGGTTTCCCTAGGTGCCGGCTGAGCTAGAGGCCAAAATCTACAGGTAGGCACTTTGCAAAAAACACCTCTGTTTTCTTTCAAAAAATTGGATGTGTCCACGTTGCGCTTTGGGGCGTTTCCTGTCGCGGGTGCTAGGCCTACCCACACAAGTGAGGTATCATTTTTATCGGGAGACTTGGGGGAACGCTGGGTGGAAGGAAATTTGTGGCTCCTCTCAGATTCCAGAACTTTCTGCCACAGAAATGTGAGGAACATGTGTTTTTTTAGCCAAATTTTGAGGCTTGCAAAGGATTCTGGGTAACAGAACCTGGTCCGAGCCACACAAGTCACCCCATCTTGGATTCCCCTAGGTCTCTAGTTTTCAGAAATGCAGAGGTTTGGTAGGTTTCCCTAGGTGCCCGGCTGAGCTAGAGGCCAAAATCTACAGGTAGGCACTTTGCAAAAAACACCTCTGTTTTCATTAAAAAAATTGGATGTGTCCACGTTGCGCTTTGGGGCGTTTCCTGTCTCGGGCGCTAGGCCTACCCACATAAGTGAGGTGTCATTTTTATTGAGAAACTTGGGGGAACGCTGGGTGGAAGGAAATTTGTGTCTCCTCTCAGATTCCACAACTTTCAGCCACAGAAATGTGAGGAACATGTGTTCTTTTAGCCAAATTTTGAGGTTTGCAAAGGATTCTGGGTAACAGAACCTGGTCCGAGCCACGCGAGTCACCGCATCTTGGATTTCCCTAGGTCGCTAGTTTTCAGAAATGCACAGGCTTGGTAGGTTTCCCTAGTTGCCGGCTGAGCTAGAGGCCAAAATCTACAGGTAGGCACTTTGCAAAAAACACCTCTGTTTTCTTTCAAAAAATTGGATGCGTCCACCTTGCGCTTTGGGACGTTTCCTGTCACGGGCGCTAGGCCTACCCACACAAGTGAGGTATCATTTTTATCGGGAGACTTGGGGGAACGCTGGGTGGAAGGAAATTTGTGGCTCCTCTCAGATTCCAGAACTTTCTGCCACAGAAATGTGAGGAACAAGTGTTTTTTAGCCAAATTTTGAGGTTTGCAAAGGATTCTGGGTAACAGAACCTGGTCCGAGCCACACAAGTCACCCCATCTTGGATTCCCCTAGGTCTCTAGTTTTCAGAAATGCACAGGTTTGGTAGGTTTCCCTAGGTGCCGGCAGAGCTAGAGGCCAAAATCTACAGGTAGGCACTTTGCAAAAAACACCTCTGTTTTCTTTCAAAAAATTGGATGCGTCCACGTTGCGCTTTGGGACGTTTCCTGTCACGGGCGCTAGGCCTACCCACACAAGTGAGGTATCATTTTTATCGGGAGACTTGGGGGAACGCTGGGTGGAAGTAAATTTGTGGCTCCTCTCAGATTCCAGAACTTTCTGCCACAGAAATGTGAGGAACATGTGTTTTTTATTCAAATATTGAGGTTTGCAAAGGATTCTGGGTAAATGAACCTGGTCCAAGCCACACAAGTCACCCCATCTTGGATTCCCCTAGGTCTCTAGTTTTCAGAAATGCACAGGTTTGGTAGGTTTCCCTAGGTGCCGGCAGAGCTAGAGGCCAAAATCTACAGGTAGGCACTTTGCAAAAAACACCTCTGTTTTCTTTCAAAAAAATTGGATATATCCTCGTTGCACCTTGGGGCGTTTCCTGTCGCGGGCGCTAGGCCTACCCACACAAGTGAGGTATCATTTTTATCGGGAGACTTGGGGGAACGCTGGGTGGAAGGAAATTCGTGGTTACTCTCAGATTCCAGAACTTTCTGCCACAGAAATGTGAGGAACATGTGTTTTTTAGCCAAATTTTGAGGCTTGCAAAGGATTCTGGGTAAAAGAACCTGGTCCGAGCCACACAAGTCACCCCATCTTGGATTCCCCTAGGTCTCTAGTTTTCAGAAATGCACAGGTTTGGTAGGTTTCCCTAGGTGCCGGCTGAGCTAGAGGCCAAAATCTACAGGTAGGCACTTTGCAAAAAACACCTCTGTTTTCTTTCAAAAAAATTGGATATATCCTCGTTGCACTTTGGGGCGTTTCCTGTCGCGGGCGCTAGGCCTACCCACACAAGTGAGGTATCATTTTTATCGGGAGACTTGGTGGAACGCTGGGTGGAAGGAAATTTGTGGCTCCTCTCAGATTCCAGAACTTTCTGCCACAGAAATGTGAAGAACATGTGTTTTTTTAGCCAAATTTAGAGTTTTGCAAAGGATTCTGGGTAACAGAACCTGGTCCGAGCCACACAAGTCACCCCATCTTGGATTCCCCTAGGTCTCTAGTTTTCAGAAATGCACAGGTTTGGTAGGTTTCCCTAGGTGCCGGCTGAGCTAGAGGCCAAAATCTACAGGTAGGCACTTTGCAAAAAACAACTCTGTTTTCTTTCAAAAAATTGGATGTGTCCACTTTGCGCTTTCGGACGTTTCCTGTCACGGGCGCTAGGCTTACCCACACAAGTGAGGTATCATTTTTATCGGGAGACTTGGGGGAACACTGGGTGGAAGGAAATTTGTGGCTCCTCTCAGATTCCAGAACTTTCTGCCACAGAAATGTGAGGAACATGTGTTTTTTATTCAAATATTGAGGTTTGCAAAGGATTCTGGGTAACAGAACCTGGTGTGAGCCACACAAGTCACCCCATCTTGGATTCCCCTAGGTCTCTAGTTTTCAGAAATGCACAGGTTTGGTAGGTTTCCCTAGGTGCCGGCAGAGGTAGAGGCCAAAATCTACAGGTAGGCACTTTGCAAAAAACAACTCTGTTTTCTTTCAAAAATGTGGATGTGTCCACGTTGCGCTTTGGGGCGTTTCCTGTCGCGGGCGCTGGCCTACCCACACAAGTGAGGTATCATTTTTATCGGGAGACTTGGGGGAACGCTGGGTGGAAGGAAATTCGTGGTTACTCTCAGATTCCAGAACTTTCTGAAACAGAAATGTGAGGAACATGTGTTTTTTTAGCCAAATTTTGAGGCTTGCAAAGGATTCTAGGTAACAGAACGTGGTCTGGGCCACACAAGTCACCCAATCTTGGATTCCCCTAGGTCTCTAGTTTTCAGAAATGCACAGGTTTGGTAGGTTTCCCTAGGTGCCGGCAGAGCTAGAGGCCAAAATCTATAGGTAGGCACTTTGCAAAAAACACCTCTGTTTTCTTTCAAAAAATTGGATGTGTCCACGTTGCGCTTTGGGGCGTTTCCTGTCGCGGGCGCTAGGCCTACCCACACAAGTGAGGTATCATTTTTATCGGGAGACTTGGGGGAACGCTGGGTGGAAGGAAATTTGTGGCTCCTCTCAGATTCCAGAACTTTCTGCCACAGAATTGTGAGGAACATGTGTTTTTTTAGCCAAATTTTGAGGCTTGCAAAGGATTCTGGGTAACAGAACCTGGTCCGAGCCACACAAGTCACCCCATCTTGGATTCCCCTAGGTCTCTAGTTTTCAGAAATGCACAGGTTTGGTAGGTTTCCCTAGGTGCCCGGCTGAGCTAGAGGCCAAAATCTACAGGTAGGCACTTTGCAAAAAACACCTCTGTTTTCATTCAAAAAATTGGATGTGTCCACTTTGCGCTTTGGGGCGTTTCCTGTCTCGGGCGCTAGGCCTACCCACATAAGTGAGGTATCATTTTTATTGAGAGACTTGGGGGAACGCTGGGTGGAAGGAAATTTGTGGCTCCTCTCTGATTCCACAACTTTCTGCCACAGAAATGTGAGGAACATGTGTTCTTTTAGCCAAATTTTGAGGTTTGCAAAGGATTCTGGATAACAGAACCTGGTCCAAGCCACACGAGTCACCGCATCTTGGATTCCCCTAGGTCGCTAGTTTTCAGAAATGCACAGGCTTGGTAGGTTTCCCTAGGTGCCGGCTGAGCTAGAGGCCAAAATCTACAGGTAGGCACTTTGCAAAAAACACCTCTGTTTTCTTTTAAAAAATTGGATGCGTCCACGTTGCGCTTTGGGACGTTTCCTGTCACGGGTGCTAGGCCTACCCACACAAGTGAGGTATCATTTTTATCGGGAGACTTGGGGGAACGCTGGGTGGAAGGAAATTTGTGGCTCCTCTTAGATTCCAGAACTTTCTGCCACAGAAATGTGAGGAACATGTGTTTTTTAGCCAAATTTTGAGGTTTGCAAAGGATTCTGGGTAACAGAACCTGGTCCGAGCCACACAAGTCACCCCATCTTGGATTCCCCTAGGTCTCTAGTTTTCAGAAATGCACAGGTTTGGTAGGTTTCCCTAGGTGCCGGCTGAGCTAGAGGCCAAAATCTACAGGTAGGCACTTTGCAAAAAACAACTCTGTTTTCTTTCAAAAATTTGGATGTGTCCACGTTGCGCTTTGGGGCGTTTCCTGTCGCGGGCGCTAGGCCTACCCACACAAGTGAGGTATCATTTTTATCGGGAGACTTGGGGGAACGCTGGGTGGAAGGAAATTTGTGGCTCCTCTCAGATTCCAGCACTTTCTGCCACAGAAATGTGAGGAACATGTGTTTTTTTAGCCAAATTTTGAGGCTTGCAAAGGATTCTGGGTAACAGAACCTGGTCCGAGCCACACAAGTCACCCCATCTTGGATTCCCCTAGGTCTCTAGTTTTCAGAAATGCACAGGTTTGGTAGGTTTCCCTAGGTGCCCGGCTGAGCTAGAGGCCAAAATCTACAGGTAGGCACTTTGCAAAAAACACCTCTGTTTTCATTCAAAAAATTGGATGTGTCCACTTTGCACTTTGGGGCGTTTCCTGTCTCGGGCGCTAGGCCTACCCACATAAGTGAGGTATCATTTTTATTGAGAGACTTGGGGGAACGCAGGGTGGAAGGAAATTTGTGGCTCCTCTCTGATTCCACAACTTTCTGCCACAGAAATGTGAGGAACATGTGTTCTTTTAGCCACATTTTGAGGTTTGCAAAGGATTCTGGGTAACAGAACCTGGTCCAAGCCACACGAGTCACCGCATCTTGGATTCCCCTAGGTCGCTAGTTTTCAGAAATGCACAGGCTTGGTAGGTTTCCCTAGGTGCCGGCTGAGCTAGAGGCCAAAATCTACAGGTAGGCACTTTGCAAAAAACACCTCTGTTTTCTTTCAAAAAATTGGATGCGTCCACGTTGCGCTTTAGGACGTTTCCTGTCACGGGCGCTAGGCCTACCCACACAAGTGAGGTATCATTTTTTATCGGGAGACTTGGGGGAACGCTGGGTGGAAGGAAATTTGTGGCTCCTCTCAGATTCCAGAACTTTCTGCCACAGAAATGTGAGGAACATGTGTTTTTTAGCCAAATTTTGAGGTTTGCAAAGGATTCTGGGTAAATGAACCTGGTCCGAGCCACACAAGTCACCCCATCTTGGATTCCCATAGGTCTCTAGTTTTCAGAAATGCACAGGTTTGGTAGGTTTCCCTAGGTGCCGGCTGAGCTAGAGGCTAAAATCTACAGGTAGGCACTTTGCAAAAAACAACTCTGTTTTCTTTCAAAAATTTGGATGTGTCCACGTTGCGCTTTGGGGCGTTTCCTGTCGCGGGCGCTAGGCCTACCCACACAAGTGAGGTATCATTTTTATCGGGAGACTTGGGGGAACGCTGGGTGGAAGGAAATTTGTGGCTCCTCTCAGATTCCAGAACTTTCTGCCACAGAAATATGAGGAACATGTGTTTTTTTAGCCAAATTTTGAGGTTTGCAAAGGATTCTGGGTAACAGAACCTGGTCCAAGCCACACAAGTCACCCCATCTTGGATTCCCCTAGGTCTCTAGTTTTCAGAAATGCACAGGTTTGGTAGGTTTCCCTAGGTGCCGGCTGAGCTAGAGGCCAAAATCTACAGGTAGGCACTTTGCAAAAAACAACTCTGTTTTCTTTCAAAAAATTGGATGTGTCCACTTTGCGCTTTCGGACGTTTCCTGTCACGGGCGCTAGGCTTACCCACACAAGTGAGGTATCATTTTTATCGGGAGACTTGGGGGAACACTGGGTGGAAGGAAATTTGTGGCTCCTCTCAGATTCCAGAACTTTCTGCCACAGAAATGTGAGGAACATGTGTTTTTTATTCAAATATTGAGGTTTGCAAAGGATTCTGGGTAACAGAACCTGGTGCGAGCCACACAAGTCACCCCATCTTGGATTCCCCTAGGTCTCTAGTTTTCAGAAATGCACAGGTTTGGTAGGTTTCCCTAGGTGCCGGCAGAGGTAGAGGCCAAAATCTACAGGTAGGCACTTTGCAAAAAACAACTCTGTTTTCTTTCAAAAATGTGGATGTGTCCACGTTGCGCTTTGGGGCGTTTCCTGTCGCGGGCGCTAGGCCTACCCACACAAGTGAGGTATCATTTTTATCGGGAGACTTGGGGGAACGCTGGGTGGAAGGAAATTCGTGGTTACTCTCAGATTCCAGAACTTTCTGAAACAGAAATGTGAGGAACATGTGTTTTTTTAGCCAAATTTTGAGGCTTGCAAAGGATTCTAGGTAACAGAACGTGGTCTGGGCCACACAAGTCACCCAATCTTGGATTCCCCTAGGTCTCTAGTTTTCAGAAATGCACAGGTTTGGTAGGTTTCCCTAGGTGCCGGCAGAGCTAGAGGCCAAAATCTATAGGTAGGCACTTTGCAAAAAACACCTCTGTTTTCTTTAAAAAAATTGGATGTGTCCACGTTGCGCTTTGGGGCGTTTCCTGTCGCGGGCGCTAGGCCTACCCACACAAGTGAGGTATCATTTTTATCGGGAGACTTGGGGGAAAGCTGGGTGGAAGGAAATTTGTGGCTCCTCTCAGATTCCAGAACTTTCTGCCACAGAAATGTGAGGAACATGTGTTTTTTTAGCCAAATTTTGAGGCTTGCAAAGGATTCCGGGTAACAGAACCTGGTCCGAGCCACACAAGTCACCCCATCTTGGATTCCCCTAGGTCTCTAGTTTTCAGAAATGCACAGGTTTGGTAGGTTTCCCTAGGTGCCCGGCTGAGCTAGAGGCCAAAATCTACAGGTAGGCACTTTGCAAAAAACACCTCTGTTTTCATTCAAAAAATTGGATGTGTCCACTTTGCGCTTTGGGGCGTTTCCTGTCTCGGGCGCTAGGCCTACCCACATAAGTGAGGTATCATTTTTATTGAGAGACTTGGGGGAACGCTGGGTGGAAGGAAATTTGTGGCTCCTCTCTGATTCCACAACTTTCTGCCACAGAAATGTGAGGAACATGTGTTCTTTTAGCCAAATTTTGAGGTTTGCAAAGGATTCTGGGTAACAGAACCTGGTCCGAGCCACACAAGTCACCCCATCTTGGATTCCCCTAGGTCTCTAGTTTTCAGAAATGCACAGGTTTGGTAGGTTTCCCTAGGTGCCGGCTGAGCTAGAGGCCAAAATCTACAGGTAGGCACTTTGCAAAAAACAACTCTGTTTTCTTTCAAAAATTTGGATGTGTCCACGTTGCGCTTTGGGGCGTTTCCTGTCGCGGGCGCTAGGCCTACCCACACAAGTGAGGTATCATTTTTTATCGGGAGACTTGGGGGAACGCTGGGTGGAAGGAAATTTGTGGCTCCTCTCAGATTCCAGAACTTTCTGCCACAGAAATGTGAGGAACATGTGTTTTTTAGCCAAATTTTGAGGTTTGCAAAGGATTCTGGGTAACAGAACCTGGTCCGAGCCACACAAGTCACCCCATCTTGGATTCCCATAGGTCTCTAGTTTTCAGAAATGCACAGGTTTGGTAGGTTTCCCTAGGTGCCGGCTGAGCTAGAGGCTAAAATCTACAGGTAGGCACTTTGCAAAAAACAACTCTGTTTTCTTTCAAAAATTTGGATGTGTCCACGTTGCGCTTTGGGGCGTTTCCTGTCGCGGGCGCTAGGCCTACCCACACAAGTGAGGTATCATTTTTATCGGGAGACTTGGGGGAACGCTGGGTGGAAGGAAATTTGTGGCTCCTCTCAGATTCCAGAACTTTCTGCCACAGAAATGTGAGGAACATGTGTTTTTTAGCCAAGTTGTGAGGTTTGCAAAGGATTCTGGGTGACAGAACCTGGTCCGAGCCACACAAGTCACCCCATCTTGGATTCCCCTAGGTCTCTAGTTTTCAGAAATGCACAGGTTTGGTAGGTTTCCCTAGGTGCCGGCAGAGCTAGAGGCCAAAATCTACAGGTAGGCACTTTGCAACAAACAACTCTGTTTTCTTTCAAAAATTTGGATGTGTCCACGTTGCGCTTTGGGGCGTTTCCTGTCGCGGGCGCTAGGCCTACCCACACAAGTGAGGTATCATTTTTAATCGGAAGACTTGGGGGAACGCTGGGTGGAAGGAAATTTGTGGCTCCTCTCAGATTACAGAACTTTCTTCCACCGAAATGTGAGGAACATGTGTTTTTTTAGCCAAATTTTGAGGCTTGCAAAGGATTCTGGGTAACAGAACCTGGTCCGAGCCACACAAGTCACCCCATCTTGGATTCCCCAAGGTCTCTAGTTTTCAGAAATGCACAGGTTTGGTAGGTTTCCCTAGGTGCCGGCTGAGCTAGAGGCCCAAATCTACAGGTAGGCACTTTGCAAAAAACACCTCTGTTTTCTTTCATAAAATTGGATGTGTCCACGTTGCGCTGTGGGGCGTTTCCTGTCACGGGCGCTAGGCCTACCCACACAAGTGAGGTATCATTTTTATCGAGAGACATGGGGGAACGCTGGGTGGAAGGAAATTTGTGGCTCCTCTCAGATTACAGAACTTTCTGCCACCGAAATGTGAGGAACATGTGTTTTTTTAGCCACATTTTGAGGTTTGCAAAGGATTCTGGGTAACAGAACCTGGTGCGAGCCACACAAGTCACCCCATCTTGGATTCCCCTAGGTCTCTAGTTTTCAGAAATGCACAGGTTTGGTAGGTTTCCCTAGGTGCCGGCAGAGGTAGAGGCCAAAATCTACAGGTAGGCACTTTGTAAAAAACAACTCTGTTTTCTTTCAAAAATGTGGATGTGTCCACGTTGCGCTTTGGGGCGTTTCCTGTCGCGGGCATTAGGCCTACCCACACAAGTGAGGTATAATTTTTATCGGGAGACTTGGGGGAACGCTGGGTGGAAGGAAATTTGTGGCTCCTCTCAGATTCCAGAACTTTCTGCCACAGAAATGTGAGGAACATCTGTTTTTTTAGCCAAATTTTGAGGTTTGCAAAGGATTCTGGGTAACAGAACCTGGTCCGAGCCACACAAGTCACCCCATCTTGGATTCCCCTAGGTCTCTAGTTTTCAGAAATGCACAGGTTTGGTAGGTTTCCCTAGGTGCCGGCTGAGCTAGAGGCCAAAATCTATAGGTAGGCACTTTGCAAAAAACAACTCTGTTTTCTTTCAAAAAATTGGATGTGTCCACGTTGCGCTTTGGGGCGTTTCCTGTCGCGGGCGCTAGGCCTACCCACACAAGTGAGGTATCATTTTTATCGGGAGTCTTGGGGGAACGCTGGGTGGAAGGAAATTTGTGGCTCCTCTCAGATTCCAGAACTTTCTGCCACAGAAATGTGAGGAACATGTGTTTTTTATTCAAATATTGAGGTTTGCAAAGGATTCTGGGTAACAGAACCTGGTCCGAGCCACACAAGTCACCCCATCTTGGATTCCCCTAGGTCTCTAGTTTTCAGAAATGCACAGGTTTGGTAGGTTTCCCTAGGTGCCGGCAGAGGTAGAGGCCAAAATCTACAGGTAGGCACTTTGCAAAAAACAACTCTGTTTTCTTTCAAAAATTTGGATGTGTCCACGTTGCGCTTTGGGGCGTTTCCTGTCGCGGGCGCTAGGCCTACCCACACAAGTGAGGTATCATTTTTATCGGGAGACTTGGGGGAACGCTGGGTGGAAGGAAATTCGTGGTTACTCTCAGATTCCAGAACTTTCTGAAACAGAAATGTGAGGAACATGTGTTTTTTTAGCCAAATTTTGAGGCTTGCAAAGGATTCTAGGTAACAGAACGTGGTCTGAGCCACACAAGTCACCCAATCTTGGATTCCCCTAGGTCTCTAGTTTTCAGAAATGCACAGGTTTGGTAGGTTTCCCTAGGTGCCGGCAGAGCTAGAGGCCAAAATCTATAGGTAGGCACTTTGCAAAAAACACCTCTGTTTTCTTTCAAAAAATTGGATGTGTCCACGTTGCGCTTTGGGGCGTTTCCTGTCGCGGGCGCTAGGCCTACCCACACAAGTGAGGTATCATTTTTATCGGGAGACTTGGGGGAACGCTGGGT
Organism: Pleurodeles waltl; assembly: GCF_031143425.1. Taxonomy (NCBI): domain Eukaryota; kingdom Metazoa; phylum Chordata; class Amphibia; order Caudata; family Salamandridae; genus Pleurodeles; species Pleurodeles waltl. The sequence continues at coordinate 184,104 of NW_027149907.1, forward strand.
GGAAGGACATTTGTGGCTCCTCTCAGATTCCAGAACTTTCTGCCACAGAAATGTGAGGAACATGTGTTTTTTTAGCCAAATTTTGAGGCTTGCAAAGGATTCTGGGTAACAGAACCTGGTCCGAGCCACACAAGTCACCCCATCTTGGATTCCCCTAGGTCTCTAGTTTTCAGAAATGCACAGGTTTGGTAGGTTTCCCTAGGTGCCGGCTGAGCTAGAGGCCAAAATCTACAGGTAGGCACTTTGCAAAAAACAACTCTGTTTTCTTTCAAAAATTTGGATGTGTCCACGTTGCGCTTTGGGGCGTTTCCTGTCGCGGGCGCTAGGCCTACCCACACAAGTGAGGTATCATTTTTATCGGGAGACTTGGGGGAACGCTGGGTGGAAGGAAATTTGTGGCTCCTCTCAGATTCCAGAACTTTCTGCCACAGAAATGTGAGGAACATGTGTTTTTTTAGCCAAATTTTGAGGCTTGCAAAGGATTCTGGGTAACAGAACCTGGTCCGAGCCACACAAGTCACCCCATCTTGGATTCCCCTAGGTCTCTAGTTTTCAGAAATGCACAGGTTTGGTAGGTTTCCCTAGGTGCCCGGCTGAGCTAGAGGCCAAAATCTACAGGTAGGCACTTTGCAAAAAACACCTCTGTTTTCATTCAAAAAATTGGATGTGTCCACTTTGCGCTTTGGGGCGTTTCCTGTCTCGGGCGCTAGGCCTACCCACATAAGTGAGGTATCATTTTTATTGAGAGACTTGGGGGAACGCAGGGTGGAAGGAAATTTGTGGCTCCTCTCTGATTCCACAACTTTCTGCCACAGAAATGTGAGGAACATGTGTTCTTTTAGCCACATTTTGAGGTTTGCAAAGGATTCTGGGTAACAGAACCTGGTCCAAGCCACACGAGTCACCGCATCTTGGATTCCCCTAGGTCGCTAGTTTTCAGAAATGCACAGGCTTGGTAGGTTTCCCTAGGTGCCGGCTGAGCTAGAGGCCAAAATCTACAGGTAGGCACTTTGCAAAAAACACCTCTGTTTTCTTTCAAAAAATTGGATGCGTCCACGTTGCGCTTTAGGACGTTTCCTGTCACGGGCGCTAGGCCTACCCACACAAGTGAGGTATCATTTTTTATCGGGAGACTTGGGGGAACGCTGGGTGGAAGGAAATTTGTGGCTCCTCTCAGATTCCAGAACTTTCTGCCACAGAAATGTGAGGAACATGTGTTTTTTTAGCCAAATTTTGAGGCTTGCAAAGGATTCTGGGTAACAGAACCTGGTCCGAGCCACACAAGTCACCCCATCTTGGATTCCCCTAGGTCTCTAGTTTTCAGAAATGCACAGGTTTGGTAGGTTTCCCTAGGTGCCGGCTGAGCTAGAGGCCAAAATCTACAGGTAGGCACTTTGCAAAAAACACCTCTGTTTTCTTTCAAAAAAATTGGATATGTCCTCGTTGCGCTTTGGGGCGTTTCCTGTCGCGGGCACTAGGCCTACCCACACAAGTGAGGTATCATTTTTATCGGGAGACTTGGGGGAACGCTGGGTGGAAGGAAATTTGTGGCTCCTCTCAGATTCCAGAACTTTCTGCCACAGAAATGTGAGGAACATGTGTTTTTTAGCCAAATTTTGAGGTTTGCAAAGGATTCTGGGTAACAGAACCTGGTCCGAGCCACACAAGTCACCCCATCTTGGATTCCCATAGGTCTCTAGTTTTCAGAAATGCACAGGTTTGGTAGGTTTCCCTAGGTGCCGGCTGAGCTAGAGGCCAAAATCTACAGGTAGGCACTTTGCAAAAAACAACTCTGTTTTCTTTCAAAAATTTGGATGTGTCCACGTTGCGCTTTGGGGCGTTTCCTGTCGCGGGCGCTAGGCCTACCCACACAAGTAAGGTATCATTTTTATCGGGAGACTTGGGGGAACGCTGGGTGGAAGGAAATTTGTGGCTCCTCTCAGATTCCAGAACTTTCTGCCACAGAAATATGAGGAACATGTGTTTTTTTAGCCAAATTTTGAGGTTTGCAAAGGATTCTGGGTAACAGAACCTGGTCCAAGCCACACAAGTCACCCCATCTTGGATTCCCCTAGGTCTCTAGTTTTCAGAAATGCACAGGTTTGGTAGGTTTCCCTAGGTGCCGGCTGAGCTAGAGGACAACATCTACAGGTAGGCACTTTGCAAAAAACACCTCTGTTTTCTTTCAAAAAATTGGATGCGTCCACGTTGCGCTTTGGGACCTTTCCTGTCACGGGCGCTAGGCCTACACAGACAAGTGAGGTATCATTTTTATCAGGAGACTTGGGGGAACGCTGGGTGGAAGGAAATTTGTGTCTCCTCTCAGATTCCAGAACTTTCTGCCACAGAAATGTGAGGAACATGTGTTTTTTAGCCAAGTTGTGAGGTTTGCAAAGGATTCTGGGTGACAGAACCTGGTCCAAGCCACACAAGTCACCCCATCTTGGATTCCCCTAGGTCTCTAGTTTTCAGAAATGCACAGGTTTGGTAGGTTTCCCTAGGTGCCGGCAGAGCTAGAGGCCAAAATCTACAGGTAGGCACTTTGCAACAAACAACTCTGTTTTCTTTCAAAAATTTGGATGTGTCCACGTTGCGCTTTGGGGCGTTTCCTGTCGCGGGCGCTAGGCCTACCCACACAAGTGAGGTATCATTTTTATCGGAAGACTTGGGGGAACGCTGGGTGGAAGGAAATTTGTGGCTCCTCTCAGATTACAGAACTTTCTTCCACCGAAATGTGAGGAACATGTGTTTTTTTAGCCAAATTTTGAGGCTTGCAAAGGATTCTGGGTAACAGAACCTGGTCCGAGCCACACAAGTTACCCCATCTTGGATTCCCCAAGGTCTCTAGTTTTCAGAAATGCACAGGTTTGGTAGGTTTCCCTAGGTGCCGGCTGAGCTAGAGGCCCAAATCTACAGGTAGGCACTTTGCAAAAAACACCTCTGTTTTCTTTCATAAAATTGGATGTGTCCACGTTGCGCTGTGGGGCGTTTCCTGTCACGGGCGCTAGGCCTACCCACACAAGTGAGGTATCATTTTTATCGAGAGACATGGGGGAACGCTGGGTGGAAGGAAATTTGTGGCTCCTCTCAGATTACAGAACTTTCTGCCACCGAAATGTGAGGAACATGTGTTTTTTTCGCCACATTTTGAGGCTTGCAAAGGATTCTGGGTAACAAAACCTGGTCCGAGCCACACAAGTCACCCCATCTTGGATTCCCCTAGGTCTCTAGTTTTCAGAAATGCACAGGTTTGGTAGGTTTCCCTCGGTGCCGGCTGAGCTAAAGGCCAAAATCTACAGGTAGGCACTTTGCAAAAAACACCTCTGTTTTCTTTCAAAAAAATTGGATATGTCCTCGTTGCGCTTTGGGGCGTTTCCTGTCGCGGGCACTAGGCCTACCCACACAAGTGAGGTATCATTTTTATCGGGAGACTTGGGGGAACGCTGGGTGGAAGGAAATTTGTGGCTCCTCTCAGATTCCAGAACTTTCTGCCACAGAAATGTGAGGAACATGTGTTTTTTAGCCAAATTTTGAGGTTTGCAAAGGATTCTGGGTAACAGAACCTGGTCCGAGCCACACAAGTCACCCCATCTTGGATTCCCATAGGTCTCTAGTTTTCAGAAATGCACAGGTTTGGTAGGTTTCCCTAGGTGCCGGCTGAGCTAGAGGCCAAAATCTACAGGTAGGCACTTTGCAAAAAACAACTCTGTTTTCTTTCAAAAATTTGGATGTGTCCACGTTGCGCTTTGGGGCGTTTCCTGTCGCGGGCGCTAGGCCTACCCACACAAGTGAGGTATCATTTTTATCGGGAGACTTGGGGGAACGCTGGGTGGAAGGAAATTTGTGGCTCCTCTCAGATTCCAGAACTTTCTGCCACAGAAATATGAGGAACATGTGTTTTTTTAGCCAAATTTTGAGGTTTGCAAAGGATTCTGGGTAACAGAACCTGGTCCAAGCCACACAAGTCACCCCATCTTGGATTCCCCTAGGTCTCTAGTTTTCAGAAATGCACAGGTTTGGTAGGTTTCCCTAGGTGCCGGCTGAGCTAGAGGCCAACATCTACAGGTAGGCACTTTGCAAAAAACACCTCTGTTTTCTTTCAAATAATTGGATGCGTCCACGTTGCGCTTTGGGACCTTTCCTGTCACGGGCGCTAGGCCTACACAGACAAGTGAGGTATCATTTTTATCAGGAGACTTGGGGGAACGCTGGGTGGAAGGAAATTTGTGTCTCCTCTCAGATTCCAGAACTTTCTGCCACAGAAATGTGAGGAACATGTGTTTTTTAGCCAAGTTGTGAGGTTTGCAAAGGATTCTGGGTGACAGAACCTGGTCCAAGCCACACAAGTCACCCCATCTTGGATTCCCCTAGGTCTCTAGTTTTCAGAAATGCACAGGTTTGGTAGGTTTCCCTAGGTGCCGGCAGAGCTAGAGGCCAAAATCTACAGGTAGGCACTTTGCAACAAACAACTCTGTTTTCTTTCAAAAATTTGGATGTGTCCACGTTGCGCTTTGGGGCGTTTCCTGTCGCGGGCGCTAGGCCTACCCACACAAGTGAGGTATCATTTTTATCGGAAGACTTGGGGGAACGCTGGGTGGAAGGAAATTTGTGGCTCCTCTCAGATTACAGAACTTTCTTCCACCGAAATGTGAGGAACATGTGTTTTTTTAGCCAAATTTTGAGGCTTGCAAAGGATTCTGGGTAACAGAACCTGGTCCGAGCCACACAAGTCACCCCATCTTGGATTCCCCAAGGTCTCTAGTTTTCAGAAATGCACAGGTTTGGTAGGTTTCCCTAGGTGCCGGCTGAGCTAGAGGCCCAAATCTACAGGTAGGCACTTTGCAAAAAACACCTCTGTTTTCTTTCATAAAATTGGATGTGTCCACGTTGCGCTGTGGGGCGTTTCCTGTCACGGGCGCTAGGCCTACCCACACAAGTGAGGTATAATTTTTATCGAGAGACATGGGGGAACGCTGGGTGGAAGGAAATTTGTGGCTCCTCTCAGATTACAGAACTTTCTGCCACCGAAATGTGAGGAACATGTGTTTTTTTAGCCACATTTTGAGGCTTGCAAAGGATTCTGGGTAACAAAACCTGGTCCGAGCCACACAAGTCACCCCATCTTGGATTCCCCTAGGTCTCTAGTTTTCAGAAATGCACAGGTTTGGTAGGTTTCCCTCGGTGCCGGCTGAGCTAAAGGCCAAAATCTACAGGTAGGCACTTTGCAAAAAACACCTCTGTTTTCTTTCAAAAATTTGGATGTGTCCACGTTGCGCTTTGGGGCGTTTCCTGTCGCGGGCATTAGGCCTACCCACACAAGTGAGGTATAATTTTTATCGGGAGACTTGGGGGAACGCTGGGTGGAAGGAAATTTCTGGCTACTCTCAGATTCCAGAACTTTCTGCCACAGAAATGTGAGGAACATGTGTTTTTTTAGCCAAATTTTGAGGCTTGCAAAGGATTCTGGGTAACAGAACCTGGTCCGAGCCACACAAGTCACCCCATCTTGGATTCCCCTAGGTCTCTAGTTTTCAGAAATGCACAGGTTTGGTAGGTTTCCCTAGGTGCCGGCTGAGCTAGAGGCCCAAATCTACAGGTAGGCACTTTGCAAAAAACACCTCTGTTTTCTTTCAAAAAATTGGATGCGTCCACGTTGCGCTTTGGGACATTTCCTGTCACGGGCGCTAGGCCTACCCACACAAGTGAGGTATCATTTTTATCGGGAGACTTGGGGGAACGCTGGGTGGAAGGAAATTTGTGGCTCCTCTTAGATTCCAGAACTTTCTGCCACAGAAATGTGAGGAACATGTGTTTTTTAGCCAAATTTTGAGGTTTGCAAAGGATTCTGGGTAACAGAACCTGGTCCGAGCCACACAAGTCACCCCATCTTGGATTCCCCTAGGTCTCTAGTTTTCAGAAATGCACAGGTTTGGTAGGCTTCCCTAGGTGCCGGCTGAGCTAGAGGCCAAAATCTACAGGTAGGCACTTTGCAAAAAACAACTCTGTTTTCTTTCAAAAAATTGGATGTGTCCACTTTGCGCTTTCGGACGTTTCCTGTCATGGGCGCTAGGCCTACCCACACAAGTGAGGTATCATTTTTATCGGGAGACTTGGGGGAACACTGGGTGGAAGGAAATTTGTGGCTCCTCTCAGATTCCAGAACTTTCTGCCACAGAAATGTGAGGAACATGTGTTTTTTATTCAAATATTGAGGTTTGCAAAGGATTCTGGGTAACAGAACCTGGTGCGAGCCACACAAGTCACCCCATCTTGGATTCCCGTAGGTCTCTAGTTTTCAGAAATGCACAGGTTTGGTAGGTTTCCCTAGGTGCCGGCAGAGGTAGAGGCCAAAATCTACAGGTAGGCACTTTGCAAAAAACAACTCTGTTTTCTTTCAAAAATTTGGATGTGTCCACGTTGCGCTTTGGGGCGTTTCCTGTCGCGGGCGCTAGGCCTACCCACACAAGTGAGGTATCATTTTTATCGGGAGACTTGGGGGAACGCTGGGTGGAAGGAAATTTGTGGCTCCTCTCAGATTCCAGAACTTTCTGCCACAGAAATGTGAGGAACATGTGTTTTTTAGCCAAATTTTGAGGTTTGCAAAGGATTCTGGGTAACAGAACCTGGTCCGAGCCACACAAGTCACCCCATCTTGGATTCCCCTAGGTCTCTAGTTTTCAGAAATGCACAGGTTTGGTAGGTTTCCCTAGGTGCCGGCTGAGCTAGAGGCCAAAATCTACAGGTAGGCACTTTGCAAAAAACACCTCTGTTTTCATTCAAAAAATTGGATGTGTCCACTTTGCGCTTTGGGGCGTTTCCTGTCTCGGGCGCTAGGCCTACCCACATAAGTGAGGTATCATTTTTATTGAGAGACTTGGGGGAACACTGGGTGGAAGGAAATTTGTGGCTCCTCTCTGATTCCACAACTTTCTGCCACAGAAATGTGAGGAACATGTGTTCTTTTAGCCACATTTTGAGGTTTGCAAAGGATTCTGGGTAACAGAACCTGGTCCAAGCCACACGAGTCACCGCATCTTGGATTCCCCTAAGTCGCTAGTTTTCAGAAATGCACAGGCTTGGTACGTTTCCCTAGGTGCCGGCTGAGCTAGAGGCCAAAATCTACAGGTAGGCACTTTGCAAAAAACACCTCTGTTTTCTTTCAAAAAATTGGATGCGTCCACGTTGCGCTTTGGGACGTTTCCTGTCACGGGCGCTAGGCCTACCCACACAAGTGAGGTATCATTTTTATCGGGAGACTTGGGGGAACGCTGGGTGGAAGGAAATTTGTGGCTCCTCTCAGATTCCAGAACTTTCTGCCACAGAAATGTGAGGAACATGTGTTTTTTAGCCAAATTTTGAGGTTTGCAAAGGATTCTGGGTAACAGAACCTGGTCCGAGCCACACAAGTCACCCCATCTTGGATTCCCCTAGGTCTCTAGTTTTTAGAAATGCACAGGTTTGGTAGGTTTCCCTAGGTGCCGGCTGAGCTAGAGGCCAAAATCTACAGGTAGGCACTTTGCAAAAAACAACTCTGTTTTCTTTCAAAAATTTGGATGTGTCCACGTTGCGCTTTGGGGCGTCTCCTGTCGCGGGCGCTAGGCCTACCCACACAAGTGAGGTATCATTTTTATCTTGAGACTTGGGGGAACGCTGGGTGGAAGGAAATTTGTGGCTCCTCTCAGATTCCAGAACTTTCTGCCACAGAAATATGAGGAACATGTGTTTTTTTAGCCAAATTTTGAGGTTTGCAAGGGATTCTGGGTAACAGAACCTGGTCCAAGCCACACAAGTCACCCCATCTTGGATTCCCCTAGGTCTCTAGTTTTCAGAAATGCACAGGTTTGGTAGGTTTCCCTAGGTGCCGGCTGAGCTAGAGGCCAACATCTACAGGTAGGCACTTTGCAAAAAACACCTCTGTTTTCTTTCAAAAAATTGGATGCGTCCACGTTGCGCTTTGGGACGTTTCCTGTCACGGGCGCTAGGCCTACCCACACAAGTGAGGTATCATTTTTATCGGGAGACTTGGGGGAACGCTGGGTGGAAGGAAATTTGTGGCTCCTCTCAGATTCCAGAACTTTCTGCCACAGAAATGTGAGGAACATGTGTTTTTTAGCCAAATTTTGAGGATTGCAAAGGATTCTGGGTAACAGAACCTGGTCCGAGCAACACAAGTCACCCCATCTTGGATTCCCCTAGGTCTCTAGTTTTCAGAAATGCACAGGTTTGGTAGGTTTCCCTAGGTGCCCGGCTGAGCTAGAGGCCAAAATCTACAGGTAGGCACTTTGCAAAAAACACCTCTGTTTTCATTCAAAAAATTGGATGTGTCCACTTTGCGCTTTGGGGCGTTTCCTGTCTCGGGCGCTAGGCCTACCCACATAAGTGAGGTATCATTTTTATTGAGAGACTTGGGGGAACGCTGGGTGGAAGGAAATTTGTGGCTCCTCTCTGATTCCACAACTTTCTGCCACAGAAATGTGAGGAACATGTGTTCTTTTAGCCACATTTTGAGGTTTGCAAAGGATTCTGGGTAACAGAACCTGGTCCAAGCCACACAAGTCACCCCATCTTGGATTCCCCTAGGTCTCTAGTTTTCAGAAATGCACAGGTTTGGTAGGTTTCCCTAGGTGCCGGCTGAGCTAGAGGCCAACATCTACAGGTAGGCACTTTGCAAAAAACACCTCTGTTTTCTTTCAAAAAATTGGATGCGTCCACGTTGCGCTTTGGGACCTTTCCTGTCACGGGCGCTAGGCCTACACAGACAAGTGAGGTATCATTTTTATCAGGAGACTTGGGGGAACGCTGGGTGGAAGGAAATGTGTGTCTCCTCTCAGATTCCAGAACTTTCTGCCACAGAAATGTGAGGAACATGTGTTTTTTAGCCAAGTTGTGAGGTTTGCAAAGGATTCTGGGTGACAGAAACTGGTCCAAGCCACACAAGTCACCCCATCTTGGATTCCCCTAGGTCTCTAGTTTTCAGAAATGCACAGGTTTGGTAGGTTTCCCTAGGTGCCGGCAGAGCTAGAGGCCAAAATCTACAGGTAGGCACTTTGCAACAAACAACTCTGTTTTCTTTCAAAAATTTGGATGTGTCCACGTTGCGCTTTGGGGCGTTTCCTGTCGCGGGCGCTAGGCCTACCCACACAAGTGAGGTATCATTTTTATCGGAAGACTTGGGGGAACGCTGGGTGGAAGGAAATTTGTGGCTCCTCTCAGATTACAGAACTTTCTTCCACCGAAATGTGAGGAACATGTGTTTTTTTAGCCAAATTTTGAGGCTTGCAAAGGATTCTGGGTAACAGAACCTGGTCCGAGCCACACAAGTCACCCCATCTTGGATTCCCCAAGGTCTCTAGTTTTCAGAAATGCACAGGTTTGGTAGGTTTCCCTAGGTGCCGGCTGAGCTAGAGGCCCAAATCTACAGGTAGGCACTTTGCAAAAAACACCTCTGTTTTCTTTCATAAAATTGGATGTGTCCACGTTGCGCTGTGGGGCGTTTCCTGTCACGGGCGCTAGGCCTACCCACACAAGTGAGGTATCATTTTTATCGAGAGACATGGGGGAACGCTGGGTGGAAGGAAATTTGTGGCTCCTCTCAGATTACAGAACTTTCTGCCACCGAAATGTGAGGAACATGTGTTTTTTTAGCCACATTTTGAGGCTTGCAAAGGATTCTGGGTAACAAAACCTGGTCCGAGCCACACAAGTCACCCCATCTTGGATTCCCCTAGGTCTCTAGTTTTCAGAAATGCACAGGTTTGGTAGGTTTCCCTCGGTGCCGGCTGAGCTAAAGGCCAAAATCTACAGGTAGGCACTTTGCAAAAAACACCTCTGTTTTCTTTCAAAAATTTGGATGTGTCCACGTTGCGCTTTGGGGCGTTTCCTGTCGCGGGCATTAGGCCTACCCACACAAGTGAGGTATAATTTTTATCGGGAGACTTGGGGGAACGCTGGGTGGAAGGAAATTTCTGGCTACTCTCAGATTCCAGAACTTTCTGCCACAGAAATGTGAGGAACATGTGTTTTTTTAGCCAAATTTTGAGGCTTGCAAAGGATTCTGGGTAACAGAACCTGGTCCGAGCCACACAAGTCACCCCATCTTGGATTCCCCTAGGTCTCTAGTTTTCAGAAATGCACAGGTTTGGTAGGTTTCCCTAGGTGCCGGCTGAGCTAGAGTCCCAAATCTACAGGTAGGCACTTTGCAAAAAACACCTCTGTTTTCTTTCAAAAAATTGGATGCGTCCACGTTGCGCTTTGGGACGTTTCCTGTCACGGGCGCTAGGCCTACCCACACAAGTGAGGTATCATTTTTATCGGGAGACTTGGGGGAACGCTGGGTGGAAGGAAATTTGTGGCTCCTCTTAGATTCCAGAACTTTCTGCCACAGAAATGTGAGGAACATGTGTTTTTTAGCCAAATTTTGAGGTTTGCAAAGGATTCTGGGTAACAGAACCTGGTCCGAGCAACACAAGTCACCCCATCTTGGATTCCCCTAGGTCTCTAGTTTTCAGAAATGCACAGGTTTGGTAGGCTTCCCTAGGTGCCGGCTGAGCTAGAGGCCAAAATCTACAGGTAGGCACTTTGCAAAAAACAACTCTGTTTTCTTTCAAAAAATTGGATGTGTCCACTTTGCGCTTTCGGACGTTTCCTGTCATGGGCGCTAGGCCTACCCACACAAGTGAGGTATCATTTTTATCGGGAGACTTGGGGGAACACTGGGTGGAAGGAAATTTGTGGCTCCTCTCAGATTCCAGAACTTTCTGCCACAGAAATGTGAGGAACATGTGTTTTTTATTCAAATATTGAGGTTTGCAAAGGATTCTGGGTAACAGAACCTGGTGCGAGCCACACAAGTCACCCCATCTTGGATTCCCGTAGGTCTCTAGTTTTCAGAAATGCACAGGTTTGGTAGGCTTCCCTAGGTGCCGGCTGAGCTAGAGGCCAAAATCTACAGGTAGGCACTTTGCAAAAAACAACTCTGTTTTCTTTCAAAAAATTGGATGTGTCCACTTTGCGCTTTCGGACGTTTCCTGTCATGGGCGCTAGGCCTACCCACACAAGTGAGGTATCATTTTTATCGGAAGACTTGGGGGAACGCTGGGTGGAAGGAAATTTGTGGCTCCTCTCAGATTCCAGAACTTTCTGCCACAGAAATGTGAGGAACATGTGTTTTTTAGCCAAATTTTGAGGTTTGCAAAGGATTCTGGGTAACAGAACCTGGTCCGAGCCACACAAGTCACCCCATCTTGGATTCCCCTAGGTCTCTAGTTTTCAGAAATGCACAGGTTTGGTAGGTTTCCCTAGGTGCCGGCTGAGCTAGAGGCCAAAATCTACAGGTAGGCACTTTGCAAAAAACACCTCTGTTTTCATTAAAAAAATTGGATGTGTCCACTTTGCGCTTTGGGGCGTTTCCTGTCTCGGGCGCTAGGCCTACCCACATAAGTGAGGTATCATTTTTATTGAGAGACTTGGGGGAACACTGGGTGGAAGGAAATTTGTGGCTCCTCTCTGATTCCACAACTTTCTGCCACAGAAATGTGAGGAACATGTGTTCTTTTAGCCACATTTTGAGGTTTGCAAAGGATTCTGGGTAACAGAACCTGGTCCAAGCCACACGAGTCACCGCATCTTGGATTCCCCTAAGTCGCTAGTTTTCAGAAATGCACAGGCTTGGTAGGTTTCCCTAGGTGCCGGCTGAGCTAGAGGCCAAAATCTACAGGTAGGCACTTTGCAAAAAACACCTCTGTTTTCTTTAAAAAAATTGGATGCGTCCACGTTGCGCTTTGGGACGTTTCCTGTCACGGGCGCTAGGCCTACCCACACAAGTGAGGTATCATTTTTATCGGGAGACTTGGGGGAACGCTGGGTGGAAGGAAATTTGTGGCTCCTCTCAGATTCCAGAACTTTCTGCCACAGAAATGTGAGGAACATGTGTTTTTTAGCCAAATTTTGAGGTTTGCAAAGGATTCTGGGTAACAGAACCTGGTCCGAGCCACACAAGTCACCCCATCTTGGATTCCCCTAGGTCTCTAGTTTTTAGAAATGCACAGGTTTGGTAGGTTTCCCTCGGTGCCGGCTGAGCTAGAGGCCAAAATCTACAGGTAGGCACTTTGCAAAAAACAACTCTGTTTTCTTTCAAAAATTTGGATGTGTCCACGTTGCGCTTTGGGGCGTCTCCTGTCGCGGGCGCTAGGCCTACCCACACAAGTGAGGTATCATTTTTATCTTGAGACTTGGGGGAACGCTGGGTGGAAGGAAATTTGTGGCTCCTCTCAGATTCCAGAACTTTCTGCCACAGAAATATGAGGAACATGTGTTTTTTTAGCCAAATTTTGAGGTTTGCAAGGGATTCTGGGTAACAGAACCTGGTCCAAGCCACACAAGTCACCCCATCTTGGATTCCCCTAGGTCTCTAGTTTTCAGAAATGCACAGGTTTGGTAGGTTTCCCTAGGTGCCGGCTGAGCTAGAGGCCAACATCTACAGGTAGGCACTTTGCAAAAAACACCTCTGTTTTCTTTCAAAAAATTGGATGCGTCCACGTTGCGCTTTGGGACGTTTCCTGTCACGGGCGCTAGGCCTACCCACACAAGTGAGGTATCATTTTTATCGGAAGACTTGGGGGAACGCTGGGTGGAAGGAAATTTGTGGCTCCTCTCAGATTCCAGAACTTTCTGCCACAGAAATGTGAGGAACATGTGTTTTTTAGCCAAATTTTGAGGATTGCAAAGGATTCTGGGTAACAGAACCTGGTCCGAGCCACACAAGTCACCCCATCTTGGATTCCCCTAGGTCTCTAGTTTTCAGAAATGCACAGGTTTGGTAGGTTTCCCTAGGTGCCCGGCTGAGCTAGAGGCCAAAATCTACAGGTAGGCACTTTGCAAAAAACACCTCTGTTTTCATTCAAAAAATTGGATGTGTCCACTTTGCGCTTTGGGGCGTTTCCTGTCTCGGGCGCTAGGCCTACCCACATAAGTGAGGTATCATTTTTATTGAGAGACTTGGGGGAACGCTGGGTGGAAGGAAATTTGTGGCTCCTCTCTGATTCCACAACTTTCTGCCACAGAAATGTGAGGAACATGTGTTCTTTTAGCCACATTTTGAGGTTTGCAAAGGATTTTGGGTAACAGAACCTGGTCCAAGCCACACGAGTCACCGCATCTTGGATTCCCCTAGGTCGCTAGTTTTCAGAAATGCACAGGCTTGGTAGGTTTCCCTAGGTGTCGGCTGAGCTAGAGGCCAAAATCTACAGGTAGGCACTTTGCAAAAAACACCTCTGTTTTCTTTCAAAAAATTGGATGCGTCCACGTTGCGCTTTGGGACGTTTCCTGTCACGGGCGCTAGGCCTACCCACACAAGTGAGGTATCATTTTTATCGGGAGACTTGGGGGAACGCTGGGTGGAAGGAAATTTGTGGCTCCTCTCAGATTCCAGAACTTTCTGCCACAGAAATGTGAGGAACATGTGTTTTTTAGCCAAATTTTGAGGTTTGCAAAGGATTCTGGGTAACAGAACCTGGTCCGAGCCACACAAGTCACGCCATCTTGGATTCCCCTAGGTCTCTAGTTTTTAGAAATGCACAGGTTTGGTAGGTTTCCATAGGTGCCGGCTGAGCTAGTGGCCAAAATCTACAGGTAGGCACTTTGCAAAAAACAACTCTGTTTTCTTTCAAAAATTTGGATGTGTCCACGTTGCGCTTTGGGGCGTCTCCTGTCGCGGGCGCTAGGCCTACCCACACAAGTGAGGTATAATTTTTATCGGGAGACTTGGGGGAACGCTGTGTGGAAGGAAATTTGTGGCTCCTCTCAGATTCCAGAACTTTCTGCCACAGAAATATGAGGAAATTGTGTTTTTTTAGCCAAATTTTGAGGTTTGCAAGGGATTCTGGGTAACAGAACCTGGTCCAAGCCACACAAGTCACCCCATCTTGGATTCCCCTAGGTCTCTAGTTTTCAGAAATGCACAGGTTTGGTAGGTTTCCCTAGGTGCCGGCTGAGCTAGAGGCCAACATCTACAGGTAGGCACTTTGCAAAAAACACCTCTGTTTTCTTTCAAAAAATTGGATGCGTCCACGTTGCGCTTTGGGACGTTTCCTGTCACGGGCGCTAGGCCTACCCAGACAAGTGAGGTATCATTTTTATCAGGAGACTTGGGGGAACGCTGGGTTGAAGGAAATTTGTGGCTCCTCTCAGATTCCAGAACTTTCTGCCACAGAAATGTGAGGAACATGTGTTTTTTAGCCAAGTTGTGAGGTTTGCAAAGGATTCTGGGTGACAGAACCTGGTCCGAGCCACACAAGTCACCCCATCTTGGATTCCCCTAGGTCTCTAGTTTTCAGAAATGAACAGGTTTGGTAGGTTTCCCTAGGTGCCGGCAGAGCTAGAGGCCAAAATCTACAGGTAGGCACTTTGCAAAAAACAACTCTGTTTTCTTTCAAAAATTTGGATGTGTCCACGTTGCGCTTTGGGGCGTTTCCTGTCGCGGGCGCTAGGCCTACCCACACAAGTGAGGTATCATTTTTATCGGGAGACTTGGGGGAACGCTGGGTGGAAGGAAATTTGTGGCTCCTCTCAGATTACAGAACTTTCTGCCACCGAAATGTGAGGAACATGTGTTTTTTTAGCCAAATTTTGAGGCTTGCAAAGGATTCTGGGTAACAGAACCTGGTCCGAGCCACACAAGTCACCCCATCTTGGATTCCCCAAGGTCTCTAGTTTTCAGAAATGCACAGGTTTGGTAGGTATCCCTAGGTGCCGGCTGAGCTAGAGGCCCAAATCTACAGGTAGGCACTTTGCAAAAAACACCTCTGTTTTCTTTCATAAAATTGGATGTGTCCACGTTGCGCTGTGGGCCGTTTCCTGTCACGGGCGCTAGGCCTACCCACACAAGTGAGGTATCATTTTTATCGAGAGACTTGGGGGAACGCTGGGTGGAAGGAAATTTGTGGCTCCTCTCAGATTCCAGAACATTCTGCAACAGAAATGTGAGGAACATGTGTTTTTTTAGCCAAATTTTGAGGTTTGAAAAGGATTCTGGGTAACAGAACCTGGTACGAGCCACACAAGTCACCCCATCTTGGATTCCCCTAGGTCTCTAGTTTTCAGAAATGCACAGGTTTGGTAGGTTTCCCTAGGTTACGGCTGAGCTAGAGGCCAAAATCTACAGGTAGGCACTTTGCATAAAACACCTCTGTTTTCTTTCAAAAAATTTGATGTGTCCACTTTGCGCTTTCGGACGTTTCCTGTCACGGGCGCTAGGCCTACCCACACAAGTGAGGTATCATTTTTATCGGGAGACTTGGGGGAACACTGGGTGGAAGGAAATTTGTGGCTCCTCTCAGATTCCAGAACTTTCTGCCACAGAAATGTGAGGAGCATGTGTTTTTTATTCAAATATTGAGGTTTGCAAAGGATTCTGGGTAACAGAACCTGGTCCGAGCCACACAAGTCACCCCATCTTGGATTCCCCTAGGTCTCTAGTTTTCAGAAATGCACAGGTTTGGTAGGTTTCCCTAGGTGCCGGCAGAGGTAGAGGCCAAAATCTACAGGTAGGCACTTTGCAAAAAACAACTCTGTTTTCTTTCAAAAATTTGGATGTGTCCACGTTGCGCTTTGGGGCATTTCCTGTCGCGGGCGCTAGGCCTACCCACACAAGGGAGGTATCATTTTAACGGGAGACTTGGGGGAACGCTGGGTGGAAGGAAATTCGTGGTTACTCTCAGATTCCAGAACTTTCTGCCACAGAAATGAGAGGAACATGTGTTTTTTTAGCCAAATTTTGAGGCTTGCAAAGGATTCTAGGTAACAGAACCTGGTCTGAGCCACACAAGTCACCCAATCTTGGATTCCCCTAGGTCACCCAAGTGAGGTATCATTTTTATCGGGAGACTTGGGGGAACGCTGGGTGGAAGGAAATTTGTGGCTCCTCTCAGATTCCAGAACTTTCTGCCACAGAAATGTGAGGAACATGTGTTTTTTTAGCCAAATTTTGAGGCTTGCAAAGGATTCTGGGTAACAGAACCTGGTCCGAGCCACACAAGTCACCCCATCTTGGATTCCCCTAGGTCTCTAGTTTTCAGAAATGCACAGGTTTGGTAGGTTTCCTAAGGTGCCCGGCTGAGCTAGAGGCCAAAATCTACAGGTAGGCACTTTGCAAAAAACAACTCTGTTTTCAGAAATGCACAGGCTTGGTAGGTTTCCCTAGGTGCCGGCTGAGCTAGAGGCCAAAATCTACAGGTAGGCACTTTGCAAAAAACACCTCTGTTTTCTTTAAAAAAATTGGATGCGTCCACGTTGCGCTTTGGGACGTTTCCTGTCACGGGCGCTAGGCCTACCCACACAAGAGAGGTATCATTTGTATCGGGAGACTTGGGGGAACGCTGGATGGAAGGAAATGTGTGGCTTCTCTCAGATTCCAGAACTTTCTGCCACAGAAATGTGAGGAACATGTGTTTTTTAGCCAAATTTTGAGGTTTGCAAAGGATTCTGGGTAACAGAATCTGGTCCGAGCCATACAAGTCACCCCATCTTGGATTCCCCTAGGTCTCTAGTTTTCAGAAATGCACAGGTTTGGTAGGTTTCCCTAGGTGCCGGCTGAGCTAGAGGCCAAAATCTACAGGTAGGCACTTTGCAAAAAACACCTCTGTTTTCTTTCAAAAAATTTGATGCGTCCACGTTGCGCTTTGGGACTTTTCCTGTCACGGGCGCTAGGCCTACCCACACAAGTGAGGTATCATTTTTATCGGGAGACTTGGGGGAACGCTGGATGGAAGGAAATTTGTGGCTCCTCTCAGATTCTAGAACTTTCTGCCACAGAAATGTGAGGAACATGTGTTTTTTAGCCACATTTTGAGGTTTGAAAAGGATTCTGGGTAATAGAACCTGGTCCGAGCCACACAAGTCACCCCATCTTGGATTCCCCTAGGTCTCTAGTTTTCAGAAATGCACAGGTTAGGTATGTTTCCCTAGGTGCCGGCTGAGCTAGAGGCCAAAATCTACAGGTAGGCTTTTTGCAAAAAACACCTCTGTTTTCTTTCAAAAAATTGGATGTGTCCACGTTGCGCTTTCGGACGTTTCCTGTCACGGGCGCTAGGCCTACCCACACAAGTGAGGTATCATTTTTATCGGGAGACTTGGGGGAACACTGGGTGGAAGGAAATTTGTGGCTCCTCTCAGATTCCAGAACTTTCTGCCACAGAAATGTGAGGAACATGTGTTTTTTATTTAAATATTGAGGTTTGCAAAGGATTCTGGGTAACAGAACCTGGTCCGAGCCACACAAGTCACCCCATCTTGGATTCCCCTAGGTCTCTAGTTTTCAGAAATGCACAGGTTTGGTAGGTTTCCCTAGGTGCCGGCAGAGCTAGAGGCCAAAATCTACAGGTAGGCACTTTGCAAAAAACAACTCTGTTTTCTTTCAAAAATTTGGATGTGTCCACATTGCGCTTTGGGGCGTTTCCTGTCGCGGGCGCTATGCCTACCCACACAAGTGAGGTATCATTTTTATCGGGAGACTTGGGGGAACGCTGGGTGGAAGGAAATTTGTGGCTCCTCTCAGATTCCAGAACTTTCTGCCACAGAAATGTGAGGAACATGTGTTTTTTTAGTCCAAATTTTGAGGTTTGCAAAGGATTCTGGGTAACAGAACCTGGTCCGAGCCACACAAGTCACCCCATCTTGGATTCCCCTAGGTCTCTAGTTTTCAGAAATGCACAGGTTTGGTAGGTTTCCCTAGGTGACGTCTGAGCTAGAGGCCCAAATCTACAGGTAGGCACTTTGCAAAAAACACCTCTGTTTTCTTTCAAACAATTGGATGCGTCCATGTTGCGCTTTGGGACGTTTCCTGTCACGGGCGCTAGGCCTACCCACACAAGTGAGGTATCATTTTTATCGGGAGACTTGGGGGAACGCTGGATGGAAGGAAATTTGTGGCTCCTCTCAGATTCCAGAACTTTCTGCCACAGAAATGTGAGGAACATGTGTTTTTTAGCCAAATGTTGAGGTTTGCAAAGGATTCTGGGTAACAGAACCTGGTCCGAGCCACACAAGTCACCCCATCTTGGATTCCCCTAGGTCTCTAGTTTTCAGAAATGCACAGGTTTGGTAGGTTTCCCTAGGTGCCGGCAGAGCTAGAGGCCAAAATCTACAGGTAGGCACTTTGCAAAAAACAACTCTGTTTTCTTTCAAAAATTTGGATGTGTCCACGTTGCGCTTTGGGGCGTTTCCTGTCGCGGGCGCTAGGCCTACCCACACAAGTGAGGTATCATTTTTATCGGGAGACTTGGGGGAACGCTGGGTGGAAGCAAATTTGTGGCTACTCTCAGATTCCAGAACTTTCTGCCACAGAAATGTGAGGAACATGTGTTTTTTTAGCCAAATTTTGAGGCTTGCAAAGGATTCTGGGTAACAAAACCTGGTCCGAGCCACACAAGTCACCCCATCTTGGATTCCAATCGGTCTCTAGTTTTCAGAAATGCACAGGTTTGGTAGGTTTCCCTAGGTGCCGGCTGAGCTAGAGGCCAAAATCTACAGGTAGGCACTTTGCAAAAAACACCTCTGTTTTCTTTCAAAAAATTTGATGCGTCCACGTTGCGCTTTGGGACGTTTCCTGTCACGGGCGCTAGGCCTACCCACACAAGTGAGGTATCATTTTTATCGGGAGACTTGGGGGAACGCTGGGTGGAAGGAAATTTGTGGCTCCTTCCAGATTCCAGAACATTCTGCCACAGAAATGTGAGGAACATGTGTTTTTTTAGCCAAATTTTGAGGTTTGCAAAGGATTCTGGGTAACAAAACCTTGTCCGAGCCACACAAGTCACCCCATCTTGGATTCCCCTAGGTCTCTAGTTTTCAGAAATGCACAGGTTTGGTAAGTTTCCCTAGGTGCCGGCTGAGCTAGAGGCCCAAATCTACAGGTAGGCACTTTGCAAAAAACACCTCTGTTTTCTTTCAAAAAATTGGATGCGTCCACGTTGAGCTTTGTGACGTTTCCTTTCACGGGCGCTAGGCCTACCCACACAAGTGAGGTATCATTTTTATCGGGAGACTTGGGGGAACGCTGGATGGAAGGAAATTTGTGGCTCCTCTCAGATTCCAGAACTTTCTGCCACAGAAATGTGAGGAACATGTGTTTTTTAGCCAAATTTTGAGGTTTGCAAAGGATTCTGGGTAACAGAACCTGGTCCGACCCACACAAGTCACCCCATCTTGGATTCCCCTAGGTCTCTAGTTTTCAGAAATGCACAGGTTTGGTAGGTTTCCCTAGGTGCCGGCTGAACTAGAGGCCAAAATCTACAGGTATGCACTTTGCAAAAAACACCTCAGTTTTCTTTAAAAAAATTGGATGTGTCCACGTTGCGCTTTGGGGCGTTTCCTGTCGCAGGCGCTAGGCCTACCCACACAAGTGAGGTATCATTTTTATCGAGAGACTTGGGGGAACGCTGGGTGGAAGGAAATTTGTGGCTCCTCTCAGATTCCAGAACTTTCTGCCACAGAAATGTGAGGAACATGTGTTTTTTTAGACAAATTTTGAGGTTTGCAAAGGATTCTGGGTAACAGAACCTGGTCCGAGCCACACAAGTCACCCCATCTTGGATTCCCCTAGGTCTCTAGTTTTCAGAAATGCACAGGTTTGGTAGGTTTCCCTAGGTGCCGGCTGAGCTAGAGGCCAAAATCTACAGGTAGGCACTTTGCAAAAAACACCTCTGTTTTCTTTCAAAAAATTGGATGTGTCCACGTTGCGCTTTGGGGCGTTTCCTGTCGCAGGTGCTAGGCCTACCCACACAAGTGAGGTATCATTTTTATCGAGAGACTTGGGGGAACGATGGGTGGAAGGAAATTTGTGGCTCCTCTCAGATTCCAGAACTTTCTGCCACAGAAATGTGAGGAACATGTGTTTTTTTAGCCAAATTTTGAGGTTTGCAAAGGATTCTGGGTAACAGAACATTGTCCGAGCCACATAAGTCACCCCATCTTGGATTCCCCTAGGTCTCTAGTTTTCAGAAATGCACAGGTTTGGTAGGTTTCCCTAGGTGCCGGCTGAGCTAGAGGCCAAAATCTACAGGTAGGCACTTTGCAAAAAACACCTCTGTTTTCTTTCAAAAAATTGGATGCGTCCACGTTGCGCTTTGGGACGTTTCCTGTCACGGGCGCTAGGCCTACCCACACAAGTGAGGTATCATTTTTATCGGGAGACTTGGGGGAACGCTGGGTGGAAGGAAATTTGTGGCTCCTCTCAGATTCCAGAACTTTCTGCCACAGAAATGTGAGGAACATGTGTTTTTTAGCCAAATTTTGAGGTTTGCAAAGGATTCTGGGTAACAGAACCTGGTCCGAGCCACACAAGTCACCCCATCTTGGATTCCCCTAGGTCTCTAGTTTTCAGAAATGCACAGGTTTGGTAGGTTTCCCTAGGTGCCGGCTGAGCTAGAGGCCCAAATCTACAGGTAGGCACTTTGCAAAAAACACCTCTGTTTTCTTTCAAAAAATTGTATGCGTCCACGTTGCGCTTTGGGACGTTTTCTGTCGCAGGCGCTAGTCCTACCCACACAAGTGAGGTATCATTTTTATCGAGAGACTTGGGGGAACGCTGGGTGGAAGGAAATTTGTGGCTACTCTCAGATTCCAGAACTTTCTGCCACAGAAATGTGAGGAACATGTGTTTTTTTAGCCAAATTTTGAGGTTTGCAAAGGATTCTGGGTAACAGAACCTGGTCCGAGCCACGCAAGTCACCCCATCTTGGATTCCCCTAGGTCTCTAGTTTTTAGAAATGCAAAGGTTTGGTAGGTTTCCCTAGGTGCCGGCTGAGCTAGAGGCCAAAATCTACAGGTAGGCACTTTGCAAAAAACACCTCTGTTTTCTTTCAAAAATGTGGATGCGTCCACGTTGCGCTTTGGGGCGTTTCCTGTCGCGGGCGCTAGGCCTACCAACACAAGTGAGGTATAATTTTTATCGGGAGACTTGGGGGAACGCTGGGTGGAAGGAAATTTCTGGCTACTCTCAGATTCCAGAACTTTCTGCCACAGAAATGTGAGGAACATGTGGTTTTTTAGCCAGATTTTGAGGCTTGCAAAGGATTCTGGGTAACAGAACCTGGTCCGAGCCACACAAGTCAACCCATCTTGGATTCCCCTAGGTCTCTAGTTTTCAGAAATGCACAGGTTTGGTAGGTTTCCCTAGGTGCCGGCTGAGCTAGAGGCCCAAATCTACAGGTAGGCACTTTGCAAAAAACACCTCTGTTTTCTTTAAAAAAAACTGGATATGTCCTCGTTGCGCTTTGGGGCGTTTCCTGTCGCGGGCACTAGGCCTACCCACACAAGTGAGGTATCATTTTTATCGGGAGACTTGGGGGAACGCTGGGTAGAAGGAAATTTGTGGCTCCTATCAGATTCCAGAACTTTCTGCCACAGAAATGTGAGGAACATGTGTTTTTTAGCCAAATTTTGAGGTTTGCAAAGGATTCTGGGTAACAGAACCTGGTCCGAGCCGCACAAGTCACCCCATCTTGGATTCCCCTAGGTCTCTAGTTTTCAGAAATGCACAGGTTTGGTAAGTTTCCCTAGGTGCCGGCTGAGCTAGAGGCCAAAATCTACAGGTAGGCACTTTGCAAAAAACACCTCTGTTTTCTTTCAAAAAATTGGATGTGTCCACGTTGTGCTTTGGGGCGTTTCCTGTCGCAGGTGCTAGGCCTACCCACACAAGTGAGGTATCATTTTTATCGAGAGACTTGGGGGAACGCTGGGTGGAAGGAAATTTGTGGCTCCTCTCAGATTCCAGAACTTTCTGCCACAGAAATGTGAGGAACATGTGTTTTTTTAGCCAAATTTTGAGGTTTGCAAAGGATTCTGGGTAACAGAACCTGGTCCGAGCCACATAAGTCACCCCATCTTGGATTCCCCTAGGTCTCTAGTTTTCAGAAATGCACAGGTTTGGTAGGTTTCCCTAGGTGCCGGCTGAGCTAGAGGCCAAAATCTACAGGTAGGCACTTTGCAAAAAACACCTCTGTTTTCTTTAAAAAAATTGGATGCGTCCACGTTGCGCTCTGGGACGTTTCCTGTCACGGGCGCTAGGCCTACCCACACAAGTGAGGTATCATTTTTATCGGGAGACTTGGGGGAACGCTGGGTGGAAGGAAATTTGTGGCTGCTCTCAGATTCCAGAACTTTCTGCCACAGAAATGTGAGGAACATGTGTTTTTTAGCCAAATTTTGAGGTTTGCAAAGGATTCTGGGTAACAGAACCTGGTCCGAGCCACACAAGTCACCCCATCTTGGATTCCCCTAGGTCTCTAGTTTTCAGAAATGCACAGGTTTGGTAGGTTTCCCTAGGTGCCGGCTGAGCTAGAGGCCCAAATCTACAGGTAGGCACTTTGCAAAAAACACCTCTGTTTTCTTTAAAAAAATTGGATGCGTCCACGTTGCGCTTTGGGACGTTTTCTGTCGCAGGCGCTAGGCCTACCCACACAAGTGAGGTATCATTTTTATCGAGAGACTTGGGGGAACGCTGGGTAGAAGGAAATTTGTGGCTACTCTCAGATTCCAGAACTTTCTGCCACAGAAATGTGAGGAACATGTGTTTTTTTAGCCAAATTTTGAGGTTTGCAAAGTTTTCTGGGTAACAGAACCTGGTCCGAGCCACACAAGTCACCCCATCTTGGATTCCCCTAGGTCTCTAGTTTTCAGAAATGCAAAGGTTTGGTAGGTTTCCCTAGGTGCCGGCTGAGCTAGAGGCCAAAATCTACAGGTAGGCACTTTGCAAAAAACACCTCTGTTTTCTTTCAAAAATGTGGATGCGTCCACGTTGCGCTTTGGGGCGTTTCCTGTCGCGGGCGCTAGGCCTACCAACACAAGTGAGGTATAATTTTTATCGGGAGACTTGGGGGAACGCTGGGTGGAAGGAAATTTGTGGCTCCTCTCAGATTCCAGAACTTTCTGCCACAGAAATGTGAGGAACATGTGTTTTTTAGCCAAATTTTGAGGTTTGCAAAGGATTCTGGGTAACAGAACCTGGTCCGAGCCACACAAGTCAACCCATCTTGGATTCCCCTAGGTCTCTAGTTTTCAGAAATGCACAGGTTTGGTAGGTTTCCCTAGGTGCCGGCTGAACTAGAGGCCAAAATCCACAGCTAGGCACTTTGCAAAAAACACCTCTGTTTTCTTTTAAAAAATTGGATGTGTCCACGTTGCGCTTTGGGGCGTTTCCTGTCGCAGGCGCTAGGCCTACCCACACAAGTGAGGTATCATTTTTATCGAGAGACTTGGGGGAACGCTGGGTGGAAGGAAATTTGTGGCTCCTCTCAGATTCCAGAACTTTCTGCCACAGAAATGTGAGGAAAATGTGTTTTTTTAGCCAAATTTTGAGGTTTGCAAAGGATTCTGGGTAACAGAACCTGGTCCGAGCCACACAAGTCACCCCTTCTTGGATTCCCCTAGGTCTCTAGTTTTCAGAAATGCACAGGTTTGGTAAGTTTCCCTAGGTGCCGGCTGAGCTAGAGGCCAAAATCTACAGGTAGGCACTTTGCAAAAAACACCTCTGTTTTCTTTCAAAAAAATTGGATATGTCCTCGTTGCGCTTTGGGGCGTTTCCTGTCGCGGGCACTAGGCCTACCCACACAAGTGAGGTATCATTTTTATCGGGAGACTTGGGGGAACGCTGGGTGGAAGGAAATTTGTGGCTCCTCTCAGATTCCAGAACTTTCTGCCACAGAAATGTGAGGAACATGTGGTTTTTAGCCAAATTTTGAGGTTTGCAAAGGATTCTGGGTAACAGAACCTGGTCCGAGCCACACAAGTCACCCCATCTTGGATTCCCCTAGGACTCTAGTTTTCAGAAATGCACAGGTTTGGTAGGTTTCCCTAGGTGCCGGCTGAGCTAGAGGCCCAAATCTACAGGTAGGCACTTTGCAAAAAACACCTCTGTTTTCTTTCAAAAAATTGGATGCGTCCACGTTGCGCTTTGGGACGTTTTCTGTCGCAGGCGCTAGTCCTACCCACACAAGTGAGGTATCATTTTTATCGAGAGACTTGGGGGAACGCTGGGTGGAAGGAAATTTGTGGCTACTCTCAGATTCCAGAACTTTCTGTCACAGAAATGTGAGGAACATGTGTTTTTTTAGCCAAATTTTGAGGTTTGCAAAGGATTCTCGGTAACAGAACCTGGTCCGAGCCACGCAAGTCACCCCATCTTGGATTCCCCTAGGTCTCTAGTTTTCAGAAATGCAAAGGTTTGGTAGGTTTCCCTAGGTGCCGGCTGAGCTAGAGGCAAAAATCTACAGGTAGGCACTTTGCAAAAAACACCTCTGTTTTCTTTAAAAAATGTGGATGCGTCCACGTTGCGCTTTGGGGCGTTTCCTGTCGCGGGCGCTAGGCCTACCAACACAAGTGAGGTATAATTTTTATCGGGAGACTTGGGGGAACGCAGGGTGGAAGGAAATTTCTGGCTACTCTCAGATTCCAGAACTTTCTGCCACAGAAATGTGAGGAACATGTGGTTTTTTAGCCAGATTTTGAGGCTTGCAAAGGATTCTGGGTAACAGAACCTGGTCCGAGCCACACAAGTCAACCCATCTTGGATTCCCCTAGGTCTCTAGTTTTCAGAAATGCACAGGTTTGGTAGGTTTCCCTAGGTGCCGGCTGAGCTAGAGGCCAAAATCTACAGGTAGGCACTTTGCAAAAAACACCTCTGTTTTCTTTAAAAAAAACTGGATATGTCCTCGTTGCGCTTTGGGGCGTTTCCTGTCGCGGGCACTAGGCCTACCCACACAAGTGAGGTATCATTTTTATCGGGAGACTTGGGGGAACGCTGGGTGGAAGGAAATTTGTGGCTCCTCTCAGATTCCAGAACTTTCTGCCACAGAAATGTGAGGAACATGTATTTTTTAGCCAAATTTTGAGGTTTGCAAAGGATTCTGGGTAACAGAACCTGGTCCGAGCCGCACAAGTCACCCCATCTTGGATTCCCCTAGGTCTCTAGTTTTCAGAAATGCACAGGTTTGGTAAGTTTCCCTAGGTGCCGGCTGAGCTAGAGGCCAAAATCTACAGGTAGGCACTTTGCAAAAAACACCTCTGTTTTCTTTCAAAAAATTGGATGTGTCCACGTTGTGCTTTGGGGCGTTTCCTGTCGCAGGTGCTAGGCCTACCCACACAAGTGAGGTATCATTTTTATCGAGAGACTTGGGGGAACGCTGGGTGGAAGGAAATTTGTGGCTCCTCTCAGATTCCAGAACTTTCTGCCACAGAAATGTGACGAACATGTGTTTTTTTAGCCAAATTTTGAGGTTTGCAAAGGATTCTGGGTAACAGAACCTGGTCCGAGCCACATAAGTCACCCCATCATGGATTCCCCTAGGTCTCTAGTTTTCAGAAATGCACAGGTTTGGTAGGTTTCCCTAGGTGCCGGCTGAGCTAGAGGCCAAAATCTACAGGTAGGCACTTTGCAAAAAACACCTCTGTTTTCTTTCAAAAAATTGGATGCGTCCACGTTGCGCTCTGTGACGTTTCCTGTCACGGGCGCTAGGCCTACCCACACAAGTGAGGTATCATTTTTATCGGGAGACTTGGGGGAACGCTGGGTGGAAGGAAATTTGTGGCTGCTCTCAGATTCCAGAACTTTCTGCCACAGAAATGTGAGGAACATGTGTTTTTTAGCCAAATTTTGAGGTTTGCAAAGGATTCTGGGTAACAGAACCTGGTCCGAGCCACACAAGTCACCCCATCTTGGATTCCCCTAGGTCTCTAGTTTTCAGAAATGCACAGGTTTGGTAGGTTTCCCTAGGTGCCGGCTGAGCTAGAGGCCCAAATCTACAGGTAGGCACTTTGCAAAAAACACCTCTGTTTTCTTTCAAAAAATTGGATGCGTCCACGTTGCGCTTTGGGACGTTTTCTGTCGCAGGCGCTAGGCCTACCCACACAAGTGAGGTATCATTTTTATCGAGAGACTAGGGGGAACGCTGGGTGGAAGGAAATTTGTGGCTACTCTCAGATTCCAGAACTTTCTGCCACAGAAATGTGAGGAACATGTGTTTTTTTAGCCAAATTTTGAGGTTTGCAAAGGATTCTGGGTAACAGAACCTGGTCCGAGCCACACAAGTCACCCCATCTTGGATTCCCCTAGGTCTCTAGTTTTCAGAAATGCAAAGGTTTGGTAGGTTTCCCTAGGTGCCGGCTGAGCTAGAGGCCAAAATCTACAGGTAGGCACTTTGCAAAAAACACCTCTGTTTTCTTTCAAAAATGTGGATGCGTCCACGTTGCGCTTTGGGGCGTTTCCTGTCGTGGGCGCTAGGCCTACCAACACAAGTGAGGTATAATTTTTATCGGGAGACTTGGGGGAACGCTGGGTGGAAGGAAATTTCTGGCTACTCTCAGATTCCAGAACTTTCTGCCACAGAAATGTGAGGAACATGTGGTTTTTTAGCCAGATTTTGAGGCTTGCAAAGGATTCTGGGTAACAGAACCTGGTCCGAGCCACACAAGTCAACCCATCTTTGATTCCCCTAGGTCTCTAGTTTTCAGAAATGCACAGGTTTGGTAGGTTTCCCTAGGTGCTGGCTGAGCTAGAGGCCAAAATCTACAGGTAGGCACTTTGCAAAAA
The DNA here is from genome assembly GCF_031143425.1 of Pleurodeles waltl. NCBI lineage: Eukaryota > Metazoa > Chordata > Amphibia > Caudata > Salamandridae > Pleurodeles > Pleurodeles waltl. The sequence continues at coordinate 210,685 of NW_027149907.1, forward strand.
ACACCTCTGTTTTCTTTCAAAAAAATTGGATATGTCCTCGTTGCGCTTTGGGGCGTTTCCTGTCGCGGGCACTAGGCCTACCCACACAAGTGAGGTATCATTTTTATCGGGAGACTTGGGGGAACGCTGGGTGGAAGGAAATTTGTGGCTCCTCTCAGATTCCAGAACTTTCTGCCACAGAAATGTGATGAACATGTGTTTTTTAGCCAAATTTTGAGGTTTGCAAAGGATTCTGGGTAACAGAACCTGGTCCGAGCCTCACAAGTCACCCTATCTTGGATTCCCCTAGGTCTCTAGTTTTCAGAAATGCACAGGTTTGGTAGGTTTCCCTAGGTGCCGGCTGAACTAGAGGCCAAAATCTACAGGTAGGCACTTTGCAAAAAACACCTCTGTTTTCTTTAAAAAAATTGGATGTGTCCACGTTGCGCTTTGGGGCGTTTCCTGTCGCAGGCGCTAGGCCTACCCACACAAGTGAGGTATCATTTTTATCGAGAGACTTGGGGGAATGCTGGGTGGAAGGAAATTTGTGGCTCCTCTCAGATTCCAGAACTTTCTGCCACAGAAATGTGAGGAAAATGTGTTTTTTTAGCCAAATTTTGAGGTTTGCAAAGGATTCTGGGTAACAAAACCTGGTCCGAGCCACACAAGTCACCCCTTCTTGGATTCCCCTAGGTCTCTAGTTTTCAGAAATGCACAGGTTTGGTAAGTTTCCCTAGGTGCCGGCTGAGCTAGAGGCCAAAATCTACAGGTAGGCACTTTGCAAAAAACACCTCTGTTTTCTTTCAAAAAATTGGATGTGTCCACGTTGCGCTTTGGGGCGTTTCCTGTCGCAGGTGCTAGGCCTACCCACACAAGTGAGGTATCATTTTTATCGAGAGACTTGGGGGAACGCTGGGTGGAAGGAAATTTGTGGCTCCTCTCAGATTCCAGAACTTTCTGCCACAGAAATGTGAGGAACATGTGTTTTTTTAGCCAAATTTTGAGGTTTGCAAAGGATTCTGGGTAACAGAAACTGGTCCGAGCCACATAAGTCACCCCATCTTGGATTCCCCTAGGTCTCTAGTTTTCAGAAATGCACAGGTTTGGTAGGTTTCCCTAGGTGCCGGCTGAGCTAGAGGCCAAAATCTACAGGTAGGCACTTTGCAAAAAACACCTCTGTTTTCTTTCAAAAAATTGGATGCGTCCACGTTGCGCTCTGGGACGTTTCCTGTCACGGGCGCTAGGCCTACCCACACAAATGAGGTATCATTTTTATCGGGAGACTTGGGGGAACGCTGGGTGGAAGGACATTTGTGGCTGGTCTCAGATTCCAGAACTTTCTGCCACAGAAATGTGAGGAACATGTGTTTTTTAGCCAAATTTTGAGGTTTGCAAAGGATTCTGGGTAACAGAACCTGGTCCGAGCCACACAAGTCACCCCATCTTGGATTCCCCTAGGTACTTAGTTTTCAGAAATGCACAGGTTTGGTAGGTTTCCCTAGGTGCCGGCAGAGCTAGAGGCCAAAATCTACAGGTAGGCACTTTGCAAAAAACAACTCTGTTTTCTTTCAAAAAATTGGATGTGTCCACGTTGCGCTTTGGGGCGTTTCCTGTCGCAGGTGCTAGGCCTACCCACACAAGTGAGGTATCATTTTTATCGAGAGACTTGGGGGAACGCTGGGTGGAAGGAAATTTGTGGCTCCTCTCAGATTCCAGAACTTTCTGCCACAGAAATGTGAGGAACATGTGTTTTTTTAGCCAAATTTTGAGGTTTGCAAAGGATTCTGGGTAACAGAACCTGGTCCGAGCCACATAAGTCACCCCATCTTGGATTCCCCTAGGTCTCTAGTTTTCAGAAATGCACAGGTTTGGTAGGTTTCCCTAGGTGCCGGCTGAGCTAGAGGCCAAAATCTACAGGTAGGCACTTTGCAAAAAACACCTCTGTTTTCTTTCAAACAATTGGATGCGTCCACGTTGCGCTCTGGGACGTTTCCTGTCACGGGCACTAGGCCTACCCACACAAGTGAGGTATCATTTTTATCGGGAGACTTGGGGGAACGCTGGGTGGAAGGAAATTTGTGGCTGCTCTCAGATTCCAGAACTTTCTGCCACAGAAATGTGAGGAACATGTGTTTTTTAGCCAAATTTTGAGGTTTGCAAAGGATTCTGGGTAACAGAACCTGGTCCGAGCCACACAAGTCACCCCATCTTGGATTCCCCTAGGTACTTAGATTTCAGAAATGCACAGGTTTGGTAGGTTTCCCTAGGTGCCGGCAGAGCTAGAGGCCAAAATCTACAGGTAGGCACTTTGCAAAAAACAACTCTGTTTTCTTTCAAAAATTTGGATGTGTCCACGTTGCGCTTTGGGGCGTTTCCTGTCGCGGGCGCTAGGCCTACCCACACAAGTGAGGTATCATTTTTATCGGGAGACTTGAGGGAACGCTGGGTGGAAGGAAATTTGTGGCTCCTCTCAGATTCCAGAACTTTCTGCCACAGAAATGTGAGGAACATGTGTTTTTTTAGCCAAATTTTGAGGCTTGCAAAGGATTCTGGGTAACAGAACCTGGTCCGAGCCACACAAGTCACCCCATCTTGGATTCCCCTAGGTCTCTAGTTTTCAGAAATGCAAAGGTTTGGTAGGTTTCCCTAGGTGCCGGCTGAGCTAGAGGCCAAAATCTACAGGTAGGCACTTTGCAAAAAACACCTTTGTTTTCTTTCAAAAATGTGGATGCGTCCACGTTGCGCTTTGGGGCGTTTCCTGTCGCGGGCGCTAGGCCTACCCACACAAGTGAGGTATAATTTTTATCGGGAGACTTGGGGGAACGCTGGGTGGAAGGAAATTTCTGGCTACTCTCAGATTCCAGAACTTTCTGCCACAGAAATGTGAGGAACATGTGGTTTTTTAGCCAGATTTTGAGGCTTGCAAAGGATTCTAGGTAACAGAAACTGGTCCGAGCCACACAAGTCAACCCATCTTGGATTCCCCTAGGTCTCTAGTTTTCAGAAATGCACAGGTTTGGTAGGTTTCCCTAGGTGCCGGCTGAGCTAGAGGCCAAAATCTACAGGTAGGCACTTTGCAAAAAACACCTCTGTTTTCTTTCAAAAAAATTGGATATGTCCTCGTTGCGCTTTGGGGCGTTTCCTGTCGCGGGCACTAGGCCTACCCACACAAGTGAGGTATCATTTTTATCGGGAGACTTGGGGGAACGCTGGGTGGAAGGAAATTTGTGGCTCCTCTCAGATTCCAGAACTTTCTGCCACAGAAATGTGAGGAACATGTGTTTTTTAGCCAAATTTTGAGGTTTGCAAAGGATTCTGGGTAACAGAACCTGGTCCGAGCCACACAAGTCACCCCATCTTGGATTCCCCTAGGTCTCTAGTTTTCAGAAATGCACAAGTTTGGTATGTTTCCCTAGGTGCCGGCAGAGCTAGAGGCCAAAATCTACAGGTAGGCACTTTGCAAAAAACAACTCTGATTTCTTTCAAAAATTTGGATGTGTCCACGTTTCGCTTTGGGGCGTTTCCTGTCGCGGGCGCTAAGCCTACCCACACAAGTGAGGTATCATTTTTATCGGGAAACTTGGGGGAACGCTGGGTGGAAGGAAATTTTTGGCTACTCTCAGATTGCAGAACTTTCTGCCACAGAAATGTGAGGAACATGTGTTTTTTTCGCCAAATTTTGAGGCTTGCAAAGGATTCTGGGTAACAGAACCTGGTCCGAGCCATACAAGTCACCCCATCTTGGATTCCCCTAGGTCTCTAGATTTCAGAAATGCACAGGTTTGTAGGTTTCCCTAGGTGCCGGCTGAGCTAGAGGCCAAAATCTACAGGTAGGCACTTTGCAAAAAACACCTCTGTTTTCTTTCAAAAAATTGGATGCGTCCACGTTGCGCTTTGGGACGTTTTCTGTCGCAGGCGCTAGGCCTACCCACACAAGTGAGGTATCATTTTTATCGAGAGACTTGGGGGAACGCTGGGTGGAAGGAAATTTGTGGCTCCTCCCAGATTCCAGAACTTTCTGCCACAGAAATGTGAGGAACATGTGTTTTTTTAGCCAAATTTTGAGGTTTGCAAAGGATTCTGGGTAACAGAACCTGGTCCGAGCCACACAAGTCACCCCATCTTGGATTCCCCTAGGTCTCTAGTTTTCAGAAATGCACAGGTTTGGTAGGTTTCCCTAGGTGCCGGCTGAGCTAGAGGCCAAAATCTACAAGTAGGCACTTTGCAAAAAACACCTCTGTTTTCTTTCAAAAAATTGGATGTGTCCACGTTGCGCTTTGGGGCGTTTCCTGTCGCAGGTGCTAGGCCTACCCACACAAGTGAGGTATCATTTTTATCGAGAGACTTGGGGGAACGCTGGGTGGAAGCAAATTTGTGGCTACTCTCAGATTCCAGAACTTTCTGCCACAGAAATGTGAGGAACATGTGTTTTTTTAGCCAAATTTTGAGGCTTGCAAAGGATTCTGGGTAACAAAACCTGGTCCGAGCCACACAAGTCACCCCATCTTGGATTCCAATCGGTCTCTAATTTTCAGAAATGCACAGGTTTGGTAGGTTTCCCTAGGTGCCGGCTGAACTAGAGGCCAAAATCTACAGGTAGGCACTTTGCAAAAAACACCTCTGTTTTCTTTCAAAAAATTGGATGCGTCCACGTTGCGCTTTGGGACGTTTCCTGTCACGGGCGCTAGGCCTACCCACACAAGTGAGGTATCATTTTTATCAGGAGACTTGGGGGAACGCTGGGTGGAAGGAAATTTGTGGTTCCTTCCAGATTCCAGAACATTCTGCCACAGAAATGTGAGGAACATGTGTTTTTTTAGCCAAATTTTGAGGTTTGCAAAGGATTCTGGGTAACAGAACCTTGTCCGAGCCACACAAGTCACCCCATCTTGGATTCCCCTAGGTCTCTAGTTTTCAGAAATGCACAGGTTTGGTAAGTTTCCCTAGGTGCCGGCTGAGCTAGAGGCCCAAATCTACAGGTAGGCACTTTGCAAAAAACACCTCTGTTTTCTTTAAAAAAATTGGATGCGTCCATGTAGAGCTTTGTGACGTTTCCTTTCACGGGCGCTAGGCCTACCCACACAAGTGAGGTATCATTTTTATCGGGAGACTTGGGGGAACGCTGGATGGAAGGAAATTTGTGGCTCCTCTCAGATTCCAGAACATTCTGCCACAGAAATGTGAGGAACATGTGTTTTTTAGCCAAATTTTGAGGTTTGCAAAGGATTCTGGGTAACAGAACCTGGTCCGACCCACACAAGTCACCCAATCTTGGATTCCCCTAGGTCTCTAGTTTTCAGAAATGCACAGGTTTGGTAAGTTTCCCTAGGTGCCGGCTGAGCTAGAGGCCCAAATCTACAGGTAGGCACTTTGCAAAAAACACCTCTGTTTTCTTTCAAAAAATTGGATGCGTCCACGTTGAGCTTTGTGACGTTTCCTTTCACGGGCGCCAGGCCTACCCACACAAGTGAGGTATCATTTTTATCGGGAGACTTGGGGGAACGCTGGATGGAAGGAAATTTGTGGCTCCTCTCAGATTCCAGAACTTTCTGCCACAGAAATGTGAGGAACATGTGTTTTTTAGCCAAATTTTGAGGTTTGCAAAGGATTCTGGGTAACAGAACCTGGTCCGACCCACACAAGTCACCCCATCTTGGATTCCCCTAGGTCTCTAGTTTTTAGAAATGCACAGGTTTGGTAGGTTTCCCTAGGTGCCGGCTGAACTAGAGGCCAAAATCTACAGGTATGGACTTTGCAAAAAAACCCTCAGTTTTCTTTCAAAAAATTGGATGTGTCCACGTTGCGCTTTGGGGCGTTTCCTGTCGCAGGCGCTAGGCCTACCCACACAAGTGAGGTATCATTTTTATCAAGAGACTTGGGGGAACGCTGGGTGGAAGGAAATTTGTGGCTCCTCTCAGATTCCAGAACTTTCTGCCACAGAAATGTGAGGAACATGTGTTTTTTTAGCCAAATTTTGAGGTTTGCAAAGGATTCTGGGTAACAGAACCTGGTCCGAGCCACACAAGTCACCCCATCTTGGATTCCCCTAGGTCTCTAGTTTTCAGAAATGCACAGGTTTGGTAGGTTTCCCTAGGTGCCGGCTGAGCTAGAGGCCAAAATCTACAGGTAGGCACTTTGCAAAAAACACCTCTGTTTTCTTTCAAAAAATTGGAGGTGTCCACGTTGCGCTTTGGGGCGTTTCCTGTCGCAGGTGCTAGGCCTACCCACACAAGTGAGGTATCATTTTTATCGAGAGACTTGGGGGAACGATGGGTGGAAGGAAATTTGTGGCTCCTCTCAGATTCCAGAACTTTCTGCCACAGAAATGTGAGGAACATGTGTTTTTTAGCCAAATTTTGAGGTTTGCAAAGGATTCTGGGTAACAGAACCTGGTCCGAGCCACACAAGTCACCCCATCTTGGATTCCCCTAGGTCTCTAGTTTTCAGAAATGCACAAGTTTGGTATGTTTCCCTAGGTGCCGGCAGAGCTAGAGGCCAAAATCTACAGGTAGGCACTTTGCAAAAAACAACTCTGATTTCTTTCAAAAATTTGGATGTGTCCACGTTTCGCTTTGGGGCGTTTCCTGTCGCGGGCGCTAAGCCTACCCACACAAGTGAGGTATCATTTTTATCGGGAAACTTGGGGGAACGCTGGGTGGAAGGAAATTTTTGGCTACTCTCAGATTGCAGAACTTTCTGCCACAGAAATGTGAGGAACATGTGTTTTTTTCGCCAAATTTTGAGGCTTGCAAAGGATTCTGGGTAACAGAACCTGGTCCGAGCCATACAAGTCACCCCATCTTGGATTCCCCTAGGTCTCTAGATTTCAGAAATGCACAGGTTTGTAGGTTTCCCTAGGTGCCGGCTGAGCTAGAGGCCAAAATCTACAGGTAGGCACTTTGCAAAAAACACCTCTGTTTTCTTTCAAAAAATTGGATGCGTCCACGTTGCGCTTTGGGACGTTTTCTGTCGCAGGCGCTAGGCCTACCCACACAAGTGAGGTATCATTTTTATCGAGAGACTTGGGGGAACGCTGGGTGGAAGGAAATTTGTGGCTCCTCCCAGATTCCAGAACTTTCTGCCACAGAAATGTGAGGAACATGTGTTTTTTTAGCCAAATTTTGAGGTTTGCAAAGGATTCTGGGTAACAGAACCTGGTCCGAGCCACACAAGTCACCCCATCTTGGATTCCCCTAGGTCTCTAGTTTTCAGAAATGCACAGGTTTGGTAGGTTTCCCTAGGTGCCGGCTGAGCTAGAGGCCAAAATCTACAAGTAGGCACTTTGCAAAAAACACCTCTGTTTTCTTTCAAAAAATTGGATGTGTCCACGTTGCGCTTTGGGGCGTTTCCTGTCGCAGGTGCTAGGCCTACCCACACAAGTGAGGTATCATTTTTATCGAGAGACTTGGGGGAACGCTGGGTGGAAGCAAATTTGTGGCTACTCTCAGATTCCAGAACTTTCTGCCACAGAAATGTGAGGAACATGTGTTTTTTTAGCCAAATTTTGAGGCTTGCAAAGGATTCTGGGTAACAAAACCTGGTCCGAGCCACACAAGTCACCCCATCTTGGATTCCAATCGGTCTCTAATTTTCAGAAATGCACAGGTTTGGTAGGTTTCCCTAGGTGCCGGCTGAACTAGAGGCCAAAATCTACAGGTAGGCACTTTGCAAAAAACACCTCTGTTTTCTTTCAAAAAATTGGATGCGTCCACGTTGCGCTTTGGGACGTTTCCTGTCACGGGCGCTAGGCCTACCCACACAAGTGAGGTATCATTTTTATCAGGAGACTTGGGGGAACGCTGGGTGGAAGGAAATTTGTGGTTCCTTCCAGATTCCAGAACATTCTGCCACAGAAATGTGAGGAACATGTGTTTTTTTAGCCAAATTTTGAGGTTTGCAAAGGATTCTGGGTAACAGAACCTTGTCCGAGCCACACAAGTCACCCCATCTTGGATTCCCCTAGGTCTCTAGTTTTCAGAAATGCACAGGTTTGGTAAGTTTCCCTAGGTGCCGGCTGAGCTAGAGGCCCAAATCTACAGGTAGGCACTTTGCAAAAAACACCTCTGTTTTCTTTAAAAAAATTGGATGCGTCCATGTAGAGCTTTGTGACGTTTCCTTTCACGGGCGCTAGGCCTACCCACACAAGTGAGGTATCATTTTTATCGGGAGACTTGGGGGAACGCTGGATGGAAGGAAATTTGTGGCTCCTCTCAGATTCCAGAACATTCTGCCACAGAAATGTGAGGAACATGTGTTTTTTAGCCAAATTTTGAGGTTTGCAAAGGATTCTGGGTAACAGAACCTGGTCCGACCCACACAAGTCACCCAATCTTGGATTCCCCTAGGTCTCTAGTTTTCAGAAATGCACAGGTTTGGTAAGTTTCCCTAGGTGCCGGCTGAGCTAGAGGCCCAAATCTACAGGTAGGCACTTTGCAAAAAACACCTCTGTTTTCTTTCAAAAAATTGGATGCGTCCACGTTGAGCTTTGTGACGTTTCCTTTCACGGGCGCCAGGCCTACCCACACAAGTGAGGTATCATTTTTATCGGGAGACTTGGGGGAACGCTGGATGGAAGGAAATTTGTGGCTCCTCTCAGATTCCAGAACTTTCTGCCACAGAAATGTGAGGAACATGTGTTTTTTAGCCAAATTTTGAGGTTTGCAAAGGATTCTGGGTAACAGAACCTGGTCCGACCCACACAAGTCACCCCATCTTGGATTCCCCTAGGTCTCTAGTTTTTAGAAATGCACAGGTTTGGTAGGTTTCCCTAGGTGCCGGCTGAACTAGAGGCCAAAATCTACAGGTATGGACTTTGCAAAAAAACCCTCAGTTTTCTTTCAAAAAATTGGATGTGTCCACGTTGCGCTTTGGGGCGTTTCCTGTCGCAGGCGCTAGGCCTACCCACACAAGTGAGGTATCATTTTTATCAAGAGACTTGGGGGAACGCTGGGTGGAAGGAAATTTGTGGCTCCTCTCAGATTCCAGAACTTTCTGCCACAGAAATGTGAGGAACATGTGTTTTTTTAGCCAAATTTTGAGGTTTGCAAAGGATTCTGGGTAACAGAACCTGGTCCGAGCCACACAAGTCACCCCATCTTGGATTCCCCTAGGTCTCTAGTTTTCAGAAATGCACAGGTTTGGTAGGTTTCCCTAGGTGCCGGCTGAGCTAGAGGCCAAAATCTACAGGTAGGCACTTTGCAAAAAACACCTCTGTTTTCTTTCAAAAAATTGGAGGTGTCCACGTTGCGCTTTGGGGCGTTTCCTGTCGCAGGTGCTAGGCCTACCCACACAAGTGAGGTATCATTTTTATCGAGAGACTTGGGGGAACGATGGGTGGAAGGAAATTTGTGGCTCCTCTCAGATTCCAGAACTTTCTGCCACAGAAATGTGAGGAACATGTGTTTTTTTAGCCAAATTTTGAGGTTTGCAAAGGATTCTGGGTAACAGAACATGGTCCGAGCCACATAAGTCACCCCATCTTGGATTCCCCTAGGTCTCTAGTTTTCAGAAATGCACAGGTTTGGTAGGTTTCCCTAGGTGCCGGCTGAGCTAGAGGCCAAAATCTACAGGTAGGCACTTTGCAAAAAACACCTCTGTTTTCTTTCAAAAAATTGGATGCGTCCACGTTGCGCTTTGGGACGTTTCCTGTCACGGGCGCTAGGCCTACCCACACAAGTGAGGTATCATTTTTATCGGGAGACTTGGGGGAACGCTGGGTGGAAGGAAATTTGTGGCTGCTCTCAGATTCCAGAACTTTCTGCCACAGAAATGTGAGGAACATGTGTTTTTTAGCCAAATTTTGAGGTTTGCAAAGGATTCTGGGTAACAGAACCTGGTCCGAGCCACACAAGTCACCCCATCTTGGATTCCTCTAGGTCTCTAGTTTTCAGAAATGCACAGGTTTGGTAGGTTTCCCTAGGTGCCGGCTGAACTAGAGGCCAAAATCCACAGGTAGGCACTTTGCAAAAAACACCTCTGTTTTCTTTTAAAAAATTGGATGTGTCCACGTTGCGCTTTGGGGCGTTTCCTGTCGCAGGCGCTAGGCCTACCCACACAAGTGAGGTATCATTTTTATCGAGAGACTTGGGGGAACGCTGGGTGGAAGGAAATTTGTGGCTCCTCTCAGATTCCAGAATTTTCTGCCACAGAAATGTGAGGAAAATGTGTTTTTTTAGCCAAATTTTGAGGTTTGCAAAGGATTCTGGGTAACAGAACCTGGTCCGAGCCACACAAGTCACCCCTTCTTGGATTCCCCTAGGTCTCTAGTTTTCAGAAATGCACAGGTTTGGTAGGTTTCCCTAGGTGCCGGCTGAGCTAGAGGCCAAAATCTACAGGTAGGCACTTTGCAAAAAACACCTCTGTTTTCTTTCAAAAAATTGGATGCGTCCACGTTGCGCTCTGGGACGTTTCCTGTCATGGGCGCTAGGCCTACCCACACAAGTGAGGTATCATTTTTATCGGGAGACTTGGGGGAACGCTGGATGGAAGGACATTTGTGGCTGGTCTCAGATTCCAGAACTTTCTGCCACAGAAATGTGAGGAACATGTGTTTTTTAGCCAAATTTTGAGGTTTGCAAAGGATTCTGGGTAACAGAACCTGGTCCGAGCCACACAAGTCACCCCATCTTGGATTCCCCTAGGTACTTAGTTTTCAGAAATGCACAGGTTTGGTAGGTTTCCCTAGGTGCCGGCAGAGCTAGAGGCCAAAATCTACAGGTAGGCACTTTGCAAAAAACAACTCTGTTTTCTTTCAAAAAATTGGATGTGTCCACGTTGCGCTTTGGGGCGTTTCCTGTCGCAGGTGCTAGGCCTACCCACACAAGTGAGGTATCATTTTTATCGAGAGACTTGGGGGAACGCTGGGTGGAAGGAAATTTGTGGCTCCTCTCAGATTCCAGAACTTTCTGCCACAGAAATGTGAGGAACATGTGTTTTTTTAGCCAAATTTTGAGGTTTGCAAAGGATTCTGGGTAACAGAACCTGGTCCGAGCCACATAAGTCACCCCATCTTGGATTCCCCTAGGTCTCTAGTTTTCAGAAATGCACAGGTTTGGTAGGTTTCCCTAGGTGCCGGCTGAGCTAGAGGCCAAAATCTACAGGTAGGCACTTTGCAAAAAAAACCTCTGTTTTCTTTCAAAAAATTGGATGCGTCCACGTTGCGCTCTGGGACGTTTCCTGTCACGGGCGCTAGGCCTACCCACACAAGTGAGGTATCATTTTTATCGGGAGACTTGGGGGAACGCTGGGTGGAAGGAAATTTGTGGCTGCTCTCAGATTCCAGAACTTTCTGCCACAGAAATGTGAGGAACATGTGTTTTTTAGCCAAATTTTGAGGTTTGCAAAGGATTCTGGGTAACAGAACCTGGTCCGAGCCACACAAGTCACCCCATCTTGGATTCCCCTAGGTACTTAGTTTTCAGAAATGCACAGGTTTGGTAGGTTTCCCTAGGTGCCGGCAGAGCTAGAGGCCAAAATCTACAGGTAGGCACTTTGCAAAAAACAACTCTGTTTTCTTTCAAAAATTTGGATGTGTCCACGTTGCGCTTTGGGGCGTTTCCTGTCGCGGGCGCTAGGCCTACCCACACAAGTGAGGTATCATTTTTATCGGGAGACTTGAGGGAACGCTGGGTGGAAGGAAATTTGTGGCTCCTCTCAGATTCCAGAACTTTCTGCCACAGAAATGTGAGGAACATGTGTTTTTTTAGCCAAATTTTGAGGCTTGCAAAGGATTCTGGGTAACAGAACCTGGTCCGAGCCACACAAGTCACCCCATCTTGGATTCCCCTAGGTCTCTAGTTTTCAGAAATGCAAAGGTTTGGTAGGTTTCCCTAGGTGCCGGCTGAGCTAGAGGCCAAAATCTACAGGTAGGCACTTTGCAAAAAACACCTCTGTTTTCTTTCAAAAATGTGGATGCGTCCACGTTGCGCTTTGGGGCGTTTCCTGTCGCGGGCGCTAGGCCAACCCACACAAGTGAGGTATAATTTTTATCGGGAGACTTGGGGGAACGCTGGGTGGAAGGAAATTTCTGGCTACTCTCAGATTCCAGAACTTTCTGCCACAGAAATGTGAGGAACATGTGGTTTTTTAGCCAGATTTTGAGGCTTGCAAAGGATTCTGGGTAACAGAAACTGGTCCGAGCCACACAAGTCAACCCATCTTGGATTCCCCTAGGTCTCTAGTTTTCAGAAATGCACAGGTTTGGTAGGTTTCTCTAGGTGCCGGCTGAGCTAGAGGCCAAAATCTACAGGTAGGCACTTTGCAAAAAACACCTCTGTTTTCTTTAAAAAAAATTGGATATGTCCTCGTTGCGCTTTGGGGCGTTTCCTGTCGCGGGCACTAGGCCTACCCACACAAGTGAGGTATCATTTTTATCGGGAGACTTGGGGGAACGCTGGGTGGAAGGAAATTTGTGGCTGCTCTCAGATTCCAGAACTTTCTGCCACAGAAATGTGAGGAACATGTGTTTTTTAGCCAAATTTTGAGGTTTGCAAAGGATTCTGGGTAACAGAACCTGGTCCGAGCCACACAAGTCACCCCATCTTGGATTCCCCTAGGTCTCTAGTTTTCAGAAATGCACAAGTTTGGTATGTTTCCCTAGGTGCCGGCAGAGCTAGAGGCCAAAATCTACAGGTAGGCACTTTGCAAAAAACAACTCTGATTTCTTTCAAAAATTTGGATGTGTCCACGTTTCGCTTTGGGGCGTTTCCTGTCGCGGGCGCTAAGCCTACCCACACAAGTGAGGTATCATTTTTATCGGGAAACTTGGGGGAACGCTGGGTGGAAGGAAATTTTTGGCTACTCTCAGATTGCAGAACTTTCTGCCACAGAAATGTGAGGAACATGTGTTTTTTTAGCCAAATTTTGAGGCTTGCAAAGGATTCTGGGTAACAAAACCTGGTCCGAGCCACACAAGTCACCCCATCTTGGATTCCAATCGGTCTCTAGTTTTCAGAAATGCACAGGTTTGGTAGGTTTCCCTAGGTGCCGGCTGAGCTAGAGGCCAAAATCTACAGGTAGGCACTTTGCAAAAAACACCTCTGTTTTCTTTCAAAAAATTGGATGCGTCCACGTTGCGCTTTGGGACGTTTCCTGTCACGGGCGCTAGGCCTACCCACACAAGTGAGGTATCATTTTTATCAGGAGACTTGGGGGAACGCTGGGTGGAAGGAAATTTGTGGTTCCTTCCAGATTCCAGAACATTCTGCCACAGAAATGTGAGGAACATGTGTTTTTTTAGCCAAATTTTGAGGTTTGCAAAGGATTCTGGGTAACAGAACCTTGTCCGAGCCACACAAGTCACCCCATCTTGGATTCCCTAGGTCTCTAGTTTTCAGAAATGCACAGGTTTGGTAAGTTTCCCTAGGTGCCGGCTGAGCTAGAGGCCCAAATCTACAGGTAGGCACTTTGCAAAAAACACCTCTGTTTTCTTTCAAAAAATTGGATGCGTCCATGTAGAGCTTTGTGACGTTTCCTTTCACGGGCGCTAGGCCTACCCACACAAGTGAGGTATCATTTTTATCGGGAGACTTGGGGGAACGCTGGATGGAAGGAAATTTGTGGCTCCTCTCAGATTCCAGAACATTCTGCCACAGAAATGTGAGGAACATGTGTTTTTTAGCCAAATTTTGAGGTTTGCAAAGGATTCTGGGTAACAGAACCTGGTCCGACCCACACAAGTCACCCAATCTTGGATTCCCCTAGGTCTCTAGTTTTCAGAAATGCACAGGTTTGGTAAGTTTCCCTAGGTGCCGGCTGAGCTAGAGGCCCAAATCTACAGGTAGGCACTTTGCAAAAAACACCTCTGTTTTCTTTAAAAAAATTGGATGCGTCCACGTTGAGCTTTGTGACGTTTCCTTTCACGGGCGCTAGGCCTACCCACACAAGTGAGGTATCATTTTTATCAGGAGACTTGGGGGAACGCTGGATGGAAGGAAATTTGTGGCTCCTCTCAGATTCCAGAACTTTCTGCCACAGAAATGTGAGGAACATGTGTTTTTTAGCCAAATTTTGAGGTTTGCAAAGGATTCTGGGTAACAGAAGCTGGTCCGACCCACACAAGTCACCCCATCTTGGATTCCCCTAGGTCTCTAGTTTTTAGAAATGCACAGGTTTGGTAGGTTTCCCTAGGTGCCGGCTGAACTAGAGGCCAAAATCTACAGGTATGGACTTTGCAAAAAACCCCTCAGTTTTCTTTCAAAAAATTGGATGTGTCCACGTTGCGCTTTGGGGCGTTTCCTGTCGCAGGCGCTAGGCCTACCCACACAAGTGAGGTATCATTTTTATCAAGAGACTTGGGGGAACGCTGGGTGGAAGGAAATTTGTGGCTCCTCTCAGATTCCAGAACTTTCTGCCACAGAAATGTGAGGAACATGTGTTTTTTTAGCCAAATTTTGAGGTTTGCAAAGGATTCTGGGTAACAGAACCTGGTCCGAGCCACACAAGTCACCCCATCTTGGATTCCCCTAGGTCTCTAGTTTTCAGAAATGCACAGGTTTGGTAGGTTTCCCTAGGTGCCGGCTGAGCTAGAGGCCAAAATCTACAGGTAGGCACTTTGCAAAAAACACCTCTGTTTTCTTTCAAAAAATTGGATGTGTCCACGTTGCGCTTTGGGGCGTTTCCTGTCGCAGGTGCTAGGCCTACCCACACAAGTGAGGTATCATTTTTATCGAGAGACTTGGGGGAACGATGGGTGGAAGGAAATTTGTGGCTCCTCTCAGATTCCAGAACTTTCTGCCACAGAAATGTGAGGAACATGTGTTTTTTTAGCCAAATTTTGAGGTTTGCAAAGGATTCTGGGTAACAGAACATGGTCCGAGCCACATAAGTCACCCCATCTTGGATTCCCCTAGGTCTCTAGTTTTCAGAAATGCACAGGTTTGGTAGGTTTCCCTAGGTGCCGGCTGAGCTAGAGGCCAAAATCTACAGGTAGGCACTTTGCAAAAAACACCTCTGTTTTCTTTCAAAAAATTGGATGCGTCCACGTTGCGCTTTGGGACGTTTCCTGTCACGGGCGCTAGGCCTACCCACACAAGTGAGGTATCATTTTTATCGGGAGACTTGGGGGAACGCTGGGTGGAAGGAAATTTGTGGCTGCTCTCAGATTCCAGAACTTTCTGCCACAGAAATGTGAGGAACATGTGTTTTTTAGCCAAATTTTGAGGTTTGCAAAGGATTCTGGGTAACAGAACCTGGTCCGAGCCACACAAGTCACCCCATCTTGGATTCCCCTAGGTCTCTAGTTTTCAGAAATGCACAGGTTTGGTAGGTTTCCCTAGGTGCCGGCTGAGCTAGAGGCCAAAATCTACAGGTAGGCACTTTGCAAAAAACACCTCTGTTTTCTTTCAAAAATGTAGATGCGTCCACGTTGCGCTTTGGGGCGTTTCCTGTCGCGGGCGCTAGGCCTACCAACACAAGTGAGGTATAATTTTTATCGGGAGACTTGGGGGAACGCTGGGTGGAAGGAAATTTCTGGCTACTCTCAGATTCCAGAACTTTCTGCCACAGAAATGTGAGGAACATGTGGTTTTTTAGCCAGATTTTGAGGCTTGCAAAGGATTCTGGGTAACAGAACCTGGTCCGAGCCACACAAGTCAACCCATCTTGGATTCCCCTAGGTCTCTAGTTTTCAGAAATGCACAGGTTTGGTAGGTTTCCCTAGGTGCCGGCTGAGCTAGAGGCCAAAATCTACAGGTAGGCACTTTGCAAAAAACACCTCTGTTTTCTTTCAAAAAAATTGGATATGTCCTCGTTGCGCTTTGGGGCGTTTCCTGTCGCGGGCACTAGGCCTACCCACACAAGTGAGGTATCATTTTTATCGGGAGACTTGGGGGAACGCTGGGTGGAAGGAAATTTGTGGCTCCTCTCAGATTCCAGAACTTTCTGCCACAGAAATGTGAGGAACATGTGTTTTTTAGCCAAATTTTGAGGTTTGCAAAGGATTCTGGGTAACAGAACCTGGTCCGAGCCACACAAGTCACCCCATCTTGGATTCCCCTAGGTCTCTAGTTTTCAGAAATGCACAGGTTTGGTAAGTTTCCCTAGGTGCCGGCTGAGCTAGAGGCCAAAATCTACAGGTAGGCACTTTGCAAAAAACACCTCTGTTTTCTTTCAAAAAATTGGATGTGTCCACGTTGTGCTTTGGGGCGTTTCCTGTCGCAGGTGCTAGGCCTACCCACACAAGTGAGGTATCATTTTTATCGAGAGACTTGGGGGAACGCTGGGTGGAAGGAAATTTGTGGCTCCTCTCAGATTCCAGAACTTTCTGCCACAGAAATGTGAGGAACATGTGTTTTTTTAGCCAAATTTTGAGGTTTGCAAAGGATTCTGGGTAACAGAACCTGGTCCGAGCCACATAAGTCACCCCATCTTGGATTCCCCTAGGTCTCTAGTTTTCAGAAATGCACAGGTTTGGTAGGTTTCCCTAGGTGCTGGCTGAGCTAGAGGCCAAAATCTACAGGTAGGCACTTTGCAAAAAACACCTCTGTTTTCTTTCAAAAAATTGGATGCGTCCACGTTGCGCTCTGGGACGTTTCCTGTCACGGGCGCTAGGCCTACCCACACAAGTGAGGTATCATTTTTATCGGGAGACTTGGGGGAACGCTGGGTGGAAGGAAATTTGTGGCTGCTCTCAGATTCCAGAACATTCTGCCACAGAAATGTGAGGAACATGTGTTTTTTAGCCAAATTTTGAGGTTTGCAAAGGATTCTGGGTAACAGAACCTGGTCCGACCCACACAAGTCACCCAATCTTGGATTCCCCTAGGTCTCTAGTTTTCAGAAATGCACAGGTTTGGTAAGTTTCCCTAGGTGCCGGCTGAGCTAGAGGCCCAAATCTACAGGTAGGCACTTTGCAAAAAACACCTCTGTTTTCTTTCAAAAAATTGGATGCGTCCACGTTGAGCTTTGTGACGTTTCCTTTCACGGGCGCTAGGCCTACCCACACAAGTGAGGTATCATTTTTATCGGGAGACTTGGGGGAACGCTGGATGGAAGGAAATTTGTGGCTCCTCTCAGATTCCAGAACTTTCTGCCACAGAAATGTGAGGAACATGTGTTTTTTAGCCAAATTTTGAGGTTTGCAAAGGATTCTGGGTAACAGAACCTGGTCCGACCCACACAAGTCACCCCATCTTGGATTCCCCTAGGTCTCTAGTTTTTAGAAATGCACAGGTTTGGTAGGTTTCCCTAGGTGCCGGCTGAACTAGAGGCCAAAATCTACAGGTATGGACTTTGCAAAAAAACCCTCAGTTTTCTTTCAAAAAATTGGATGTGTCCACGTTGCGCTTTGGGGCGTTTCCTGTCGCAGGCGCTAGGCCTACCCACACAAGTGAGGTATCATTTTTATCAAGAGACTTGGGGGAACGCTGGGTGGAAGGAAATTTGTGGCTCCTCTCAGATTCCAGAACTTTCTGCCACAGAAATGTGAGGAACATGTGTTTTTTTAGCCAAATTTTGAGGTTTGCAAAGGATTCTGGGTAACAGAACCTGGTCCGAGCCACACAAGTCACCCCATCTTGGATTCCCCTAGGTCTCTAGTTTTCAGAAATGCACAGGTTTGGTAGGTTTCCCGAGGTGCCGGCTGAGCTAGAGGCCAAAATCTACAGGTAGGCACTTTGCAAAAAACACCTCTGTTTTCTTTCAAAAAATTGGATGTGTCCACGTTGCGCTTTGGGGCGTTTCCTGTCGCAGGTGCTAGGCCTACCCACACAAGTGAGGTATCATTTTTATCGAGAGACTTGGGGGAACGATGGGTGGAAGGAAATTTGTGGCTCCTCTCAGATTCCAGAACTTTCTGCCACAGAAATGTGAGGAACATGTGTTTTTTTAGCCAAATTTTGAGGTTTGCAAAGGATTCTGGGTAACAGAACATGGTCCGAGCCACATAAGTCACCCCATCTTGGATTCCCCTAGGTCTCTAGTTTTCAGAAATGCACAGGTTTGGTAGGTTTCCCTAGGTGCCGGCTGAGCTAGAGGCCAAAATCTACAGGTAGGCACTTTGCAAAAAACACCTCTGTTTTCTTTCAAAAAATTGGATGCGTCCACGTTGCGCTTTGGGACGTTTCCTGTCACGGGCGCTAGGCCTACCCACACAAGTGAGGTATCATTTTTATCGGGAGACTTGGGGGAACGCTGGGTAGAAGGAAATTTGTGGCTGCTCTCAGATTCCAGAACTTTCTGCCACAGAAATGTGAGGAACATGTGTTTTTTAGCCAAATTTTGAGGTTTGCAAAGGATTCTGGGTAACAGAACCTGGTCCGAGCCACACAAGTCACCCCATCTTGGATTCCCCTAGGTCTCTAGTTTTCAGAAATGCACAGGTTTGGTAGGTTTCCCTAGGTGCCGGCTGAGCTAGATGCCCAAATCTACAGGTAGGCACTTTGCAAAAAACACCTCTGTTTTCTTTCAAAAAATTGGATGCGTCCACGTTGCGCTTTGGGACGTTTTCTGTCGCAGGCGCTAGGCCTACCCACACAAGTGAGGTATCATTTTTATCGAGAGACTTGGGGGAACGCTGGGTGGAAGGAAATTTGTGGCTACTCTCAGATTCCAGAACTTTCTGCCACAGAAATGTGAGGAACATGTGTTTTTTTAACCAAATTTTGAGGTTTGCAAAGGATTCTGGGTAACAGAACCTGGTCCGAGCCACGCAAGTCACCCCATCTTGGATTCCCCTAGGTCTCTAGTTTTCAGAAATGCAAAGGTTTGGTAGGTTTCCCTAGGTGCCGGCTGAGCTAGAGGCCAAAATCTACAGGTAGGCACTTTGCAAAAAACACCTCTGTTTTCTTTCAAAAATGTGGATGCGTCCACGTTGCGCTTTGGGGCGTTTCCTGTCGCGGGCGCTAGGCCTACCAACACAAGTGAGGTATAATTTTTATCGGGAGACTTGGGGGAACGCTGGGTGGAAGGAAATTTCTGGCTACTCTCAGATTCCAGAACTTTCTGCCACAGAAATGTGAGGAACATGTGGTTTTTTAGCCAGATTTTGAGGCTTGCAAAGGATTCTGGGTAACAGAACCTGGTCCGAGCCACACAAGTCAACCCATCTTGGATTCCCCTAGGTCTCTAGTTTTCAGAAATGCACAGGTTTGGTAGGTTTCCCTAGGTGCCGGCTGAGCTAGAGGCCAAAATCTACAGGTAGGCACTTTGCAAAAAACACCTCTGTTTTCTTTCAAAAAATTGGATGCGTCCACGTTGCGCTTTGGGACGTTTCCTGTCACGGGCGCTAGGCCTACCCACACAAGTGAGGTATCATTTTTATCGGGAGACTTGGGGGAACGCTGGGTGGAAGCAAATTTGTGGCTGCTCTCAGATTCCAGAACTTTCTGCCACAGAAATATGAGGAACATGTGTTTTTTAGCCAAATTTTGAGGTTTGCAAAGGATTCTGGGTAACAGAACCTGGTCCGAGCCACACAAGTCACCCCATCTTGGATTCCCCTAGGTCTCT
This sequence comes from Pleurodeles waltl, assembly GCF_031143425.1. Taxonomy (NCBI): domain Eukaryota; kingdom Metazoa; phylum Chordata; class Amphibia; order Caudata; family Salamandridae; genus Pleurodeles; species Pleurodeles waltl. Next base: position 230,110 of record NW_027149907.1, read on the forward strand.
AGTTTTCAGAAATGCACAGGTTTGGTAGGTTTCCCTAGGTGCCGGCTGAGCTAGAGGCCCAAATCTACAGGTAGGCACTTTGCAAAAAACACCTCTGTTTTCTTTCAAAAAATTGGATGCGTCCACGTTGCGCTTTGGGACGTTTTCTGTCGCAGGCGCTAGGCCTACCCACACAAGTGAGGTATCATTTTTATCGAGAGACTTGGGGGAACGCTGGGTGGAAGGAAATTTGTGGCTACTCTCAGATTCCAGAACTTTCTGCCACAGAAATGTGAGGAACATGTGTTTTTTTAGCCAAATTTTGAGGTTTGCAAAGGATTCTGGGTAACAGAACCTGGTCCGAGCCACGCAAGTCACCCCATCTTGGATTCCCCTAGGTCTCTAGTTTTCAGAAATGCAAAGGTTTGGTAGGTTTCCCTAGGTGCCGGCTGAGCTAGAGGCCAAAATCTACAGGTAGGCACTTTGCAAAAAACACCTCTGTTTTCTTTCAAAAATGTGGATGCGTCCACGTTGCGCTTTGGGGCGTTTCCTGTCGCGGGCGCTAGGCCTACCAACACAAGTGAGGTATAATTTTTATCGGGAGACTTGGGGGAACGCTGGGTGGAAGGAAATTTCTGGCTACTCTCAGATTCCAGAACTTTCTGCCACAGAAATGTGAGGAACATGTGGTTTTTTAGCCAGATTTTGAGGCTTGCAAAGGATTCTGGGTAACAGAACCTGGTCCGAGCCACACAAGTCAACCCATCTTGGATTCCCCTAGGTCTCTAGTTTTCAGAAATGCACAGGTTTGGTAGGTTTCCCTAGGTGCCGGCTGAGCTAGAGGCCAAAATCTACAGGTAGGCACTTTGCAAAAAACACCTCTGTTTTCTTTCAAAAAATTGGATGCGTCCACGTTGCGCTTTGGGACGTTTCCTGTCACGGGCGCTAGGCCTACCCACACAAGTGAGGTATCATTTTTATCGGGAGACTTGGGGGAACGCTGGGTGGAAGCAAATTTGTGGCTGCTCTCAGATTCCAGAACTTTCTGCCACAGAAATATGAGGAACATGTGTTTTTTAGCCAAATTTTGAGGTTTGCAAAGGATTCTGGGTAACAGAACCTGGTCCGAGCCACACAAGTCACCCCATCTTGGATTCCCCTAGGTCTCTAGTTTTCAGAAATGCACAGGTTTGGTAGGTTTCCCTAGGTGCCGGCTGAGCTAGAGGCCCAAATCTACAGGTAGGCACTTTGCAAAAAACACCTCTGTTTTCTTTAAAAAAATTGGATGCGTCCACGTTGCGCTTTGGGACGTTTTCTGTCGCAGGCGCTAGGCCTACCCACACAAGTGAGGTATCATTTTTATCGAGAGACTTGGGGGAACGCTGGGTGGAAGGAAATTTGTGGCTACTCTCAGATTCCAGAACTTTCTGCCACAGAAATGTGAGGAACATGTGTTTTTTTAGCCAAATTTTGAGGTTTGCAAAGGATTCTGGGTAACAGAACCTGGTCCGAGCCACGCAAGTCACCCCATCTTGGATTCCCCTAGGTCTCTAGTTTTCAGAAATGCAAAGGTTTGGTAGGTTTCCCTAGGTGCCGGCTGAGCTAGAGGCCAAAATCTACAGGTAGGCACTTTGCAAAAAACACCTCTGTTTTCTTTCAAAAATGTGGATGCGTCCACGTTGCGCTTTGGGGCGTTTCCTGTCGCGGGCGCTAGGCCTACCAACACAAGTGAGGTATAATTTTTATCGGGAGACTTGGGGGAACGCTGGGTGGAAGGAAATTTCTGGCTACTCTCAGATTCCAGAACTTTCTGCCACAGAAATGTGAGGAACATGTGGTTTTTTAGCCAGATTTTGAGGCTTGCAAAGGATTCTGGGTAACAGAACCTGGTCCGAGCCACACAAGTCAACCCATCTTGGATTCCCCTAGGTCTCTAGTTTTCAGAAATGCACAGGTTTGGTAGGTTTCCCTAGGTGCCGGCTGAGCTAGAGGCCAAAATCTACAGGTAGGCACTTTGCAAAAAACACCTCTGTTTTCTTTCAAAAAAATTGGATATGTCCTCGTTGCGCTTTGGGGCGTTTCCTGTCGCGGGCACTAGGCCTACCCACACAAGTGAGGTATCATTTTTATCGGGAGACTTGGGGGAACGCTGGGTGGAAGGAAATTTGTGGCTCCTCTCAGATTCCAGAACTTTCTGCCACAGAAATGTGAGGAACATGTGTTTTTTAGCCAAATTTTGAGGTTTGCAAAGGATTCTGGGTAACAGAACCTGGTCCGAGCCACACAAGTCACCCCATCTTGGATTCCCCTAGGTCTCTAGTTTTCAGAAATGCACAGGTTTGGTAAGTTTCCCTAGGTGCCGGCTGAGCTAGAGGCCAAAATCTACAGGTAGGCACTTTGCAAAAAACACCTCTGTTTTCTTTCAAAAAATTGGATGTGTCCACGTTGTGCTTTGGGGCGTTTCCTGTCGCAGGTGCTAGGCCTACCCACACAAGTGAGGTATCATTTTTATCGAGAGACTTGGGGGAACGCTGGGTGGAAGGAAATTTGTGGCTCCTCTCAGATTCCAGAACTTTCTGCCACAGAAATGTGAGGAACATGTGTTTTTTTAGCCAAATTTTGAGGTTTGCAAAGGATTCTGGGTAACAGAACCTGGTCCGAGCCACATAAGTCACCCCATCTTGGATTCCCCTAGGTCTCTAGTTTTCAGAAATGCACAGGTTTGGTAGGTTTCCCTAGGTGCCGGCTGAGCTAGAGGCCAAAATCTACAGGTAGGCACTTTGCAAAAAACACCTCTGTTTTCTTTCAAAAAATTGGATGCGTCCACGTTGCGCTCTGGGACGTTTCCTGTCACGGGCGCTAGGCCTACCCACACAAGTGAGGTATCATTTTTATCGGGAGACTTGGGGGAACGCTGGGTGGAAGGAAATTTGTGGCTGCTCTCAGATTCCAGAACTTTCTGCCACAGAAATGTGAGGAACATGTGTTTTTTAGCCAAATTTTGAGGTTTGCAAAGGATTCTGGGTAACAGAACCTGGTCCGAGCCACACAAGTCACCCCATCTTGGATTCCCCTAGGTCTCTAGTTTTCAGAAATGCACAGGTTTGGTAGGTTTCCCTAGGTGCCGGCTGAGCTAGAGGCCCAAATCTACAGGTAGGCACTTTGCAAAAAACACCTCTGTTTTCTTTCAAAAAATTGGATGCGTCCACGTTGCGCTTTGGGACGTTTTCTGTCGCAGGCGCTAGGCCTACCCACACAAGTGAGGTATCATTTTTATCGAGAGATTTGGGGGAACGCTGGGTGGAAGGAAATTTGTGGCTACTCTCAGATTCCAGAACTTTCTGCCACAGAAATGTGAGGAACATGTGGTTTTTTAGCCAGATTTTGAGGCTTGCAAAGGATTCTGGGTAACAGAACCTGGTCCGAGCCACACAAGTCAACCCATCTTGGATTCCCCTAGGTCTCTAGTTTTCAGAAATGCACAGGTTTGGTAGGTTTCCCTAGGTGCCGGCTGAGCTAGAGGCCAAAATCTACAGGTAGGCACTTTGCAAAAAACACCTCTGTTTTCTTTCAAAAAAATTGGATATGTCCTCGTTGCGCTTTGGGGCGTTTCCTGTCGCGGGCACTAGGCCTACCCACACAAGTGAGGTATCATTTTTATCGGGAGACTTGGGGGAACGCTGGGTGGAAGGAAATTTGTGGCTCCTCTCAGATTCCAGAACTTTCTGCCACAGAAATGTGAGGAACATGTGTTTTTTAGCCAAATTTTGAGGTTTGCAAAGGATTCTGGGTAACAGAACCTGGTCCGAGCCACACAAGTCACCCCATCTTGGATTCCCCTAGGTCTCTAGTTTTCAGAAATGCACAGGTTTGGTAGGTTTCCCTAGGTGCCGGCTGAACTAGAGGCCAAAATCTACAGGTAGGCACTTTGCAAAAAACACCTCTGTTTTCTTTCAAAAAATTGGATGTGTCCACGTTGCGCTTTGGGACATTTCCTGTCACGGGCGCTAGGCCTACCCACACAAGTGAGGTATCATTTTTATCGGGAGACTTGGGGGAACGCTGGGTGGAAGGACATTTGTGGCTGGTCTCAGATTCCAGAACTTTCTGCCACAGAAATGTGAGGAAAATGTGTTTTTTAGCCAAATTTTGAGGTTTGCAAAGGATTCTGGGTAACAGAACCTGGTCCGAGCCACACAAGTCACTCCATCTTGGATTCCCCTAGGTACTTAGTTTTCAGAAATGCACAGGTTTGGTAGGTTTCCCTAGGTGCCGGCAGAGCTAGAGGCCAAAATCTACAGGTAGGCACTTTGCAAAAAACAACTCTGTTTTCTTTCAAAAAATTGGATGTGTCCACGTTGCGCTTTGGGGCGTTTCCTGTCGCAGGTGCTAGGCCTACCCACACAAGTGAGGTATCATTTTTATCGAGAGACTTGGGGGAACGCTGGGTGGAAGGAAATTTGTGGCTCCTCTCAGATTCCAGAACTTTCTGCCACAGAAATGTGAGGAACATGTGTTTTTTTAGCCAAATTTTGAGGTTTGCAAAGGATTCTGGGTAACAGAACCTGGTCCGAGCCACATAAGTCACCCCATCTTGGATTCCCCTAGGTCTCTAGTTTTCAGAAATGCACAGGTTTGGTAGGTTTCCCTAGGTGCCGGCTGAGCTAGAGGCCAAAATCTACAGGTAGGCACTTTGCAAAAAACACCTCTGTTTTCTTTCAAAAAATTGGATGCGTCCACGTTGCGCTCTGGGACGTTTCCTGTCACGGGCGCTAGGCCTACCCACACAAGTGAGGTATCATTTTTATCGGGAGGCTTGGGGGAACGCTGGGTGGAAGGAAATTTGTGGCTGCTCTCAGATTCCAGATCTTTCTGCCACAGAAATGTGAGGAACATGTGTTTTTTAGCCAAATTTTGAGGTTTGCAAAGGATTCTGGGTAACAGAACCTGGTCCGAGCCACACAAGTCACCCCATCTTGGATTCCCCTAGGTACTTAGTTTTCAGAAATGCACAGGTTTGGTAGGTTTCCCTAGGTGCCGGCAGAGCTAGAGGCCAAAATCTACAGGTAGGCACTTTGCAAAAAACACCTCTGTTTTCTTTCAAAAATGTGGATGCGTCCACGTTGCGCTTTGGGGCGTTTCCTGTCGCGGGCGCTAGGCCTACCCACACAAGTGAGGTATAATTTTTATCGGGAGACTTGGGGGAACGCTGGGTGGAAGGAAATTTCTGGCTACTCTCAGATTCCAGAACTTTCTGCACAGAAATGTGAGGAACATGTGGTTTTTTAGCCAGATTTTGAGGCTTGCAAAGGATTCTGGGTAACAGAAACTGGTCCGAGCCACACAAGTCAACCCATCTTGGATTCCCCTAGGTCTCTAGTTTTCAGAAATGCACAGGTTTGGTAGGTTTCCCTAGGTGCCGGCTGAGCTAGAGGCCAAAATCTACAGGTAGGCACTTTGCAAAAAACACCTCTGTTTTCTTTCAAAAAAATTGGATATGTCCTCGTTGCGCTTTGGGGCGTTTCCTGTCGCGGGCACTAGGCCTACCCACACAAGTGAGGTATCATTTTTATCGGGAGACTTGGGGGAACGCTGGGTGGAAGGAAATTTGTGGCTCCTCTCAGATTCCAGAACTTTCTGCCACAGAAATGTGAGGAACATGTGTTTTTTAGCCAAATTTTGAGGTTTGCAAAGGATTCTGGGTAACAGAACCTGGTCCGAGCCACACAAGTCACCCCATCTTGGATTCCCCTAGGTCTCTAGATTTCAGAAATGCACAGGTTTGGTATGTTTCCCTAGGTGTCGGCAGAGCTAGAGGCCAAAATCTACAGGTAGGCACTTTGCAAAAAACAACTCTGATTTCTTTCAAAAATTTGGATGTGTCCACGTTTCGCTTTGGGGCGTTTCCTGTCGCGGGCGCTAAGCCTACCCACACAAGTGAGGTATCATTTTTATCGGGAAACTTGGGGGAACGCTGGGTGGAAGGAAATTTTTGGCTACTCTCAGATTGCAGAACTTTCTGCCACAGAAATGTGAGGAACATGTGTTTTTTTAGCCAAATTTTGAGGCTTGCAAAGGATTCTGGGTAACAGAACCTGGTCCGAGCCATACAAGTCACCCCATCTTGGATTCCCCTAGGTCTCTAGTTTTCAGAAATGCACAGGTTTGGTAGGTTTCCCTAGGTGCCGGCTGAGCTAGAGGCCAACATCTACAGGTAGGCACTTTGCAAAAAACACCTCTGTTTTCTTTCAAAAAATTGGATGCGTCCACGTTGCGCTTTGGGACGTTTTCTGTCGCAGGCGCTAGGCCTACCCACACAAGTGAGGTATCATTTTTATCGAGAGACTTGGGGGAACGCTGGGTGGAAGGAAATTTGTGGCTCCTCTCAGATTCCAGAACTTTCTGCCACAGAAATGTGAGGAACATGTGTTTTTTTAGCCAAATTTTGAGGTTTGCAAAGGATTCTGGGTAACAGAACCTGGTCCGAGCCACACAAGTCACCCCATCTTGGATTCCCCTAGGTCTCTAGTTTTCAGAAATGCACAGGTTTGGTAGGTTTCCCTAGGTGCCGGCTGAGCTAGAGGCCAAAATCTACAAGTAGGCACTTTGCAAAAAACACCTCTGTTTTCTTTCAAAAAATTGGATGTGTCCACGTTGCGCTTTGGGGCGTTTCCTGTCGCAGGTGCTAGGCCTACCCACACAAGTGAGGTATCATTTTTATCGAGAGACTTGGGGGAACGCTGGGTGGAAGCAAATTTTTGGCTACTCTCAGATTGCAGAACTTTCTGCCACAGAAATGTGAGGAACATGTGTTTTTTTAGCCAAATTTTGAGGCTTGCAAAGGATTCTGGGTAAGAGAACCTGGTCCGAGCCATACAAGTCACCCCATCTTGGATTCCCCTAGGTCTCTAGTTTTCAGAAATGCACAGGTTTGGTAGGTTTCCCTAGGTGCCGGCTGAGCTAGAGGCCAAAATCTACAGGTAGGCACTTTGCAAAAAACACCTCTGTTTTCTTTAAAAAAATTGGATGCGTCCACGTTGCGCTTTGGGACGTTTTCTGTCGCAGGCGCTAGGCCTACCCACACAAGTGAGGTATCATTTTTATCGAGAGACTTGGGGGAACGCTGGGTGGAAGGAAATTTGTGGCTCCTCTCAGATTCCAGAACTTTCTGCCACAGAAATGTGAGGAACATGTGTTTTTTTAGCCAAATTTTGAGGTTTGCAAAGGATTCTGGGTAACAGAACCTGGTCCGAGCCACACAAGTCACCCCATCTTGGATTCCCCTAGGTCTCTAGTTTTCAGAAATGCACAGGTTTGGTAGGTTTCCCTAGGTGCCGGCTGAGCTAGAGGCCAAAATCTACAAGTAGGCACTTTGCAAAAAACACCTCTGTTTTCTTTAAAAAAATTGGATGTGTCCACGTTGCGCTTTGGGGCGTTTCCTGTCGCAGGTGCTAGGCCTACCCACACAAGTGAGGTATCATTTTTATCGAGAGACTTGGGGGAACGCTGGGTGGAAGCAAATTTGTGGCTACTCTCAGATTCCAGAACTTTCTGCCACAGAAATGTGAGGAACATGTGTTTTTTTAGCCAAATTTTGAGGTTTGCAAAGGATTCTGGGTAACAAAACCTGGTCCGAGCCACACAAGTCACCCCATCTTGGATTCCAATCGGTCTCTAGTTTTCAGAAATGCACAGGTTTGGTAGGTTTCCCTAGGTGCCGGCTGAGCTAGAGGCCAAAATCTACAAGTAGGCACTTTGCAAAAAACACCTCTGTTTTCTTTCAAAAAATTGGATGCGTCCACGTTGCGCTTTGGGACGTTTCCTGTCACGGGCGCTAGGCCTACCCACACAAGTGAGGTATCATTTTTATCAGGAGACTTGGGGGAACGCTGGGTGGAAGGAAATTTGTGGTTCCTTCCAGATTCCAGAACATTCTGCCACAGAAATGTGAGGAACATGTGTTTTTTTAGCCAAATTTTGAGGTTTGCAAAGGATTCTGGGTAACAGAACCTTGTCCGAGCCACACAAGTCACCCCATCTTGGATTCCCCTAGGTCTCTAGTTTTCAGAAATGCACAGGTTTGGTAAGTTTCCCTAGGTGCCGGCTGAGCTAGAGGCCCAAATCTACAAGTAGGCACTTTGCAAAAAACACCTCTGTTTTCTTTCAAAAAATTGGATGTGTCCACGTTGCGCTTTGGGGCGTTTCCTGTCGCAGGTGCTAGGCCTACCCACACAAGTGAGGTATCATTTTTATCGAGAGACTTGGGGGAACGCTGGGTGGAAGGAAATTTGTGGCTCCTCTCAGATTCCAGAACTTTCTGCCACAGAAATGTGAGGAACATGTGTTTTTTTAGCCAAATTTTGAGGTTTGCAAAGGATTCTGGGTACCAGAACCTGGTCCGAGCCACACAAGTCACCCCATCTTGGATTCCCCTAGGTCTCTAGTTTTCAGAAATGCACAGGTTTGGTAGGTTTCCCTAGGTGCCGGCTGAGCTAGAGGCCAAAATCTACAAGTAGGCACTTTGCAAAAAACACCTCTGTTTTCTTTCAAAAAATTGGATGTGTCCACGTTGCGCTTTGGGGCGTTTCCTGTCGCAGGTGCTAGGCCTACCCACACAAGTGAGGTATCATTTTTATCGAGAGACTTGGGGGAACGCTGGGTGGAAGCAAATTTTTGGCTACTCTCAGATTGCAGAACTTTCTGCCACAGAAATGTGAGGAACATGTGTTTTTTTAGCCAAATTTTGAGGCTTGCAAAGGATTCTGGGTAACAGAACCTGGTCCGAGCCATACAAGTCACCCCATCTTGGATTCCCCTAGGTCTCTAGTTTTCAGAAATGCACAGGTTTGGTAGGTTTCCCTAGGTGCCGGCTGAGCTAGAGGCCAAAATCTACAGGTAGGCACTTTGCAAAAAACACCTCTGTTTTCTTTCAAAAAATTGGATGCGTCCACGTTGCGCTTTGGGACGTTTTCTGTCGCAGGCGCTAGGCCTACCCACACAAGTGAGGTATCATTTTTATCGAGAGACTTGGGGGAACGCTGGGTGGAAGGAAATTTGTGGCTCCTCTCAGATTCCAGAACTTTCTGCCACAGAAATGTGAGGAACATGTGTTTTTTTAGCCAAATTTTGAGGTTTGCAAAGGATTCTGGGTAACAGAACCTGGTCCGAGCCACACAAGTCACCCCATCTTGGATTCCCCTAGGTCTCTAGTTTTCAGAAATGCACAGGTTTGGTAGGTTTCCCTAGGTGCCGGCTGAGCTAGAGGCCAAAATCTACAAGTAGGCACTTTGCAAAAAACACCTCTGTTTTCTTTCAAAAAATTGGATGTGTCCACGTTGCGCTTTGGGGCGTTTCCTGTCGCAGGTGCTAGGCCTACCCACACAAGTGAGGTATCATTTTTATCGAGAGACTTGGGGGAACGCTGGGTGGAAGCAAATTTGTGGCTACTCTCAGATTCCAGAACTTTCTGCCACAGAAATGTGAGGAACATGTGTTTTTTTAGCCAAATTTTGAGGCTTGCAAAGGATTCTGGGTAACAAAACCTGGTCCGAGCCACACAAGTCACCCCATCTTGGATTCCAATCGGTCTCTAGTTTTCAGAAATGCACAGGTTTGGTAGGTTTCCCTAGGTGCCGGCTGAGCTAGAGGCCAAAATCTACAGGTAGGCACTTTGCAAAAAACACCTCTGTTTTCTTTAAAAAAATTGGATGCGTCCACGTTGCGCTTTGGGACGTTTCCTGTCACGGGCGCTAGGCCTACCCACACAAGTGAGGTATCATTTTTATCAGGAGACTTGGGGGAACGCTGGGTGGAAGGAAATTTGTGGTTCCTTCCAGATTCCAGAACATTCTGCCACAGAAATGTGAGGAACATGTGTTTTTTTAGCCAAATTTTGAGGTTTGCAAAGGATTCTGGGTAACAGAACCTTGTCCGAGCCACACAAGTCACCCCATCTTGGATTCCCCTAGGTCTCTAGTTTTCAGAAATGCACAGGTTTGGTAAGTTTCCCTAGGTGCCGGCTGAGCTAGAGGCCCAAATCTACAGGTAGGCACTTTGCAAAAAACACCTCTGTTTTCTTTCAAAAAATTGGATGCGTCCACGTAGAGCTTTGTGACGTTTCCTTTCACGGGCGCTAGGCCTACCCACACAAGTGAGGTATCATTTTTATCGGGAGACTTGGGGGAACGCTGGATGGAAGGAAATTTGTGGCTCCTCTCAGATTCCAGAACATTCTGCCACAGAAATGTGAGGAACATGTGTTTTTTAGCCAAATTTTGAGGTTTGCAAAGGATTCTGGGTAACAGAACCTGGTCCGACCCACACAAGTCACCCCATCTTGGATTCCCCTAGGTCTCTAGTTTTCAGAAATGCACAGGTTTGGTAAGTTTCCCTAGGTGCCGGCTGAGCTAGAGGCCCAAATCTACAGGTAGGCACTTTGCAAAAAACACCTCTGTTTTCTTTCAAAAAATTGGATGCGTCCACGTAGAGCTTTGTGACGTTTCCTTTCACGGGCGCTAGGCCTACCCACACAAGTGAGGTATCATTTTTATCGGGAGACTTGGGGGAACGCTGGATGGAAGGAAATTTGTGGCTCCTCTCAGATTCCAGAACTTTCTGCCACAGAAATGTGAGGAACATGTGTTTTTTAGCCAAATTTTGAGGTTTGCAAAGGATTCTGGGTAACAGAACCTGGTCCGACCCACACAAGTCACCCCATCTTGGATTCCCCTAGGTCTCTAGTTTTTAGAAATGCACAGGTTTGGTAGGTTTCCCTAGGTGCCGGCTGAACTAGAGGCCAAAATCTACAGGTATTGACTTTGCAAAAAACACCTCAGTTTTCTTTAAAAAAATTGGATGTGTCCACGTTGCGCTTTGGGACGTTTCCTGTCGCAGGCGCTAGGCCTACCCACACAAGTGAGGTATCATTTTTATCAAGAGACTTGGGGGAACGGTGGGTGGAAGGAAATTTGTGGCTCCTCTCAGATTCCAGAACTTTCTGCCACAGAAATGTGAGGAACATGTGTTTTTTTAGCCAAATTTTGAGGTTTGCAAAGGATTCTGGGTAACAGAACCTGGTCCGAGCCACACAAGTCACCCCATCTTGGATTCCCCTAGGTCTCTAGTTTTCAGAAATGCACAGGTTTGGTAGGTTTCCCTAGGTGCCGGCTGAGCTAGAGGCCAAAATCTACAGGTAGGCACTTTGCAAAAAACACCTCTGTTTTCTTTCAAAAAATTGGATGTGTCCACGTTGCGCTTTGGGGCGTTTCCTGTCGCAGGTGCTAGGCCTACCCACACAAGTGAGGTATCATTTTTATCGAGAGACTTGGGGGAACGATGGGTGGAAGGAAATTTGTGGCTCCTCTCAGATTCCAGAACTTTCTGCCACAGAAATGTGAGGAACATGTGTTTTTTTAGCCAAATTTTGAGGTTTGCAAAGGATTCTGGGTAACAGAACATGGTCCGAGCCACATAAGTCACCCCATCTTGGATTCCCCTAGGTCTCTAGTTTTCAGAAATGCACAGGTTTGGTAGGTTTCCCTAGGTGCCGGCTGAGCTAGAGGCCAAAATCTACAGGTAGGCACTTTGCAAAAAACACCTCTGTTTTCTTTAAAAAAATTGGATGCGTCCACGTTGCGCTTTGGGACGTTTCCTGTCACGGGCGCTAGGCCTACCCACACAAGTGAGGTATCATTTTTATCGGGAGACTTGGGGGAACGCTGGGTGGAAGGACATTTGTGGCTGCTCTCAGATTCCAGAACTTTCTGCCACAGAAATGTGAGGAACATGTGTTTTTTAGCCAAATTTTGAGGTTTGCAAAGGATTCTGGGTAACAGAACCTGGTCCGAGCCACACAAGTCAACCCATCTTGGATTCCCCTAGGTCTCTAGTTTTCAGAAATGCACAGGTTTGGTAGGTTTCCCTAGGTGCCGGCTGAGCTAGAGGCCAAAATCTACAGGTAGGCACTTTGCAAAAAACACCTCTGTTTTCTTTCAAAAAAATTGGATATGTCCTCGTTGCGCTTTGGGGCGTTTCCTGTCGCGGGCACTAGGCCTACCCACACAAGTGAGGTATCATTTTTATCGGGAGACTTGGGGGAACGCTGGGTGGAAGGAAATTTGTGGCTCCTCTCAGATTCCAGAACTTTCTGCCACAGAAATGTGAGGAACATGTGTTTTTTAGCCAAATTTTGAGGTTTGCAAAGGATTCTGGGTAACAGAACCTGGTCCGAGCCACACAAGTCACCCCATCTTGGATTCCCCTAGGTCTCTAGTTTTCAGAAATGCACAGGTTTGGTAGGTTTCCCTAGGTGCCGGCTGTGCTAGAGGCCAAAATCTACAGGTAGGCACTTTGCAAAAAACACCTCTGTTTTCTTTCAAAAAATTGGATGTGTCCACGTTGCGCTTTGGGGCGTTTCCTGTCGCAGGCGCTAGGCCTACCCACACAAGTGAGGTATCATTTTTATCGAGAGACTTGGGGGAACGCTAGGTGGAAGGAAATTTGTGGCTCCTCTCAGATTCCAGAACTTTCTGCCACATAAATGTGAGGAACATGTGTTTTTTTAGCCAAATTTTTAGGTTTGCAAAGGATTCTGGGTAACAGAACCTGGTCCGAGCCACACAAGTCACCCCATCTTGGATTCCCCTAGGTCTCTAGTTTTCAGAAATGCACAGGTTTGGTAAGTTTCCCTAGGTGCCGGCTGATCTAGAGGCCAAAATCTACAGGTAGGCACTTTGCAAAAAACACCTCTGTTTTCTTTCAAAAAATTGGATGTGTCCACGTTGTGCTTTGGGGCGTTTCCTGTCGCAGGTGCTAGGCCTACCCACACAAGTGAGGTATCATTTTTATCGAGAGACTTGGGGGAACGCTGGGTGGAAGGAAATTTGTGGCTCCTCTCAGATTCCAGAACTTTCTGCTACAGAAATGTGAGGAACATGTGTTTTTTTAGCCAAATTTTGAGGTTTGCAAAGGATTCTGGGTAACAGAACCTGGTCCGAGCCACATAAGTCACCCCATCTTGGATTCCCCTAGGTCTCTAGTTTTCAGAAATGCACAGGTTTGGTAGGTTTCCCTAGGTGCCGGCTGAGCTAGAGGCCAAAATCTACAGGTAGGCACTTTGCAAAAAACACCTCTGTTTTCTTTAAAAAAATTGGATGCGTCCACGTTGCGCTCTGGGACGTTTCCTGTCACGGGCGCTAGGCCTACCCACACAAGTGAGGTATCATTTTTATCGGGAGACTTGGGGGAACGCTGGGTGGAAGGAAATTTGTGGCTGCTCTCAGATTCCAGAACTTTCTGCCACAGAAATGTGAGGAACATGTGTTTTTTAGCCAAATTTTGAGGTTTGCAAAGGATTCTGGGTAACAGAACCTGGTCCGAGCCACACAAGTCACCCCATCTTGGATTCCCCTAGGTCTCTAGTTTTCAGAAATGCACAGGTTTGGTAGGTTTCCCTAGGTGCCGGCTGAGCTAGAGGCCCAAATCTACAGGTAGGCACTTTGCAAAAAACACCTCTGTTTTCTTTCAAAAAATTGGATGCGTCCACATTGCGCTTTGGGACGTTTTCTGTCGCAGGCGCTAGGCCTACCCACACAAGTGAGGTATCATTTTTATCGAGAGACTTGGGGGAACGCTGGGTGGAAGGAAATTTGTGGCTACTCTCAGATTCCAGAACTTTCTGCCACAGAAATGTGAGGAACATGTGGTTTTTTAGCCAGATTTTGAGGCTTGCAAAGGATTCTGGGTAACAGAACCTGGTCCGAGCCACACAAGTCAACCCATCTTGGATTCCCCTAGGTCTCTAGTTTTCAGAAATGCACAGGTTTGGTAGGTTTCCCTAGGTGCCGGCTGAGCTAGAGGCCAAAATCTACAGGTAGGCACTTTGCAAAAAACACCTTTGTTTTCTTTCAAAAAAATTGGATATGTCCTCGTTGCGCTTTGGGGCGTTTCCTGTCGCGGGCACTAGGCCTACCCACACAAGTGAGGTATCATTTTTATCGGGAGACTTGGGGGAACGCTGGGTGGAAGGAAATTTGTGGCTCCTCTCAGATTCCAGAACTTTCTGCCAAAGAAATGTGAGGAACATGTGTTTTTTAGCCAAATTTAGAGGTTTGCAAAGGATTCTGGGTAACAGAACCTGGTCCGAGCCACACAAGTCACCCCATCTTGGATTCCCCTAGGTCTCTAGTTTTCAGAAATGCACAGGTTTGGTAGGTTTCCCTAGGTGCCGGCTGAGCTAGAGGCCCAAATCTACAGGTAGGCACTTTGCAAAAAACACCTCTGTTTTCTTTCAAAAAATTGGATGCGTCCACATTGCGCTTTGGGACGTTTTCTGTCGCAGGCGCTAGGCCTACCCACACAAGTGAGGTATCATTTTTATCGAGAGACTTGGGGGAACGCTGGGTGGAAGGAAATTTGTGGCTACTCTCAGATTCCAGAACTTTCTGCCACAGAAATGTGAGGAACATGTGGTTTTTTAGCCAGATTTTGAGGCTTGCAAAGGATTCTGGGTAACAGAACCTGGTCCGAGCCACACAAGTCAACCCATCTTGGATTCCCCTAGGTCTCTAGTTTTCAGAAATGCACAGGTTTGGTAGGTTTCCCTAGGTGCCGGCTGAGCTAGAGGCCAAAATCTACAGGTAGGCACTTTGCAAAAAACACCTTTGTTTTCTTTCAAAAAAATTGGATATGTCCTCGTTGCGCTTTGGGGCGTTTCCTGTCGCGGGCACTAGGCCTACCCACACAAGTGAGGTATCATTTTTATCGGGAGACTTGGGGGAACGCTGGGTGGAAGGAAATTTGTGGCTCCTCTCAGATTCCAGAACTTTCTGCCACAGAAATGTGAGGAACATGTGTTTTTTAGCCAAATTTTGAGGTTTGCAAAGGATTCTGGGTAACAGAACCTGGTCCGAGCCACACAAGTCACCCCATCTTGGATTCCCCTAGGTCTCTAGTTTTCAGAAATGCACAGGTTTGGTAGGTTTCCCTAGGTGCCGGCTGAACTAGAGGCCAAAATCTACAGGTAGGCACTTTGCAAAAAACACCTCTGTTTTCTTTCAAAAAATTGGATGTGTCCACGTTGCGCTTTGGGACGTTTCCTGTCACGGGCGCTAGGCCTACCCACACAAGTGAGGTATCATTTTTATCGGGAGACTTGGGGGAACGCTGGGTGGAAGGACATTTGTGGCTGGTCTCAGATTCCAGAACTTTCTGCCACAGAAATGTGAGGAACATGTGTTTTTTAGCCAAATTTTGAGGTTTGCAAAGGATTCTGGGTAACAGAACCTGGTCCGAGCCACACAAGTCAACCCATCTTGGATTCCCCTAGGTCTCTAGTTTTCAGAAATGCACAGGTTTGGTAGGTTTCCCTAGGTGCCGGCAGAGCTAGAGGCCAAAATCTACAGGTAGGCACTTTGCAAAAAACACCTCTGTTTTCTTTCAAAAAAATTGAATATGTCCTCGTTGCGCTTTGGGGCGTTTCCTGTCGCAGGTGCTAGGCCTACCCACACAAGTGAGGTATCATTTTTATCGGGAGACTTGGGGGAACGCTGGGTGGAAGGAAATTTGTGGCTCCTCTCAGATTCCAGAACTTTCTGCCACAGAAATGTGAGGAACATGTGTTTTTTAGCCAAATTTTGAGGTTTGCAAAGGATTCTGGGTAACAGAACCTGGTCCGAGCCACACAAGTCACCCCATCTTGGATTCCCCTAGGTCTCTAGTTTTCAGAAATGCACAGGTTTGGTAGGTTTCCCTAGGTGCCAGCAGAGCTAGAGGCCAAAATCTACAGGTAGACACTTTGCAAAAAAGAACTCTGATTTCTTTCAAAAATTTGGATGTGTCCACGTTGCGCTCTGGGACGTTTCCTGTCACGGGCGCTAGGCCTACCCACACAAGTGAGGTACCATTTTTATCGGGAGACTTGGGGGAACGCTGGGTTGAAGGAAATTTGTGGCTACTCTCAGATTCCAGAACTTTCTGCCACAGAAATGTGAGGAACATGTGTTTTTTTAGCCAAATTTTGAGGCTTGCAAAGGATTCTGGGTAACAGAACCTGGTCCGAGCCACACAAGTCACCCCATCTTGGATTCCCCTAGGTCTCTAGTTTTCAGAAATGCACAGGTTTGGTAGGTTTCCCTAGGTGCCGGCAGAGCTAGAGGCCAAAATCTACAGGTAGGCACTTTGCAAAAAACAACTCTGTTTTCTTTCAAATATTTGGATGTGTCCACGTTGCGCTTTGGGGCGTTTCCTGTCGCGGGCGCTAGGCCTACCCACACAAGTGAGGTATCATTTTTATCGGGAGACTTGGGGGAACGCTGGGTGGAAGGAAATTTGTGGCTCCTCTCAGATTCCAGAACTTTCTGCCACAGAAATGTGAGGAACATGTGTTTTTTTAGCCAAATTTTGAGGTTTACAAAGGATTCTGGGTAACAGAACCTGGTCCAAGCCACACAAGTCACCCCATCTTGGATTCCCCTAGGTCTCTAGTTTTCAGAAATGCACAGGTTTGGTAGGTTTCCCTAGGTGCCGGCTGAGCTAGAGGCCAAAATCTACAGGTAGGCACTTTGCAAAAAACACCTCTGTTTTCATTCAAAAAATTGGATGTGTCCACTTTGCGCTTTGGGGCGTTTCCTGTCTCGGGCGCTAGGCCTACCCACATAAGTGAGGTATCATTTTTATTGAGAGACTTGGGGGAACGCTGGGTGGAAGGAAATTTGTGGCTCCTCTCTGATTCCACAACTTTCTGCCACAGAAATGTGAGGAACATGTGTTCTTTTAGCCAAATTTTGAGGTTTGCAAAGGATTCTGGATAACAGAACCTGGTCCGAGCCACATAAGTCACCCCATCTTGGATTCCCCTAGGTCTCTAGTTTTCAGAAATGCACAGGTTTGGTAGGTTTCCCTAGGTGCCGGCTGAGCTAGAGGCCAAAATCTACAGGTAGGCACTTTGCAAAAAACACCTCTGTTTTCTTTCAAAAAATTGGATGCGTCCACGTTGCGCTCTGGGACGTTTCCTGTCACGGGCGCTAGGCCTACCCACACAAGTGAGGTATCATTTTTATCGGGAGACTTGGGGGAACGCTGGGTGGAAGGAAATTTGTGGCTGCTCTCAGATTCCAGAACTTTCTGCCACAGAAATGTGAGGAACATGTGTTTTTTAGCCAAATTTGAGGTTTGCAAAGGATTCTGGGTAACAGAACCTGGTCCGAGCCACACAAGTCACCCCATCTTGGATTCCCCTAGGTCTCTAGTTTTCAGAAATGCACAGGTTTGGTAGGTTTCCCTAGGTGCCGGCTGAGCTAGAGGCCCAAATCTACAGGTAGGCACTTTGCAAAAAACACCTCTGTTTTCTTTCAAAAAATTGGATGCGTCCACATTGCGCTTTGGGACGTTTTCTGTCGCAGGCGCTAGGCCTACCCACACAAGTGAGGTATCATTTTTATCGAGAGACTTGGGGGAACGCTGGGTGGAAGGAAATTTGTGGCTACTCTCAGATTCCAGAACTTTCTGCCACAGAAATGTGAGGAACATGTGGTTTTTTAGCCAGATTTTGAGGCTTGCAAAGGATTCTGGGTAACAGAACCTGGTCCGAGCCACACAAGTCAACCCATCTTGGATTCCCCTAGGTCTCTAGTTTTCAGAAATGCACAGGTTTGGTAGGTTTCCCTAGGTGCCGGCTGAGCTAGAGGCCAAAATCTACAGGTAGGCACTTTGCAAAAAACACCTCTGTTTTCTTTCAAAAAAATTGGATATGTCCTCGTTGCGCTTTGGGGCGTTTCCTGTCGCGGGCACTAGGCCTACCCACACAAGTGAGGTATCATTTTTATCGGGAGACTTGGGGGAACGCTGGGTGGAAGGACATTTGTGGCTCCTCTCAGATTCCAGAACTTTCTGCCACAGAAATGTGAGGAACATGTGTTTTTTAGCCAAATTTTGAGGTTTGCAAAGGATTCTGGGTAACAGAACCTGGTCCGAGCCACACAAGTCACCCCATCTTGGATTCCCCTAGGTCTCTAGTTTTCAGAAATGCACAGGTTTGGTAGGTTTCCCTAGGTGCCGGCTGAACTAGAGGCCAAAATCTACAGGTAGGCACTTTGCAAAAAACACCTCTGTTTTCTTTCAAAAAATTGGATGTGTCCACGTTGCGCTTTGGGACGTTTCCTGTCACGGGCGCTAGGCCTACCCACACAAGTGAGGTAATATTTTTATCGGGAGACTTGGGGGAACGCTGGGTGGAAGGACATTTGTGGCTGGTCTCAGATTCCAGAACTTTCTGCCACAGAAATGTGAGGAACATGTGTTTTTTAGCCAAATTTTGAGGTTTGCAAAGGATTCTGGGTAACAGAACCTGGTCCGAGCCACACAAGTCAACCCATCTTGGATTCCCCTAGGTCTCTAGTTTTCAGAAATGCACAGGTTTGGTAGGTTTCCCTAGGTGCCGGCAGAGCTAGAGGCCAAAATCTACAGGTAGGCACTTTGCAAAAAACACCTCTGTTTTCTTTAAAAAAAAATTGGATATGTCCTCGTTGCGCTTTGGGGCGTTTCCTGTCGCAGGTGCTAGGCCTACCCACACAAGTGAGGTATCATTTTTATCGGGAGACTTGGGGGAACGCTGGGTGGAAGGAAATTTGTGGCTCCTCTCAGATTCCAGAACTTTCTGCCACAGAAATGTGAGGAACATGTGTTTTTTAGCCAAATTTTGAGGTTTGCAAAGGATTCTGGGTAACAGAACCTGGTCCGAGCCACACAAGTCACCCCATCTTGGATTCCCCTAGGTCTCTAGTTTTCAGAAATGCACAGGTTTGGTAGGTTTCCCTAGGTGCCGGCAGAGCTAGAGGCCAAAACCTACAGGTAGGCACTTTGCAAAAAAGAACTCTGATTTCTTTCAAAAATTTGGATGTGTCCACGTTGCGCTCTGGGACGTTTCCTGTCACGGGCGCTAGGCCTACCCACACAAGTGAGGTATCATTTTTATCGGGAGACTTGGGGGAACGCTGGGTTGAAGGAAATTTGTGGCTACTCTCAGATTCCAGAACTTTCTGCCACAGAAATGTGAGGAACATGTGTTTTTTTAGCCAAATTTTGAGGCTTGCAAAGGATTCTGGGTAACAGAACCTGGTCCGAGCCACACAAGTCACCCCATCTTGGATTCCCCTAGGTCTCTAGTTTTCAGAAATGCACGGGTTTGGTAGGTTTCCCTAGGTGCCGGCAGAGCTAGAGGCCAAAATCTACAGGTAGGCACTTTGCAAAAAACAACTCTGTTTTCTTTCAAATATTTGGATGTGTCCACGTTGCGCTTTGGGGCGTTTCCTGTCGCGGGCGCTAGGCCTACCCACACAAGTGAGGTATCATTTTTATCGGGAGACTTGGGGGAACGCTGGGTGGAAGGAAATTTGTGGCTCCTCTCAGATTCCAGAACTTTCTGCCACAGAAATGTGAGGAACATGTGTTTTTTTAGCCAAATTTTGAGGTTTACAAAGGATTCTGGGTAACAGAACCTGGTCCAAGCCACACAAGTCACCCCATCTTGGATTCCCCTAGGTCTCTAGTTTTCAGAAATGCACAGGTTTGGTAGGTTTCCCTAGGTGCCGGCTGAGCTAGAGGCCAACATCTACAGGTAGGCACTTTGCAAAAAACACCTCTGATTTCTTTAAAAAAATTGGATGCGTCCACGTTGCGCTTTGGGGCGTTTCCTGTCGCGGGCGCTAGGCCTACCCACACAAGTGAGGTATAATTTTTATCGGGAGACTTGGGGGAACGCTGGGTGGAAGGAAATTTCTGGCTACTCTCAGATTCCAGAACTTTCTGCCAACGAAATGTGAGGAACATGTGTTTTTTTAGCCAAATTTTGAGGCTTGCAAAGGATTCTGGGTAACAGAACCTGGTCCGAGCCACACAAGTCACCCCATCTTGGATTTCCCTAGGTCTCTAGTTTTCAGAAATGCACAGGTTTGGTAGGTTTCCTTAGGTGCCGGCTGAGCTAGAGGCCAAAATCTACAGGTAGGCACTTTGCAAAAAACACCTCTGTTTTCTTTCAAAAAAATTGGATATGTCCTCGTTGCGCTTTGGGGCGTTTCCTGTCGCGGGCACTAGGCCTACCCACACAAGTGAGGTATCATTTTTATCAGGAGACTTGGGGGAACGCTGATTGGAAGGAAATTTGTGGCTCCTCTCAGATTCCAGAACTTTCTGCCACAGAAATGTGAGGAACATGTGTTCTTTTAGCCAAATTTTGAGGTTTGCAAAGGATTCTGGGTAACAGAACCTGGTCCAAGCCACACAAGTCACCCCATCTTGGATTCCCCTAGGTCTCTAGTTTTCAGAAATGCACAGGTTTGGTAGGTTTCCCTAGGTGCCGGCTGTGCTAGAGGCCAAAATCTACAGGTAGGCACTTTGCAAAAAACATCTCTGTTTTCTTTCAAAAAATTGGATGCGTCCACGTTG
This sequence comes from Pleurodeles waltl, assembly GCF_031143425.1. Classification (NCBI taxonomy): domain Eukaryota; kingdom Metazoa; phylum Chordata; class Amphibia; order Caudata; family Salamandridae; genus Pleurodeles; species Pleurodeles waltl. Next base: position 250,528 of record NW_027149907.1, read on the forward strand.
CGCTTTGGGACGTTTCCTGTCACGGGCGCTAGGCCTACCCACACAAGTGAGGTATAATTTTTATCGGGAGACTTGGGGGAACGCTGGGTGGAAGGAAATTTGTGGCTCCTCTCAGATTCCAGAACTTTCTGCCACAGAAATGTGAGGAACATGTGTTTTTTAGCCAAATTGTGAGGTTTGCACAGGATTCTGGGTGACAGAACCTGGTCCGAGCCACACAAGTCACCCCATCTTGGATTCCCCTAGGTCTCTAGTTTTCAGAAATGCACAGGTTTGGTAGGTTTTCCTAGGTGCCGGCAGAGCTAGAGGCCAAAATCTACAGGTAGGCACTTTTCAAAAAACAACTCTGCTTTCTTTCAAAAATTTGGATGTGTCCACGTTGCGCTTTGGGGCGTTTCCTGTCGCGGGCGCTAGGCCTACCCACACAAGTGAGGTATAATTTTTATCGGGAGAATTGGGGGAACGCTGGGTGGAAGGAAATTTCTGGCTACTCTCAGATTCCAGAACTTTCTGCCACAGAAATGTGAGGAACATGTGTTTTTGTAAACAAATTTTGAGGCTTGCAAAGGATTCTGGGTAACAGAACCTGGTCCGAATCACACAAGTCACCCCATCTTGGATTCCCCTAGGTCTCTAGTTTTCAGAAATGCACAGGTTTGGTAGGTTTCCCTAGGTGCCGGCAGAGCTAGAGGCCAAAATCTACAGGTAGGCACTTTGCAAAAAACAACTCTGTTTTCTTTCAAATATTTGGATGTGTCCACGTTGCGCTTTGGGGCGTTTCCTGTCACGGGCGCTAGGCCTCCCCACACAAGTGAGGTATCATTTTTATCGGGAGACTTGGGGGAACGCTGGTTGGAACGAAATTCGTGGTTACTCTCAGATTCCAGAAGTTTCTGCCACAGAAATGTGAGGAACATGTGTTTTTTTAGCCAAATTTTGAGGCTTGCAAAGGATTCTGGGTAACAGAACCTGGTCTGAGCCACACAAGTCACCCAATCTTGGATTCCCCTAGGTCTCTAGTTTTCAGAAATGCACAGGTTTGGTAGGTTTCCCTAGGTGCCGGCTGAGCTAGAGGCCAAAATCTACAGGTAGGCACTTTGCAAAAAACACCTCTGTTTTCTTTCAAAAAATTGGATGTGTCCACGTTGCGCTTTGGGGCGTTTCCTGTCGCGGGTGCTAGGCCTACCCACACAAGTGAGGTATCATTTTTATCGGGAGACTTGGGGGAACGCTGGGTGGAAGGAAATTTGTGGCTCCTCTCAGATTCCAGAACTTTCTGCCACAGAAATGTGATGAACATGTGTTTTTTTAGCCAAATTTTGAGGTTTACAAAGGATTCTGGGTAACAGAACCTGGTCCAAGCCACACAAGTCACCCCATCTTGGATTCCCCTAGGTCTCTAGTTTTCAGAAATGCACAGGTTTGGTAGGTTTCCCTAGGTGCCGGCTGAGCTAGAGGCCAACATCTACAGGTAGGCACTTTGCAAAAAACACCTCTGATTTCTTTAAAAAAATTGGATGCGTCCACGTTGCGCTTTGGGGCGTTTCCTGTCGCGGGCGCTAGGCCTACCCACACAAGTGAGGTATAATTTTTATCGGGAGACTTGGGGGAACGCTGGGTGGAAGGAAATTTCTGGCTACTCTCAGATTCCAGAACTTTCTGCCAACGAAATGTGAGGAACATGTGTTTTTTTAGCCAAATTTTGAGGCTTGCAAAGGATTCTGGGTAACAGAACCTGGTCCGAGCCACACAAGTCACCCCATCTTGGATTTCCCTAGGTCTCTAGTTTTCAGAAATGCACAGGTTTGGTAGGTTTCCTTAGGTGCCGGCTGAGCTAGAGGCCAAAATCTACAGGTAGGCACTTTGCAAAAAACACCTCTGTTTTCTTTCAAAAAAATTGGATATGTCCTCGTTGCGCTTTGGGGCGTTTCCTGTCGCGGGCACTAGGCCTACCCACACAAGTGAGGTATCATTTTTATCAGGAGACTTGGGGGAACGCTGATTGGAAGGAAATTTGTGGCTCCTCTCAGATTCCAGAACTTTCTGCCACAGAAATGTGAGGAACATGTGTTCTTTTAGCCAAATTTTGAGGTTTGCAAAGGATTCTGGGTAACAGAACCTGGTCCAAGCCACACAAGTCACCCCATCTTGGATTCCCCTAGGTCTCTAGTTTTCAGAAATGCACAGGTTTGGTAGGTTTCCCTAGGTGCCGGCTGTGCTAGAGGCCAAAATCTACAGGTAGGCACTTTGCAAAAAACACCTCTGTTTTCTTTCAAAAAATTGGATGCGTCCACGTTGCGCTTTGGGACGTTTCCTGTCACGGGCGCTAGGCCTACCCACACAAGTGAGGTATAATTTTTATCGGGAGACTTGGGGGAACGCTGGGTGGAAGGAAATTTGTGGCTCCTCTCAGATTCCAGAACTTTCTGCCACAGAAATGTGAGGAACATGTGTTTTTTAGCCAAATTGTGAGGTTTGCACAGGATTCTGGGTGACAGAACCTGGTCCGAGCCACACAAGTCACCCCATCTTGGATTCCCCTAGGTCTCTAGTTTTCAGAAATGCACAGGTTTGGTAGGTTTTCCTAGGTGCCGGCAGAGCTAGAGGCCAAAATCTACAGGTAGGCACTTTTCAAAAAACAACTCTGCTTTCTTTCAAAAATTTGGATGTGTCCACGTTGCGCTTTGGGGCGTTTCCTGTCGCGGGCGCTAGGCCTACCCACACAAGTGAGGTATAATTTTTATCGGGAGAATTGGGGGAACGCTGGGTGGAAGGAAATTTCTGGCTACTCTCAGATTCCAGAACTTTCTGCCACAGAAATGTGAGGAACATGTGTTTTTGTAAACAAATTTTGAGGCTTGCAAAGGATTCTGGGTAACAGAACCTGGTCCGAATCACACAAGTCACCCCATCTTGGATTCCCCTAGGTCTCTAGTTTTCAGAAATGCACAGGTTTGGTAGGTTTCCCTAGGTGCCGGCAGAGCTAGAGGCCAAAATCTACAGGTAGGCACTTTGCAAAAAACAACTCTGTTTTCTTTCAAATATTTGGATGTGTCCACGTTGCGCTTTGGGGCGTTTCCTGTCACGGGCGCTAGGCCTCCCCACACAAGTGAGGTATCATTTTTATCGGGAGACTTGGGGGAACGCTGGTTGGAACGAAATTCGTGGTTACTCTCAGATTCCAGAAGTTTCTGCCACAGAAATGTGAGGAACATGTGTTTTTTTAGCCAAATTTTGAGGCTTGCAAAGGATTCTGGGTAACAGAACCTGGTCTGAGCCACACAAGTCACCCAATCTTGGATTCCCCTAGGTCTCTAGTTTTCAGAAATGCACAGGTTTGGTAGGTTTCCCTAGGTGCCGGCTGAGCTAGAGGCCAAAATCTACAGGTAGGCACTTTGCAAAAAACACCTCTGTTTTCTTTCAAAAAATTGGATGTGTCCACGTTGCGCTTTGGGGCGTTTCCTGTCGCGGGTGCTAGGCCTACCCACACAAGTGAGGTATCATTTTTATCGGGAGACTTGGGGGAACGCTGGGTGGAAGGAAATTTGTGGCTCCTCTCAGATTCCAGAACTTTCTGCCACAGAAATGTGATGAACATGTGTTTTTTTAGCCAAATTTTGAGGCTTGCAAAGGATTCTGGGTAACAGAACCTGGTCCGAGCCACACAAGTCACCCCATCTTGGATTCCCCTAGGTCTCTAGTTTTCAGAAATGCACAGGTTTGGTAGGTTTCCCTAGGTGCCCGGCTGAGCTAGAGGCCAAAATCTACAGGTAGGCACTTTGCAAAAAACACCTCTGTTTTCATTCAAAAAATTGTATGTGTCCACGTTGCGCTTTGGGGCGTTTCCTGTCGCGGGCGCTAGGCCTACCCACACAAGTGAGGTATCATTTTTATCAGGAGACTTGGGGGAACGCTGGGTGGAAGGAAATTTGTGGCTCCTCTCAGATTCCAGAACTTTCTGCCACAGAAATGTGAGGAACATGTGTTTTTTTAGCCAAATTTTGAGGCTTGCAAAGGATTCTGGGTAACAGAACCTGGTCCGAGCCACACAAGTCACCCCATCTTGGATTTCCCTAGGTCTCTAGTTTTCAGAAATGCAAAGGTTTGGTAGGTTTCCCTAGGTGCCGGCTGAGCTAGAGGCCAAAATCTACAGGTAGGCACTTTGCAAAAAACACCTCTGTTTTCTTTCAAAAATTTGGATGCGTCCACGTTGCGCTTTGGGGCGTTTCCTGTCGCGGGCGCTAGGCCTACCCACACAAGTGAGGTATAATTTTTATCGGGAGACTTGGGGGAACGCTGGGTGGAAGGAAATTTCTGGCTACTCTCAGATTCCAGAACTTTCTGCCAACGAAATGTGAGGAACATGTGGTTTTTTAGCCAAATTTTGAGGCTTGCAAAGGATTCTGGGTAACAGAACCTGGTCCGAGCCACACAAGTCACCCCATCTTGGATTTCCCTAGGTCTCTAGTTTTCAGAAATGCACAGGTTTGGTAGGTTTCCTTAGGTGCCGGCTGAGCTAGAGGCCAAAATCTACAGGTAGGCACTTTGCAAAAAACACCTCTGTTTTCTTTCAAAAAAATTGGATATGTCCTCGTTGCGCTTTGGGGCGTTTCCTGTCGCGGGCACTAGGCCTACCCACACAAGTGAGGTATCATTTTTATCGGGAGACTTGGGGGAACGCTGGGTGGAAGGACATTTGTGGCTCCTCTCAGATTCCAGAACTTTCTGCCACAGAAATGTGAGGAACATGTATTCTTTTAGCCAAATTTTGAGGTTTGCAAAGGATTCTGGGTAACAGAACCTGGTCCAAGCCACACAAGTCACCCCATCTTGGATTCCCCTAGGTCTCTAGTTTTCAGAAATGCACAGGTTTGGTAGGTTTCCCTAGGTGCCGGCTGAGCTAGAGGCCAACATCTACAGGTAGGCACTTTGCAAAAAACACCTCTGATTTCTTTAAAAAAATTGGATGCGTCCACGTTGCGCTTTGGGGCGTTTCCTGTCGCGGGCGCTAGGCCTACCCACACAAGTGAGGTATAATTTTTATCGGGAGACTTGGGGGAACGCTGGGTGGAAGGAAATTTCTGGCTACTCTCAGATTCCAGAACTTTCTGCCAACGAAATGTGAGGAACATGTGGTTTTTTAGCCAAATTTTGAGGCTTGCAAAGGATTCTGGGTAACAGAACCTGGTCCGAGCCACACAAGTCACCCCATCTTGGATTTCCCTAGGTCTCTAGTTTTCAGAAATGCACAGGTTTGGTAGGTTTCCTTAGGTGCCGGCTGAGCTAGAGGCCAAAATCTACAGGTAGGCACTTTGCAAAAAACACCTCTGTTTTCTTTCAAAAAAATTGGATATGTCCTCGTTGCGCTTTGGGGCGTTTCCTGTCGCGGGCACTAGGCCTACCCACACAAGTGAGGTATCATTTTTATCAGGAGACTTGGGGGAACGCTGGTTGGAAGCAAATTTGTGGCTCCTCTCAGATTCCAGAACTTTCTGCCACAGAAATGTGAGGAACATGTGTTCTTTTAGCCAAATTTTGAGGTTTGCAAAGGATTCTGGGTAACAGAACCTGGTCCAAGCCACACAAGTCACCCCATCTTGGATTCCCCTAGGTCTCTAGTTTTCAGAAATGCACAGGTTTGGTAGGTTTCCCTAGGTGCCGGCTGTGCTAGAGGCCAAAATCTACAGGTAGGCACTTTGCAAAAAACACCTCTGTTTTCTTTCAAAAAATTGGATGCGTCCACGTTGCGCTTTGGGACGTTTCCTGTCACGGGCGCTAGGCCTACCCACACAAGTGAGGTATAATTTTTATCGGGAGACTTGGGGGAACGCTGGGTGGAAGGAAATTTGTGGCTCCTCTCAGATTCCAGAACTTTCTGCCACAGAAATGTGAGGAACATGTGTTTTTTAGCCAAATTGTGAGGTTTGCACAGGATTCTGGGTGACAGAACCTGGTCCGAGCCACACAAGTCACCCCATCTTGGATTCCCCTAGGTCTCTAGTTTTCAGAAATGCACAGGTTTGGTAGGTTTTCCTAGGTGCCGGCAGAGCTAGAGGCCAAAATCTACAGGTAGGCACTTTTCAAAAAACAACTCTGCTTTCTTTCAAAAATTTGGATGTGTCCACGTTGCGCTTTGGGGCGTTTCCTGTCGCGGGCGCTAGGCCTACCCACACAAGTGAGGTATAATTTTTATCGGGAGAATTGGGGGAACGCTGGGTGGAAGGAAATTTCTGGCTACTCTCAGATTCCAGAACTTTCTGCCACAGAAATGTGAGGAACATGTGTTTTTGTAAACAAATTTTGAGGCTTGCAAAGGATTCTGGGTAACAGAACCTGGTCCGAATCACACAAGTCACCCCATCTTGGATTCCCCTAGGTCTCTATTTTTCAGAAATGCACAGGTTTGGTAGGTTTCCCTAGGTGCCGGCAGAGCTAGAGGCCAAAATCTACAGGTAGGCACTTTGCAAAAAACAACTCTGTTTTCTTTCAAATATTTGGATGTGTCCACGTTGCGCTTTGGGGCGTTTCCTGTCACGGGCGCTAGGCCTCCCCACACAAGTGAGGTATCATTTTTATCGGGAGACTTGGGGGAACGCTGGTTGGAACGAAATTCGTGGTTACTCTCAGATTCCAGAAGTTTCTGCCACAGAAATGTGAGGAACATGTGTTTTTTTAGCCAAATTTTGAGGCTTGCAAAGGATTCTGGGTAACAGAACCTGGTCTGAGCCACACAAGTCACCCAATCTTGGATTCCCCTAGGTCTCTAGTTTTCAGAAATGCACAGGTTTGGTAGGTTTCCCTAGGTGCCGGCTGAGCTAGAGGCCAAAATCTACAGGTAGGCACTTTGCAAAAAACACCTCTGTTTTCTTTCAAAAAATTGGATGTGTCCACGTTGCGCTTTGGGGCGTTTCCTGTCGCGGGTGCTAGGCCTACCCACACAAGTGAGGTATCATTTTTATCGGGAGACTTGGGGGAACGCTGGGTGGAAGGAAATTTGTGGCTCCTCTCAGATTCCAGAACTTTCTGCCACAGAAATGTGATGAACATGTGTTTTTTTAGCCAAATTTTGAGGCTTGCAAAGGATTCTGGGTAACAGAACCTGGTCCGAGCCACACAAGTCACCCCATCTTGGATTCCCCTAGGTCTCTAGTTTTCAGAAATGCACAGGTTTGGTAGGTTTCCCTAGGTGCCCGGCTGAGCTAGAGGCCAAAATCTACAGGTAGGCACTTTGCAAAAAACACCTCTGTTTTCATTCAAAAAATTGTATGTGTCCACGTTGCGCTTTGGGGCGTTTCCTGTCGCGGGCGCTAGGCCTACCCACACAAGTGAGGTATCATTTTTATCAGGAGACTTGGGGGAACGCTGGGTGGAAGGAAATTTGTGGCTCCTCTCAGATTCCAGAACTTTCTGCCACAGAAATGTGAGGAACATGTGTTTTTTTAGCCAAATTTTGAGGCTTGCAAAGGATTCTGGGTAACAGAACCTGGTCCGAGCCACACAAGTCACCCCATCTTGGATTCCCCTAGGTCTCTAGTTTTCAGAAATGCAAAGGTTTGGTAGGTTTCCCTAGGTGCCGGCTGAGCTAGAGGCCAAAATCTACAGGTAGGCACTTTGCAAAAAACACCTCTGTTTTCTTTCAAAAATTTGGATGCGTCCACGTTGCGCTTTGGGGCGTTTCCTGTCGCGGGCGCTAGGCCTACCCACACAAGTGAGGTATAATTTTTATCGGGAGACTTGGGGGAACGCTGGGTGGAAGGAAATTTCTGGCTACTCTCAGATTCCAGAACTTTCTGCCAACGAAATGTGAGGAACATGTGGTTTTTTAGCCAAATTTTGAGGCTTGCAAAGGATTCTGGGTAACAGAACCTGGTCCGAGCCACACAAGTCACCCCATCTTGGATTTCCCTAGGTCTCTAGTTTTCAGAAATGCACAGGTTTGGTAGGTTTCCTTAGGTGACGGCTGAGCTAGAGGCCAAAATCTACAGGTAGGCACTTTGCAAAAAAAACCTCTGTTTTCTTTCAAAAAAATTGGATATGTCCTCGTTGCGCTTTGGGGCGTTTCCTGTCGCGGGCACTAGGCCTACCCACACAAGTGAGGTATCATTTTTATCGGGAGACTTGGGGGAACGCTGGGTGGAAGGACATTTGTGGCTCCTCTCAGATTCCAGAACTTTCTGCCACAGAAATGTGAGGAACATGTATTCTTTTAGCCAAATTTTGAGGTTTGCAAAGGATTCTGGGTAACAGAACCTGGTCCAAGCCACACAAGTCACCCCATCTTGGATTCCCCTAGGTCTCTAGTTTTCAGAAATGCACAGGTTTGGTAGGTTTCCCTAGGTGCCGGCTGAGCTAGAGGCCAACATCTACAGGTAGGCACTTTGCAAAAAACACCTCTGATTTCTTTAAAAAAATTGGATTTGTCACACGTTGCGCTTTGGGGCGTTTCCTGTCGCGGGCGCTAGGCCTACCCACACAAGTGAGGTATAATTTTTATCGGGAGACTTGGGGGAACGCTGGGTGGAAGGAAATTTCTGGCTACTCTCAGATTCCAGAACTTTCTGCCAACGAAATGTGAGGAACATGTGTTTTTTTAGCCAAATTTTGAGGCTTGCAAAGGATTCTGGGTAACAGAACCTGGTCCGAGCCACACAAGTCACCCCATCTTGGATTTCCCTAGGTCTCTAGTTTTCAGAAATGCACAGGTTTGGTAGGTTTCCTTAGGTGCCGGCTGAGCTAGAGGCCAAAATCTACAGGTAGGCACTTTGCAAAAAACACCTCTGTTTTCTTTCAAAAAAATTGGATATGTCCTCGTTGCGCTTTGGGGCGTTTCCTGTCGCGGGCACTAGGCCTACCCACACAAGTGAGGTATCATTTTTATCAGGAGACTTGGGGGAACGCTGGTTGGAAGGAAATTTGTGGCTCCTCTCAGATTCCAGAACTTTCTGCCACAGAAATGTGAGGAACATGTGTTCTTTTAGCCAAATTTTGAGGTTTGCAAAGGATTCTGGGTAACAGAACCTGGTCCAAGCCACACAAGTCACCCCATCTTGGATTCCCCTAGGTCTCTAGTTTTCAGAAATGCACAGGTTTGGTAGGTTTCCCTAGGTGCCGGCTGTGCTAGAGGCCAAAATCTACAGGTAGGCACTTTGCAAAAAACACCTCTGTTTTCTTTCAAAAAATTGGATGCGTCCACGTTGCGCTTTGGGACGTTTCCTGTCACGGGCGCTAGGCCTACCCACACAAGTGAGGTATAATTTTTATCGGGAGACTTGGGGGAACGCTGGGTGGAAGGAAATTTGTGGCTCCTCTCAGATTCCAGAACTTTCTGCCACAGAAATGTGAGGAACATGTGTTTTTTAGCCAAATTGTGAGGTTTGCACAGGATTCTGGGTGACAGAACCTGGTCCGAGCCACACAAGTCACCCCATCTTGGATTCCCCTAGGTCTCTAGTTTTCAGAAATGCACAGGTTTGGTAGGTTTTCCTAGGTGCCGGCAGAGCTAGAGGCCAAAATCTACAGGTAGGCACTTTTCAAAAAACAACTCTGCTTTCTTTCAAAAATTTGGATGTGTCCACGTTGCGCTTTGGGGCGTTTCCTGTCGCGGGCGCTAGGCCTACCCACACAAGTGAGGTATAATTTTTATCGGGAGACTTGGGGGAACGCTGGGTGGAAGGAAATTTGTGGCTCCTCTCAGATTCCAGAACTTTCTGCCACAGAAATGTGAGGAACATGTGTTTTTTAGCCAAATTGTGAGGTTTGCACAGGATTCTGGGTGACAGAACCTGGTCCGAGCCACACAAGTCACCCCATCTTGGGTTCCCCTAGGTCTCTAGTTTTCAGAAATGCACAGGTTTGGTAGGTTTTCCTAGGTGCCGGCAGAGCTAGAGGCCAAAATCTACAGGTAGGCACTTTTCAAAAAACAACTCTGCTTTCTTTCAAAAATTTGGATGTGTCCACGTTGAGCTTTGGGGCGTTTCCTGTCGCGGGCGCTAGGCCTACCCACACAAGTGAGGTATAATTTTTATCGGGAGAATTGGGGGAACGCTGGGTGGAAGGAAATTTCTGGCTACTCTCAGATTCCAGAACTTTCTGCCACAGAAATGTGAGGAACATGTGTTTTTGTAAACAAATTTTGAGGCTTGCAAAGGATTCTGGGTAACAGAACCTGGTCCGAATCACACAAGTCACCCCATCTTGGATTCCCCTAGGTCTCTAGTTTTCAGAAATGCACAGGTTTGGTAGGTTTCCCTAGGTGCCGGCAGAGCTAGAGGCCAAAATCTACAGGTAGGCACTTTGCAAAAAACAACTCTGTTTTCTTTCAAATATTTGGATGTGTCCACGTTGCGCTTTGGGGCGTTTCCTGTCACGGGCGCTAGGCCTCCCCACACAAGTGAGGTATCATTTTTATCGGGAGACTTGGGGGAACGCTGGTTGGAACGAAATTCGTGGTTACTCTCAGATTCCAGAAGTTTCTGCCACAGAAATGTGAGGAACATGTGTTTTTTTAGCCAAATTTTGAGGCTTGCAAAGGATTCTGGGTAACAGAACCTGGTCTGAGCCACACAAGTCACCCAATCTTGGATTCCCCTAGGTCTCTAGTTTTCAGAAATGCACAGGTTTGGTAGGTTTCCCTAGGTGCCGGCTGAGCTAGAGGCCAAAATCTACAGGTAGGCACTTTGCAAAAAACACCTCTGTTTTCTTTCAAAAAATTGGATGTGTCCACGTTGCGCTTTGGGGCGTTTCCTGTCGCGGGTGCTAGGCCTACCCACACAAGTGAGGTATCATTTTTATCGGGAGACTTGGGGGAACGCTGGGTGGAAGGAAATTTGTGGCTCCTCTCAGATTCCAGAACTTTCTGCCACAGAAATGTGATGAACATGTGTTTTTTTAGCCAAATTTTGAGGCTTGCAAAGGATTCTGGGTAACAGAACCTGGTCCGAGCCACACAAGTCACCCCATCTTGGATTCCCCTAGGTCTCTAGTTTTCAGAAATGCACAGGTTTGGTAGGTTTCCCTAGGTGCCCGGCTGAGCTAGAGGCCAAAATCTACAGGTAGGCACTTTGCAAAAAACACCTCTGTTTTCATTCAAAAAATTGGATGTGTCCACGTTGCGCTTTGGGGCGTTTCCTGTCGCGGGCGCTAGGCCTACCCACACAAGTGAGGTATCATTTTTATCAGGAGACTTGGGGGAACGCTGGGTGGAAGGAAATTTGTGGCTCCTCTCAGATTCCAGAACTTTCTGCCACAGAAATGTGAGGAACATGTGTTTTTTTAGCCAAATTTTGAGGCTTGCAAAGGATTCTGGGTAACAGAACCTGGTCCGAGCCACACAAGTCACCCCATCTTGGATTCCCCTAGGTCTCTAGTTTTCAGAAATGCAAAGGTTTGGTAGGTTTCCCTAGGTGCCGGCTGAGCTAGAGGCCAAAATCTACAGGTAGGCACTTTGCAAAAAACACCTCTGTTTTCTTTCAAAAATTTGGATGCGTCCACGTTGCGCTTTGGGGCGTTTCCTGTCGCGGGCGCTAGGCCTACCCACACAACTGAGGTATAATTTTTATCGGGAGACTTGGGGGAACGCTGGGTGGAAGGAAATTTCTGGCTACTCTCAGATTCCAGAACTTTCTGCCAACGAAATGTGAGGAACATGTGGTTTTTTAGCCAAATTTTGAGGCTTGCAAAGGATTCTGGGTAACAGAACCTGGTCCGAGCCACACAAGTCACCCCATCTTGGATTTCCCTAGGTCTCTAGTTTTCAGAAATGCACAGGTTTGGTAGGTTTCCTTAGGTGCCGGCTGAGCTAGAGGCCAAAATCTACAGGTAGGCACTTTGCAAAAAACACCTCTGTTTTCTTTCAAAAAAATTGGATATGTCCTCGTTGCGCTTTGGGGCGTTTCCTGTCGCGGGCACTAGGCCTACCCACACAAGTGAGGTATCATTTTTATCGGGAGACTTGGGGGAACGCTGGGTGGAAGGACATTTGTGGCTCCTCTCAGATTCCAGAACTTTCTGCCACAGAAATGTGAGGAACATGTATTTTTTTAGCCAAATTTTGAGGTTTGCAAAGGATTCTGGGTAACAGAACCTGGTCCAAGCCACACAAGTCACCCCATCTTGGATTCCCCTAGGTCTCTAGTTTTCAGAAATGCACAGGTTTGGTAGGTTTCCCTAGGTGCCGGCTGTGCTAGAGGCCAAAATCTACAGGTAGGCACTTTGCAAAAAACACCTCTGTTTTCTTTCAAAAAATTGGATGCGTCCACGTTGCGCTTTGGGACGTTTCCTGTCACAGGCGCTAGGCCTACCCACAAAAGTGAGGTATAATTTTTATTGGGAGACTTGGGGGAACGCTGGGTGGAAGGAAATTTGTGGCTCCTCTCAGATTCCAGAACTTTCTGCCACAGAAATGTGAGGAACATGTGTTTTTTAGCCAAATTGTGAGGTTTGCAAAGGATTCTGGGTGACAGAACCTGGTCCGAGCCACACAAGTCACCCCATCTTGGATTCCCCTAGGTCTCTAGTTTTCAGAAATGCACAGGTTTGGTAGGTTTTCCTAGGTGCCGGCAGAGCTAGAGGCCAAAATCTATAGGTAGCCACTTTTCAAAAAACAACTCTGTTTTCTTTCAAAAATTTGGATGTGTCCACGTTGCGCTTTGGGGCGTTTCCTGTCGCGGGCGCTAGGCCTACCCACACAAGTGAGGTATAATTTTTATCGGGAGACTTGGGGGAACGCTGGGTGGAAGGAAATTTCTGGCTACTCTCAGATTCCAGAACTTTCTGCCACAGAAATGTGAGGAACATGTGTTTTTTTTAAAAAATTTTGAGGCTTGCAAGGATTCTGGGTAACAGAACCTGGTCCGAATCACACAAGTCACCCCATCTTGGATTCCCCTAGGTATCTAGTTTTCAGAAATGCACAGGTTTGGTAGGTTTCCCTAGGTGCCGGCAGAGCTAGAGGCCAAAATCTACAGGTAGGCACTTTGCAAAAAACAACTCTGTTTTCTTTCAAATATTTGGATGTGTCCACGTTGCGCTTTGGGGCGTTTCCTGTCGCGGGCGCTAGGCCTCCCCACACAAGTGAGGTATCATTTTTATCGGGAGACTTGGGGGAACGCTGGTTGGAACGAAATTCGTGGTTACTCTCAGATTCCAGAAGTTTCTGCCACAGAAATGTGAGGAACATGTGTTTTTTTAGCCAAATTTTGAGGCTTGCAAAGGATTCTGGGTAACAGAACCTGGTCTGAGCCACACAAGTCACCAAATCTTGGATTCCCCTAGGTCTCTAGTTTTCAGAAATGCACAGGTTTGGTAGGTTTCCCTAGGTGCCGGCTGAGCTAGAGGCCAAAATCTACAGGTAGGCACTTTGCAAAAAACACCTCTGTTTTCTTTCAAAAAATTGGATGTGTCCACGTTGCGCTTTGGGGCGTTTCCTGTCGCGGGCGCTAGGCCTACCCACACAAGTGAGGTATCATTTTTATCGGGAGACTTGGGGGAACGCTGGGTGGAAGGAAATTTGTGGCTCCTCTCAGATTCCAGAACTTTCTGCCACAGAAATGTGATGAACATGTGTTTTTTTAGCCAAATTTTGAGGCTTGCAAAGGATTCTGGGTAACAGAACCTGGTCCGAGCCACACAAGTCACCCCATCTTGGATTCCCCTAGGTCTCTAGTTTTCAGAAATGCACAGGTTTGGTAGGTTTCCCTAGGTGCCCGGCTGAGCTAGAGGCCAAAATCTACAGGTAGGCACTTTGCAAAAAACACCTCTGTTTTCATTCAAAAAATTGGATGTGTCCACGTTGCGCTTTGGGGCGTTTCCTGTCGCGGGCGCTAGGCCTACCCACACAAGTGAGGTATCATTTTTATCAGGAGACTTGGGGGAACGCTGGGTGGAAGGAAATTTGTGGCTCCTCTCAGATTCCAGAACTTTCTGCCACAGAAATGTGAGGAACATGTGTTTTTTTAGCCAAATTTTGAGGCTTGCAAAGGATTCTGGGTAACAGAACCTGGTCCGAGCCACACAAGTCACCCCATCTTGGATTCCCCTAGGTCTCTAGTTTTCAGAAATGCAAAGGTTTGGTAGGTTTCCCTAGGTGCCGGCTGAGCTAGAGGCCAAAATCTACAGGTAGGCACTTTGCAAAAAACACCTCTGTTTTCTTTCAAAAATTTGGATGCGTCCACGTTGCGCTTTGGGGCGTTTCCTGTCGCGGGCGCTAGGCCTACCCACACAAGTGAGGTATAATTTTTATCGGGAGACTTGGGGGAACGCTGGGTGGAAGGAAATTTCTGGCTACTCTCAGATTCCAGAACTTTCTGCCAACGAAATGTGAGGAACATGTGGTTTTTTAGCCAAATTTTGAGGCTTGCAAAGGATTCTGGGTAACAGAACCAGGTCCGAGCCACACAAGTCACCCCATCTTGGATTTCCCTAGGTCTCTAGTTTTCAGAAATGCACAGGTTTGGTAGGTTTCCTTAGGTGCCGGCTGAGCTAGAGGCCAAAATCTACAGGTAGGCACTTTGCAAAAAACACCTCTGTTTTCTTTCAAAAAAATTGGATATGTCCTCGTTGCGCTTTGGGGCGTTTCCTGTCGCGGGCACTAGGCCTACCCACACAAGTGAGGTATCATTTTTATCGGGAGACTTGGGGGAACGCTGGGTGGAAGGACATTTGTGGCTCCTCTCAGATTCCAGAACTTTCTGCCACAGAAATGTGAGGAACATGTATTCTTTTAGCCAAATTTTGAGGTTTGCAAAGGATTCTGGGTAACAGAACCTGGTCCAAGCCACACAAGTCACCCCATCTTGGATTCCCCTAGGTCTCTAGTTTTCAGAAATGCACAGGTTTGGTAGGTTTCCCTAGGTGCCGGCTGTGCTAGTGGCCAAAATCTACAGGTAGGCACTTTGCAAAAAACACCTCTGTTTTCTTTCAAAAAATTGGATGCGTCCACGTTGCGCTTTGGGACGTTTCCTGTCACAGGCGCTAGGCCTACCCACAAAAGTGAGGAATCATTTTTATCGGGAGACTTGGGGGAACGCTGGGTGGAAGGAAATTTGTGGCTCCTCTCAGATTCCAGAACTTTCTGCCACAGAAATGTGAGGAACATGTGTTTTTTAGCCAAATTGTGAGGTTTGCACAGGATTCTGGGTGACAGAACCTGGTCCGAGCCACACAAGTCACCCCATCTTGGATTCCCCTAGGTCTCTAGTTTTCAGAAATGCACAGGTTTGGTAGGTTTTCCTAGGTGCCGGCAGAGCTAGAGGCCAAAATCTACAGGTAGGCACTTTTCAAAAAACAACTGTGCTTTCTTTCAAAAATGTGGATGTGTCCACGTTGCGCTTTGGGGCGTTTCCTGTTGCGGGCGCTAGGCCTACCCACACAAGTGAGGTATAATTTTTATCGGGAGAATTGGGGGAACGCTGGGTGGAAGGAAATTTCTGGCTACTCTCAGATTCCAGAACTTTCTGCCACAGAAATGTGAGGAACATGTGTTTTTGTAAACAAATTTTGAGGCTTGCAAAGGATTCTGGGTAACAGAACCTGGTCCGAATCACACAAGTCACCCCATCTTGGATTCCCCTAGGTCTCTAGTTTTCAGAAATGCACAGGTTTGGTAGGTTTCCCTAGGTGCCGGCAGAGCTAGAGGCCAAAATCTACAGGTAGGCACTTTGCAAAAAACAACTCTGTTTTCTTTCAAATATTTGGATGTGTCCACGTTGCGCTTTGGGGCGTTTCCTGTCACGGGCGCTAGGCCTCCCCACACAAGTGAGGTATCATTTTTATCGGGAGACTTGGGGGAACGCTGGTTGGAACGAAATTCGTGGTTACTCTCAGATTCCAGAAGTTTCTGCCACAGAAATGTGAGGAACATGTGTTTTTTTAGCCAAATTTTGAGGCTTGCAAAGGATTCTGGGTAACAGAACCTGGTCTGAGCCACACAAGTCACCCCATCTTGGATTCCCCTAGATCTCTAGTTTTCAGAAATGCACAGGTTTGGTAGGTTTCCCTAGGTGCCGGCTGAGCTAGAGGCCAAAATCTACAGGTAGGCACTTTGCAAAAAACACCTCTGTTTTCTTTCAAAAAATTGGATGTGTCCACGTTGCGCTTTGGCCCGTTTCCTGTCGCGGGCGCTAGGCCTACCCACACAAGTGAGGTATCATTTTTATCGGGAGACTTGGGGGAACGCTGGGTGGAAGGAAATTTGTGGCTCCTCTCAGATTCCAGAACTTTCTGCCACAGAAATGTGATGAACATGTGTTTTTTTAGCCAAATTTTGAGGCTTGCAAAGGATTCTGGGTAACAGAACCTGGTCCGAGCCACACAAGTCACCCCATCTTGGATTCCCCTAGGTCTCTAGTTTTCAGAAATGCACAGGTTTGGTAGGTTTCCCTAGGTGCCCGGCTGAGCTAGAGGCCAAAATCTACAGGTAGGCACTTTGCAAAAAACACCTCTGTTTTCATTCAAAAAATTGGATGTGTCCACGTTGCGCTTTGGGGTGTTTCCTGTCGCGGGCGCTAGGCCTACCCACACAAGTGAGGTATCATTTTTATCAGGAGACTTGGGGGAACGCTGGGTGGAAGGAAATTTGTGGCTCCTCTCAGATTCCAGAACTTTCTGCCACAGAAATGTGAGGAACATGTGTTTTTTTAGCCAAATTTTGAGGCTTGCAAAGGATTCTGGGTAACAGAACCTGGTCCGAGCCACACAAGTCACCCCATCTTGGATTCCCCTAGGTCTCTAGTTTTCAGAAATGCAAAGGTTTGGTAGGTTTCCCTAGGTGCCGGCTGAGCTAGAGGCCAAAATCTACAGGTAGGCACTTTGCAAAAAACACCTCTGTTTTCTTTCAAAAATTTGGATGCGTCCACGTTGCGCTTTGGGGCGTTTCCTGTCGCGGGCGCTAGGCCTACCCACACAAGTGAGGTATAATTTTTATCGGGAGACTTGGGGGAACGCTGGGTGGAAGGAAATTTCTGGCTACTCTCAGATTCCAGAACTTTCTGCCAACAAAATGTGAGGAACATGTGGTTTTTTAGCCAAATTTTGAGGCTTGCAAAGGATTCTGGGTAACAGAACCTGGTCCGAGCCACACAAGTCACCCCATCTTGGATTTCCCTAGGTCTCTAGTTTTCAGAAATGCACAGGTTTGGTAGGTTTCCTTAGGTGCCGGCTGAGCTAGAGGCCAAAATCTACAGGTAGGCACTTTGCAAAAAACACCTCTGTTTTCTTTCAAAAAAATTGGATATGTCCTCGTTGCGCTTTGGGGCGTTTCCTGTCGCGGGCACTAGGCCTACCCACACAAGTGAGGTATCATTTTTATCGGGAGACTTGGGGGAACGCTGGGAGGAAGGACATTTGTGGCTCCTCTCAGATTCCAGAACTTTCTGCCACAGAAATGTGAGGAACATGTATTCTTTTAGCCAAATTTTGAGGTTTGCAAAGGATTCTGGGTAACAGAACCTGGTCCAAGCCACACAAGTCACCCCATCTTGGATTCCCCTAGGTCTCTAGTTTTCAGAAATGCACAGGTTTGGTAGGTTTCCCTAGGTGCCGGCTGTGCTAGAGGCCAAAATCTACAGGTAGGCACTTTGCAAAAAACACCTCTGTTTTCTTTCAAAAAATTGGATGCGTCCACGTTGCGCTTTGGGACGTTTCCTGTCACAGGCGCTAGGCCTACCCACAAAAGTGAGGTATAATTTTTATCGGGAGACTTGGGGGAACGCTGGGTGGAAGGAAATTTGTGGCTCCTCTCAGATTCCAGAACTTTCTGCCACAGAAATGTGAGGAACATGTGTTTTTTAGCCAAATTGTGAGGTTTGCAAAGGATTCTGGGTGACAGAACCTGGTCCGAGCCACACAAGTCACCCCATCTTGGATTCCCCTAGGTCTCTAGTTTTCAGAAATGCACAGGTTTGGTAGGTTTTCCTAGGTGCCGGCAGAGCTAGAGGCCAAAATCTATAGGTAGGCACTTTTAAAAAAACAACTCTGTTTTCTTTCAAAAATTTGGATGTGTCCACGTTGCGCTTTGGGGCGTTTCCTGTCGCGGGCGCTAGGCCTACCCACACAAGTGAGGTATAATTTTTATCGGGAGACTTGGGGGAACGCTGGGTGGAAGGAAATTTCTGGCTACTCTCAGATTCCAGAACTTTCTGCCACAGAAATGTGAGGAACATGTGTTTTTTTAAACAAATTTTGAGGCTTGCAAGGATTCTGGGTAACAGAACCTGGTCCGAATCACACAAGTCACCCCATCTTGGATTCCCCTAGGTCTCTAGTTTTCAGAAATGCACAGGTTTGGTAGGTTTCCCTAGGTGCCGGCAGAGCTAGAGGCCAAAATCTACAGGTAGGCACTTTGCAAAAAACAACTCTGTTTTCTTTCAAATATTTGGATGTGTCCACGTTGCGCTTTGGGGCGTTTCCTGTCGCGGGCGCTAGGCCTCCCCACACAAGTGAGGTATCATTTTTATCGGGAGACTTGGGGGAACGCTGGTTGGAACGAAATTCGTGGTTACTCTCAGATTCCAGAAGTTTCTGCCACAGAAATGTGAGGAACATGTGTTTTTTTAGCCAAATTTTGAGGCTTGCAAAGGATTCTGGGTAACAGAACCTGGTCTGAGCCACACAAGTCACCAAATCTTGGATTCCCCTAGGTCTCTAGTTTTCAGAAATGCACAGGTTTGGTAGGTTTCCCTAGGTGCCGGCTGAG
The DNA here is from genome assembly GCF_031143425.1 of Pleurodeles waltl. NCBI lineage: Eukaryota > Metazoa > Chordata > Amphibia > Caudata > Salamandridae > Pleurodeles > Pleurodeles waltl. The sequence continues at coordinate 269,219 of NW_027149907.1, forward strand.
CTAGAGGCCAAAATCTACAGGTAGGTACTTTGCAAAAAACACCTCTGTTTTCTTTCAAAAAATTGGATGTGTCCACGTTGCGCTTTGGGGCGTTTCCTGTCGCGGGCGCTAGGCCTACCCACACAAGTGAGGTATCATTTTTATCGGGAGACTTGGGGGAACGCTGGGTGGAAGGAAATTTGTGGCTCCTCTCAGATTCCAGAACTTTCTGCCACAGAAATGTGATGAACATGTGTTTTTTTAGCCAAATTTTGAGGCTTGCAAAGGATTCTGGGTAACAGAACCTGGTCCGAGCCACACAAGTCACCCCATCTTGGATTCCCCTAGGTCTCTAGTTTTCAGAAATGCACAGGTTTGGTAGGTTTCCCTAGGTGCCCGGCTGAGCTAGAGGCCAAAATCTACAGGTAGGCACTTTGCAAAAAACACCTCTGTTTTCATTCAAAAAATTGGATGTGTCCACGTTGCGCTTTGGGGCGTTTCCTGTCGCGGGCGCTAGGCCTACCCACACAAGTGAGGTATCATTTTTATCAGGAGACTTGGGGGAACGCTGGGTGGAAGGAAATTTGTGGCTCCTCTCAGATTCCAGAACTTTCTGCCACAGAAATGTGAGGAACATGTGTTTTTTTAGCCAAATTTTGAGGCTTGCAAAGGATTCTGGGTAACAGAACCTGGTCCGAGCCACACAAGTCACCCCATCTTGGATTCCCCTAGGTCTCTAGTTTTCAGAAATGCAAAGGTTTGGTAGGTTTCCCTAGGTGCCGGCTGAGCTAGAGGCCAAAATCTACAGGTAGGCACTTTGCAAAAAACACCTCTGTTTTCTTTCAAAAATTTGGATGCGTCCACGTTGCGCTTTGGGGCGTTTCCTGTCGCGGGCGCTAGGCCTACCCACACAAGTGAGGTATAATTTTTATCGGGAGACTTGGGGGAACGCTGGGTGGAAGGAAATTTCTGGCTCCTCTCAGATTCCAGAACTTTCTGCCACAGAAATGTGAGGAACATGTGTTTTTTTAGCCAAATTTTGAGGCTTGCAAAGGATTCTGGGTAACAGAACCTGGTCCGAGCCACACAAGTCACCCCATCTTGGATTCCCCTAGGTCTCTAGTTTTCAGAAATGCAAAGGTTTGGTAGGTTTCCCTAGGTGCCGGCTGAGCTAGAGGCCAAAATCTACAGGTAGGCACTTTGCAAAAAACACCTCTGTTTTCTTTCAAAAAATTGGATGTGTCCACGTTGCGCTTTGGGGCGTTTCCTGTCGCGGGCGCTAGGCCTACCCACACAAGTGAGGTATCATTTTTATCGGGAGACTTGGGGGAACGCTGGGTGGAAGGAAATTTGTGGCTCCTCTCAGATTCCAGAACTTTCTGCCACAGAAATGTGAGGAACGTGTTTTTTTAGCCAAATTTTGAGGCTTGCAAAGGATTCTGGGTAACAGAACCTGGTCCGAGCCACACAAGTCACCCCATCTTGGATTCCCCTAGGTCTCTAGTTTTCAGAAATGCACAGGTTTGGTAGGTTTCCCTAGGTGCCCGGCTGAGCTAGATGCCAAAATCTACAGGTAGGCACTTTGCAAAAAACACCTCTGTTTTCATTCAAAAAATTGGATGTGTCCACGTTGCGCTTTGGGGCGTTTCCTGTCGCGGGCGCTAGGCCTACCCACACAAGTGAGGTATCATTTTTATCAGGAGACTTGGGGGAACGCTGGGTGGAAGGAAATTTGTGGCTCCTCTCAGATTCCAGAACTTTCTGCCACAGAAATGTGAGGAACATGTGTTTTTTTAGCCAAATTTTGAGGCTTGCAAAGGATTCTGGGTAACAGAACCTGGTCCGAGCCACACAAGTCACCCCATCTTGGATTCCCCTAGGTCTCTAGTTTTCAGAAATGCAAAGGTTTGGTAGGTTTCCCTAGGTGCCGGCTGAGCTAGAGGCCAACATCTACAGGTAGGCACTTTGCAAAAAACACCTCTGTTTTCTTTCAAAAAATTGGATGTGTCCACGTTGCGCTTTGGGGCGTTTCCTGTCGCGGGCGCTAGGCCTACCCACACAAGTGAGGTATCATTTTTATCGGGAGACTTGGGGGAACGCTGGGTGGAAGGAAATTTGTGGCTCCTCTCAGATTCCAGAACTTTCTGCCACAGAAATGTGAGGAACATGTGTTTTTTTAGCCAAATTTTGAGGCTTGCAAAGGATTCTGGGTAACAGAACCTGGTCCGAGCCACACAAGTCACCCCATCTTGGATTCCCCTAGGTCTCTAGTTTTCAGAAATGCACAGGTTTGGTAGGTTTCCCTAGGTGCCGGCTGAGCTAGAGGCCAAAATCTACAGGTAGGCACTTTGCAAAAAACACCTCTGTTTTCTTTCAAAAATTTGGATGCGTCCACGTTGCGCTTTGGGGCGTTTCCTGTCGCGGGCGCTAGGCCTACCCACACAAGTGAGTTATAATTTTTATCGGGAGACTTGGGGGAACGCTGGGTGGAAGGAAATTTCTGGCTACTCTCAGATTCCAGAACTTTCTGCCAAAGAAATGTGAGGAACATGTGGTTTTTTAGCCAAATTTTGAGGCTTGCAAAGGATTCTGGGTAACAGAACCTGGTCCGAGCCACACAAGTCACCCCATCTTGGATTCCCCTAGGTCTCTAGTTTTCAGAAATGCACAGGTTTGGTAGGTTTCCCTAGGTGCCGGCTGAGCTAGAGGCCAAAATCTACAGGTAGGCACTTTGCAAAAAACACCTCTGTTTTCTTTAAAAAAAATTGGATATGTCCTCGTTGCGCTTTGGGGCTTTCCTGTCGCGGGCACTAGGCCTACCCACACAAGTGAGGTATCATTTATATCGGGAGACTTGGGGGAACGCTGGGTGGAAGGAAATTTGTGGCTCCTCTCAGATTCCAGAACTTTCTGCCACAGAAATGTGAGGAACATGTGTTCTTTTAGCCAAATGTTGAGGTTTGCAAAGGATTCTGGGTAACAGAACCTGGTCCGAGCCACACAAGTCACCCCATCTTGGATTGCCCTAGGTCTCTAGTTTTCAGAAATGCACAGGTTTGGTAGGTTTCCCTAGGTGCCGGCTGTGCTAGAGGCCAAAATCTACAGGTAGGCACTTTGCAAAAAACACCTCTGTTTTCTTTCAAAAATTTGGATGCGTCCACGTTGCGCTTTGGGGCGTTTCCTGTCGCGGGCGCTAGGCCTACCCACACAAGTGAGGTATAATTTTTATCGGGAGACTTGGGGGAACGCTGGGTGGAAGGAAATTTCTGGCTACTCTCAGATTCCAGAACTTTCTGCCAAAGAAATGTGAGGAACATGTGGTTTTTTAGCCAAATTTTGAGGCTTGCAAAGGATTCTGGGTAACAGAACCTGGTCCGAGCCACACAAGTCACCCCATCTTGGATTCCCCTAGGTCTCTAGTTTTCAGAAATGCACAGGTTTGGTAGGTTTCCCTAGGTGCCGGCTGAGCTAGAGGCCAAAATCTACAGGTAGGCACTTTGCAAAAAACACCTCTGTTTTCTTTCAAAAAATTGGATATGTCCTCGTTGCGCTTTGGGGCGTTTCCTGTCGCGGGCACTAGGCCTACCCACACAAGTGAGGTATCATTTTTATCGGGAGACTTGGGGGAACGCTGGGTGGAAGGAAATTTGTGGCTCCTCTCAGATTCCAGAACTTTCTGCCACAGAAATGTGAGGAACATGTGTTTTTTAGCCAAATTTTGAGGTTTGCAAAGGATTCTGGGTAACAGAACCTGGTCCGAGCCACACAAGTCACCCCATCTTGGATTCCCCTAGGTCTCTAGTTTTCAGAAATGCACAGGTTTGGTAGGTTTCCCTAGGTGCCGGCTGAACTAGAGGCCAAAATCTACAGGTAGGCACTTTGCAAAAAACACCTCTGTTTTCTTTCAAAAAATTGGATGTGTCCACGTTGCGCTTTGGGACGTTTCCTGTCACGGGCGCTAGACCTACCCACACAAGTGAGGTATCATTTTTATCAGGAGACTTGGGGGAACGCTGGGTGGAAGGACATTTGTGGCTGGTCTCAGATTCCAGAACTTTCTGCCACAGAAATGTGAGGAACATGTGTTTTTTAGCCAAATTTTGAGGTTTGCAAAGGATTCTGGGTAACAGAACCTGGTCCGAGCCACACAAGTCACCCCATCTTGGATTTCCCTAGGTCTCTAGTTTTCAGAAATGCACAGGTTTGGTAGGTTTCCTTAGGTGCCGGCTGAGCTAGAGGCCAAAATCTACAGGTAGGCACTTTGCAAAAAACACCTCTGTTTTCTTTCAAAAAAATTGGATATGTCCTCGTTGCGCTTTGGGGCGTTTCCTGTCGCGGGCACTAGGCCTACCCACACAAGTGAGGTATCATTTTTATCAGGAGACTTGGGGGAACGCTGGGTGGAAGGAAATTTGTGGCTCCTCTCAGATTCCAGAACTTTCTGCCACAGAAATGTGAGGAACATGTGTTTTTTTAGCCAAATTTTGAGGCTTGCAAAGGATTCTGGGTAACAGAACCTGGTCCGAGCCACACAAGTCACCCCATCTTGGATTCCCCTAGGTCTCTAGTTTTCAGAAATGCAAAGGTTTGGTAGGTTTCCCTAGGTGCCGGCTGAGCTAGAGGCCAAAATCTACAGGTAGGCACTTTGCAAAAAACACCTCTGTTTTCTTTCAAAAATTTGGATGCGTCCACGTTGCGCTTTGGGACGTTTCCTGTCACGGGCGCTAGACCTACCCACACAAGTGAGGTATCATTTTTATCAGGAGACTTGGGGGAACGCTGGGTGGAAGGACATTTGTGGCTGGTCTCAGATTCCAGAACTTTCTGCCACAGAAATGTGAGGAACATGTGTTTTTTAGCCAAATTTTGAGGTTTGCAAAGGATTCTGGGTAACAGAACCTGGTCCGAGCCACACAAGTCACCCCATCTTGGATTTCCCTAGGTCTCTAGTTTTCAGAAATGCACAGGTTTGGTAGGTTTCCTTAGGTGCCGGCTGAGCTAGAGGCCAAAATCTACAGGTAGGCACTTTGCAAAAAACACCTCTGTTTTCTTTCAAAAAAATTGGATATGTCCTCGTTGCGCTTTGGGGCGTTTCCTGTCGCGGGCACTAGGCCTACCCACACAAGTGAGGTATCATTTTTATCGGGAGACTTGGGGGAACGCTGGGTGGAAGGACGTTTGTGGCTCCTCTCAGATTCCAGAACTTTCTGCCACAGAAATGTGAGGAACATGTATTCTTTTAGCCAAATTTTGAGGTTTGCAAAGGATTCTGGGTAACAGAACCTGGTCCAAGCCACACAAGTCACCCCATCTTGGATTCCCCTAGGTCTCTAGTTTTCAGAAATGCACAGGTTTGGTAGGTTTCCCTAGGTGCCGGCTGTGCTAGAGGCCAAAATCTACAGGTAGGCACTTTGCAAAAAACACCTCTGTTTTCTTTCAAAAAATTGGATGCGTCCACGTTGCGCTTTGGGACGTTTCCTGTCACAGGCGCTAGGCCTACCCACAAAAGTGAGGTATAATTTTTATCGGGAGACTTGGGGGAACGCTGGGTGGAAGGAAATTTGTGGCTCCTCTCAGATTCCAGAACTTTCTGCCACAGAAATGTGAGGAACATTTGTTTTTTTAGCCAAATTTTGAGGCTTGCAAAGGATTCTGGGTAACAGAACCTGGTCCGAGCCACACAAGTCACCCCATCTTGGATTCCCCTAGGTCTCTAGTTTTCAGAAATGCAAAGGTTTGGTAGGTTTCCCTAGGTGCCGGCTGAGCTAGAGGCCAAAATCTACAGGTAGGCACTTTGCAAAAAACACCTCTGTTTTCTTTCAAAAATTTGGATGCGTCCACGTTGCGCTTTGGGACGTTTCCTGTCACGGGCGCTAGACCTACCCACACAAGTGAGGTATCATTTTTATCAGGAGACTTGGGGGAACGCTGGGTGGAAGGACATTTGTGGCTGGTCTCAGATTCCAGAACTTTCTGCCACAGAAATGTGAGGAACATGTGTTTTTTAGCCAAATTTTGAGGTTTGCAAAGGATTCTGGGTAACAGAACCTGGTCCGAGCCACACAAGTCACCCCATCTTGGATTTCCCTAGGTCTCTAGTTTTCAGAAATGCACAGGTTTGGTAGGTTTCCTTAGGTGCCGGCTGAGCTAGAGGCCAAAATCTACAGGTAGGCACTTTGCAAAAAACACCTCTGTTTTCTTTCAAAAAAATTGGATATGTCCTCGTTGCGCTTTGGGGCGTTTCCTGTCGCGGGCACTAGGCCTACCCACACAAGTGAGGTATCATTTTTATCGGGAGACTTGGGGGAACGCTGGGTGGAAGGACGTTTGTGGCTCCTCTCAGATTCCAGAACTTTCTGCCACAGAAATGTGAGGAACATGTATTCTTTTAGCCAAATTTTGAGGTTTGCAAAGGATTCTGGGTAACAGAACCTGGTCCAAGCCACACAAGTCACCCCATCTTGGATTCCCCTAGGTCTCTAGTTTTCAGAAATGCACAGGTTTGGTAGGTTTCCCTAGGTGCCGGCTGTGCTAGAGGCCAAAATCTACAGGTAGGCACTTTGCAAAAAACACCTCTGTTTTCTTTCAAAAAATTGGATGCGTCCACGTTGCGCTTTGGGACGTTTCCTGTCACAGGCGCTAGGCCTACCCACAAAAGTGAGGTATAATTTTTATCGGGAGACTTGGGGGAACGCTGGGTGGAAGGAAATTTGTGGCTCCTCTCAGATTCCAGAACTTTCTGCCACAGAAATGTGAGGAACATGTGTTTTTTAGCCAAATTGTGAGGTTTGCAAAGGATTCTGGGTGACAGAACCTGGTCCGAGCCACACAAGTCACCCCATCTTGGATTCCCCTAGGTCTCTAGTTTTCAGAAATGCACAGGTTTGGTAGGTTTTCCTAGGTGCCGGCAGAGCTAGAGGCCAAAATCTATAGGTAGGCACTTTTCAAAAAACAACTCTGTTTTCTTTCAAAAATTTGGATGTGTCCACGTTGCGCTTTGGGGCGTTTCCTGTCGCGGGCGCTAGGCCTACCCACACAAGTGAGGTATAATTTTTATCGGGAGACTTGGGGGAACGCTGGGTGGAAGGAAATTTCTGGCTACTCTCAGATTCCAGAACTTTCTGCCACAGAAATGTGAGGAACATGTGTTTTTTTAAACAAATTTTGAGGCTTGCAAGGATTCTGGGTAACAGAACCTGGTCCGAATCACACAAGTCACCCCATCTTGGATTCCCCTAGGTCTCTAGTTTTCAGAAATGCACAGGTTTGGTAGGTTTCCCTAGGTGCCGGCAGAGCTAGAGGCCAAAATCTACAGGTAGGCACTTTGCAAAAAACAACTCTGTTTTCTTTCAAATATTTGGATGTGTCCACGTTGCGCTTTGGGGCGTTTCCTGTCGCGGGCGCTAGGCCTCCCCACACAAGTGAGGTATCATTTTTATCGGGAGACTTGGGGGAACGCTGGTTGGAACGAAATTCGTGGTTACTCTCAGATTCCAGAAGTTTCTGCCACAGAAATGTGAGGAACATGTGTTTTTTTAGCCAAATTTTGAGGCTTGCAAAGGATTCTGGGTAACAGAACCTGGTCTGAGCCACACAAGTCACCAAATCTTGGATTCCCCTAGGTCTCTAGTTTTCAGAAATGCACAGGTTTGGTAGGTTTCCCTAGGTGCCGGCTGAGCTAGAGGCCAAAATCTACAGGTAGGCACTTTGCCAAAAACACCTCTATTTTCTTTCAAAAAATTGGATGTGTCCACGTTGCGCTTTGGGGCGTTTCCTGTCGCGGGCGCTAGGCCTACCCACACAAGTGAGGTATCATTTTTATCGGGAGACTTGGGGGAACGCTGGGTGGAAGGAAATTTGTGGCTCCTCTCAGATTCCAGAACTTTCTGCCACAGAAATGTGAGGAACATGTGTTTTTTTAGCCAAATTTTGAGGCTTGCAAAGGATTCTGGGTAACAGAACCTGTTCCGAGCCACACAAGTCACCCCATCTTGGATTCCCCTAGGTCTCTAGTTTTCAGAAATGCACAGGTTTGGTAGGTTTCCCTAGGTGCCCGGCTGAGCTAGAGGCCAAAATCTACAGGTAGGCACTTTGCAAAAAACACCTCTGTTTTCATTAAAAAAATTGGATGTGTCCACGTTGCGCTTTGGGGCGTTTCCTGTCGCGGGCGCTAGGCCTACCCACACAAGTGAGGTATCATTTTTATCAGGAGACTTGGGGGAACGCTGGGTGGAAGGAAATTTGTGGCTCCTCTCAGATTCCAGAACTTTCTGCCACAGAAATATGAGGAACATGTGTTTTTTTAGCCAAATTTTGAGGCTTGCAAAGGATTCTGGGTAACAGAACCTGGTCCGAGCCACACAAGTCACCCCATCTTGGATTCCCCTAGGTCTCTAGTTTTCAGAAATGCAAAGGTTTGGTAGGTTTCCCTAGGTGCCGGCTGAGCTAGAGGCCAAAATCTACAGGTAGGCACTTTGCAAAAAACACCTCTGTTTTCTTTCAAAAAATTGGATGTGTCCACGTTGCGCTTTGGGGCGTTTCCTGTCGCGGGCGCTAGGCCTACCCACACAAGTGAGGTATCATTTTTATCGGGAGACTTGGGGGAACGCTGGGTGGAAGGAAATTTGTGGCTCCTCTCAGATTCCAGAACTTTCTGCCACAGAAATGTGAGGAACATGTGTTTTTTTAGCCAAATTTTGAGGCTTGCAAAGGATTCTGGGTAACAGAACCTGGTCCGAGCCACACAAGTCACCCCATCTTGGATTCCCCTAGGTCTCTAGTTTTCAGAAATGCACAGGTTTGGTAGGTTTCCCTAGGTGCCCGGCTGAGCTAGATGCCAAAATCTACAGGTAGGCACTTTGCAAAAAACACCTCTGTTTTCATTCAAAAAATTGGATGTGTCCACGTTGCGCTTTGGGGCGTTTCCTGTCGCGGGCGCTAGGCCTACCCACACAAGTGAGGTATCATTTTTATCAGGAGACTTGGGGGAACGCTGGGTGGAAGGAAATTTGTGGCTCCTCTCAGATTCCAGAACTTTCTGCCACAGAAATGTGAGGAACATGTGTTTTTTTAGCCAAATTTTGAGGCTTGCAAAGGATTCTGGGTAACAGAACCTGGTCCGAGCCACACAAGTCACCCCATCTTGGATTCCCCTAGGTCTCTAGTTTTCAGAAATGCAAAGGTTTGGTAGGTTTCCCTAGGTGCCGGCTGAGCTAGAGGCCAACATCTACAGGTAGGCACTTTGCAAAAAACACCTCTGTTTTCTTTCAAAAAATTGGATGTGTCCACGTTGCGCTTTGGGGCGTTTCCTGTCGCGGGCGCTAGGCCTACCCACACAAGTGAGGTATCATTTTTATCGGGAGACTTGGGGGAACGCTGGGTGGAAGGAAATTTGTGGCTCCTCTCAGATTCCAGAACTTTCTGCCACAGAAATGTGAGGAACATGTGTTTTTTTAGCCAAATTTTGAGGCTTGCAAAGGATTCTGGGTAACAGAACCTGGTCCGTGCCACACAAGTCACCCCATCTTGGATTCCCCTAGGTCTCTAGTTTTCAGAAATGCACAGGTTTGGTAGGTTTCCCTAGGTGCCGGCTGAGCTAGAGGCCAAAATCTACAGGTAGGCACTTTGCAAAAAACACCTCTGTTTTCTTTCAAAAATTTGGATGCGTCCACGTTGCGCTTTGGGGCGTTTCCTGTCGCGGGCGCTAGGCCTACCCACACAAGTGAGGTATAATTTTTATCGGGAGACTTGGGGGAACGCTGGGTGGAAGGAAATTTCTGGCTACTCTCAGATTCCAGAACTTTCTGCCAAAGAAATGTGAGGAACATGTGGTTTTTTAGCCAAATTTTGAGGCTTGCAAAGGATTCTGGGTAACAGAACCTGGTCCGAGCCACACAAGTCACCCCATCTTGGATTCCCCTAGGTCTCTAGTTTTCAGAAATGCACAGGTTTGGTAGGTTTCCCTAGGTGCCGGCTGAGCTAGAGGCCAAAATCTACAGGTAGGCACTTTGCAAAAAACACCTCTGTTTTCATTAAAAAAATTGGATGTGTCCACGTTGCGCTTTGGGGCGTTTCCTGTCGCGGTCGCTAGGCCTACCCACACAAGTGAGGTATCATTTTTATCAGGAGACTTGGGGGAACGCTGGGTGGAAGGAAATTTGTGGCTCCTCTCAGATTCCAGAACTTTCTGCCACAGAAATGTGAGGAACATGTGTTTTTTTAGCCAAATTTTGAGGCTTGCAAAGGATTCTGGGTAACAGAACCTGGTCCGAGCCACACAAGTCACCCCATCTTGGATTCCCCTAGGTCTCTAGTTTTCAGAAATGCAAAGGTTTGGTAGGTTTCCCTAGGTGCCGGCTGAGCTAGAGGCCAACATCTACAGGTAGGCACTTTGCAAAAAACACCTCTGTTTTCTTTCAAAAAATTGGATGTGTCCACGTTGCGCTTTGGGGCGTTTCCTGTCGCGGGCGCTAGGCCTACCCACACAAGTGAGGTATCATTTTTATCGGGAGACTTGGGGGAACGCTGGGTGGAAGGAAATTTGTGGCTCCTCTCAGATTCCAGAACTTTCTGCCACAGAAATGTGAGGAACATGTGTTTTTTTTAGCCAAATTTTGAGGCTTGCAAAGGATTCTGGGTAACAGAACCTGGTCCGAGCCACACAAGTCACCCCATCTTGGATTCCCCTAGGTCTCTAGTTTTCAGAAATGCACAGGTTTGGTAGGTTTCCCTAGGTGCCGGCTGAGCTAGAGGCCAAAATCTACAGGTAGGCACTTTGCAAAAAACACCTCTGTTTTCTTTCAAAAATTTGGATGCGTCCACGTTGCGCTTTGGGGCGTTTCCTGTCGCGGGCGCTAGGCCTACCCACACAAGTGAGGTATAATTTTTATCGGGAGACTTGGGGGAACGCTGGGTGGAAGGAAATTTCTGGCTACTCTCAGATTCCAGAACTTTCTGCCAAAGAAATGTGAGGAACATGTGGTTTTTTAGCCAAATTTTGAGGCTTGCAAAGGATTCTGGGTAACAGAACCTGGTCCGAGCCACACAAGTCACCCCATCTTGGATTCCCCTAGGTCTCTAGTTTTCAGAAATGCACAGGTTTGGTAGGTTTCCCTAGGTGCCGGCTGAGCTAGAGGCCAAAATCTACAGGTAGGCACTTTGCAAAAAACACCTCTGTTTTCATTAAAAAAATTGGATGTGTCCACGTTGCGCTTTGGGGCGTTTCCTGTCGCGGTCGCTAGGCCTACCCACACAAGTGAGGTATCATTTTTATCAGGAGACTTGGGGGAACGCTGGGTGGAAGGAAATTTGTGGCTCCTCTCAGATTCCAGAACTTTCTGCCACAGAAATGTGAGGAACATGTGTTTTTTTAGCCAAATTTTGAGGCTTGCAAAGGATTCTGGGTAACAGAACCTGGTCCGAGCCACACAAGTCACCCCATCTTGGATTCCCCTAGGTCTCTAGTTTTCAGAAATGCAAAGGTTTGGTAGGTTTCCCTAGGTGCCGGCTGAGCTAGAGGCCAAAATCTACAGGTAGGCACTTTGCAAAAAACACCTCTGTTTTCTTTCAAAAAATTGGATGTGTCCACGTTGCGCTTTGGGGCGTTTCCTGTCGCGGGCGCTAGGCCTACCCACACAAGTGAGGTATCATTTTTATCGGGAGACTTGGGGGAACGCTGGGTGGAAGGAAATTTGTGGCTCCTCTCAGATTCCAGAACTTTCTGCCACAGAAATGTGAGGAACATGTGTTTTTTTAGCCAAATTTTGAGGCTTGCAAAGGATTCTGGGTAACAGAACCTGGTCCGAGCCACACAAGTCACCCCATCTTGGATTCCCCTAGGTCTCTAGTTTTCAGAAATGCACAGGTTTGGTAGGTTTCCCTAGGTGCCCGGCTGAGCTAGATGCCAAAATCTACAGGTAGGCACTTTGCAAAAAACACCTCTGTTTTCATTCAAAAAATTGGATGTGTCCACGTTGCGCTTTGGGGCGTTTCCTGTCGCGGGCGCTAGGCCTACCCACACAAGTGAGGTATCATTTTTATCAGGAGACTTGGGGGAACGCTGGGTGGAAGGAAATTTGTGGCTCCTCTCAGATTCCAGAACTTTCTGCCACAGAAATGTGAGGAACATGTGTTTTTTTAGCCAAATTTTGAGGCTTGCAAAGGATTCTGGGTAACAGAACCTGGTCCGAGCCACACAAGTCACCCCATCTTGGATTCCCCTAGGTCTCTAGTTTTCAGAAATGCAAAGGTTTGGTAGGTTTCCCTAGGTGCCGGCTGAGCTAGAGGCCAACATCTACAGGTAGGCACTTTGCAAAAAACACCTCTGTTTTCTTTCAAAAAATTGGATGTGTCCACGTTGCGCTTTGGGGCGTTTCCTGTCGCGGGCGCTAGGCCTACCCACACAAGTGAGGTATCATTTTTATCGGGAGACTTGGGGGAACGCTGGGTGGAAGGAAATTTGTGGCTCCTCTCAGATTCCAGAACTTTCTGCCACAGAAATGTGAGGAACATGTGTTTTTTTAGCCAAATTTTGAGGCTTGCAAAGGATTCTGGGTAACAGAACCTGGTCCGAGCCACACAAGTCACCCCATCTTGGATTCCCCTAGGTCTCTAGTTTTCAGAAATGCACAGGTTTGGTAGGTTTCCCTAGGTGCCGGCTGAGCTAGAGGCCAAAATCTACAGGTAGGCACTTTGCAAAAAACACCTCTGTTTTCTTTCAAAAATTTGGATGCGTCCACGTTGCGCTTTGGGGCGTTTCCTGTCGCGGGCGCTAGGCCTACCCACACAAGTGAGGTATAATTTTTATCGGGAGACTTGGGGGAACGCTGGGTGGAAGGAAATTTCTGGCTACTCTCAGATTCCAGAACTTTCTGCCAAAGAAATGTGAGGAACATGTGGTTTTTTAGCCAAATTTTGAGGCTTGCAAAGGATTCTGGGTAACAGAACCTGGTCCGAGCCACACAAGTCACCCCATCTTGGATTCCCCTAGGTCTCTAGTTTTCAGAAATGCACAGGTTTGGTAGGTTTCCCTAGGTGCCGGCTGAGCTAGAGGCCAAAATCTACAGGTAGGCACTTTGCAAAAAACACCTCTGTTTTCTTTAAAAAAAATTGGATATGTCCTCGTTGCGCTTTGGGGCTTTCCTGTCGCGGGCACTAGGCCTACCCACACAAGTGAGGTATCATTTATATCGGGAGACTTGGGGGAACGCTGGGTGGAAGGAAATTTGTGGCTCCTCTCAGATTCCAGAACTTTCTGCCACAGAAATGTGAGGAACATGTGTTCTTTTAGCCAAATGTTGAGTTTTGCAAAGGATTCTGGGTAACAGAACCTGGTCCGAGCCACACAAGTCACCCCATCTTGGATTGCCCTAGGTCTCTAGTTTTCAGAAATGCACAGGTTTGGTAGGTTTCCCTAGGTGCCGGCTGTGCTAGAGGCCAAAATCTACAGGTAGGCACTTTGCAAAAAACACCTCTGTTTTCTTTCAAAAATTTGGATGCGTCCACGTTGCGCTTTGGGGCGTTTCCTGTCGCGGGCGCTAGGCCTACCCACACAAGTGAGGTATAATTTTTATCGGGAGACTTGGGGGAACGCTGGGTGGAAGGAAATTTCTGGCTACTCTCAGATTCCAGAACTTTCTGCCAAAGAAATGTGAGGAACATGTGGTTTTTTAGCCAAATTTTGAGGCTTGCAAAGGATTCTGGGTAACAGAACCTGGTCCGAGCCACACAAGTCACCCCATCTTGGATTCCGCTAGGTCTCTAGTTTTCAGAAATGCACAGGTTTGGTAGGTTTCCCTAGGTGCCGGCTGAGCTAGAGGCCAAAATCTACAGGTAGGCACTTTGCAAAAAACACCTCTGTTTTCTTTCAAAAAAATTGGATATGTCCTCGTTGCGCTTTGGGGCGTTTCCTGTCGCGGGCACTAGGCCTACCCACACAAGTGAGGTATCATTTTTATCGGGAGACTTGGGGGAACGCTGGGTGGAAGGAAATTTGTGGCTCCTCTCAGATTCCAGAACTTTCTGCCACAGAAATGTGAGGAACATGTGTTTTTTAGCCAAATTTTGAGGTTTGCAAAGGATTCTGGGTAACAGAACCTGGTCCGAGCCACACAAGTCACCCCATCTTGGATTCCCCTAGGTCTCTAGTTTTCAGAAATGCACAGGTTTGGTAGGTTTCCCTAGGTGCCGGCTGAACTAGAGGCCAAAATCTACAGGTAGGCACTTTGCAAAAAACACCTCTGTTTTCTTTCAAAAAATTGGATGTGTCCACGTTGCGCTTTGGGACGTTTCCTGTCACGGGCGCTAGACCTACCCACACAAGTGAGGTATCATTTTTATCAGGAGACTTGGGGGAACGCTGGGTGGAAGGACATTTGTGGCTGGTCTCAGATTCCAGAACTTTCTGCCACAGAAATGTGAGGAACATGTGTTTTTTAGCCAAATTTTGAGGTTTGCAAAGGATTCTGGGTAACAGAACCTGGTCCGAGCCACACAAGTCAACCCATCTTGGATTCCCCTAGGTCTCTAGTTTTCAGAAATGCACAGGTTTGGTAGGTTTCCCTAGGTGCCGGCAGAGCTAGAGGCCAAAATCTACAGGTAGGCACTTTGCAAAAAACACCTCTGTTTTCTTTAAAAAAAATTGGATATGTCCTCGTTGCGCTTTGGGGCGTTTCCTGTCGCAGGTGCTAGGCCTACCCACACAAGTGAGGCATCATTTTTATCGGGAGACTTGGGGGAACGCTGGGTGGAAGGAAATTTGTGGCTCCTCTCAGATTCCAGAACTTTCTGCCACAGAAATGTGAGGAACATGTGTTTTTTAGCCAAATTTTGAGGTTTGCAAAGGATTCTGGGTAACAGAACCTGGTCCGAGCCACACAAGTCACCCCATCTTGGATTCCCCTAGGTCTCTAGTTTTCAGAAATGCACAGGTCTGGTAGGTTTCCCTAGGTGCCGGCAGAGCTAGAGGCCAAAATCTACAGGTAGGCACTTTGCAAAAAAGAACTCTGATTTCTTTCAAAAATTTGGATGTGTCCACGTTGCGCTCTGGGACGTTTCCTGTCACGGGCGCTAGGCCTTCCCACACAAGTGAGGTATCATTTTTATCGGGAGACTTGGGGGAACGCTGGGTTGAAGGAAATTTGTGGCTACTCTCAGATTCCAGAACTTTCTGCCACAGAAATGTGAGGAACATGTGTTTTTTTAGCCAAATTTTGAGGCTTGCAAAGGATTCTGGGTAACAGAACCTGGTCCGAGCCACACAAGTCACCCCATCTTGGATTCCCCTAGGTCTCTAGTTTTCAGAAATGCACAGGTTTGGTAGGTTTCCCTAGGTGCCGGCAGAGCTAGAGGCCAAAATCTACAGGTAGGCACTTTGCAAAAAACAACTCTGTTTTCTTTCAAATATTTGGATGTGTCCACGTTGCGCTTTGGGGCGTTTCCTGTCGCGGGCGCTAGGCCTACCCACACAAGTGAGGTATCATTTTTATCGGGAGACTTGGGGGAACGCTGGGTGGAAGGAAATTTGTGGCTCCTCTCAGATTCCAGAACTTTCTGCCACAGAAATGTGAGGAACATGTGTTTTTTTAGCCAAATTTTGAGGTTTACAAAGGATTCTGGGTAACAGAACCTGGTCCAAGCCACACAAGTCACCCCATCTTGGATTCCCCTAGGTCTCTAGTTTTCAGAAATGCACAGGTTTGGTAGGTTTCCCTGGGTGCCGGCTGAGCTAGAGGCCAACATCTACAGGTAGGCACTTTGCAAAAAACACCTCTGATTTCTTTCAAAAAATTGGATGCGTCCACGTTGCGCTTTGGGGCGTTTCCTGTCGCGGGCGCTAGGCCTACCCACACAAGTGAGGTATAATTTTTATCGGGAGACTTGGGGGAACGCTGGGTGGAAGGAAATTTCTGGCTACTCTCAGATTCCAGAACTTTCTGCCAACGAAATGTGAGGAACATGTGTTTTTTTAGCCAAATTTTGAGGCTTGCAAAGGATTCTGGGTAACAGAACCTGGTCCGAGCCACACAAGTCACCCCATCTTGGATTTCCCTAGGTCTCTAGTTTTCAGAAATGCACAGGTTTGGTAGGTTTCCTTAGGTGCCGGCTGAGCTAGAGGCCAAAATCTACAGGTAGGCACTTTGCAAAAAACACCTCTGTTTTCTTTAAAAAAAATTGGATATGTCCTCGTTGCGCTTTGGGGCGTTTCCTGTCGCGGGCACTAGGCCTACCCACACAAGTGAGGTATCATTTTTATCAGGAGACTTGGGGGAACGCTGGTTGGAAGGAAATTTGTGGCTCCTCTCAGATTCCAGAACTTTCTGCCACAGAAATGTGAGGAACATGTGTTCTTTTAGCCAAATTTTGTGGTTTGCAAAGGATTCTGGGTAACAGAACCTGGTCCAAGCCACACAAGTCACCCCATCTTGGATTCCCCTAGGTCTCTAGTTTTCAGAAATGCACAGGTTTGGTAGGTTTCCCTAGGTGCCGGCTGTGCTAGAGGCCAAAATCTACAGGTAGGCACTTTGCAAAAAACACCTCTGTTTTCTTTCAAAAAATTGGATACGTCCACGTTGCGCTTTGGGACGTTTCCTGTCACGGGCGCTAGGCCTACCCACACAAGTGAGGTATAATTTTTATCGGGAGACTTGGGGGAACGCTGGGTGGAAGGAAATTTGTGGCTCCTCTCAGATTCCAGAACTTTCTGCCACAGAAATGTGAGGAACATGTGTTTTTTAGCCAAATTGTGAGGTTTGCACAGGATTCTGGGTGACAGAACCTGGTCCGAGCCACACAAGTCACCCCATCTTGGATTCCCCTAGGTCTCTAGTTTTCAGAAATGCACAGGTTTGGTAGGTTTTCCTAGGTGCCGGCAGAGCTAGAGGCCAAAATCTACAGGTAGGCACTTTTCAAAAAACAACTCTGCTTTCTTTCAAAAATTTGGATGTGTCCACGTTGCGCTTTGGGGCGTTTCCTGTCGCGGGCGCTAGGCCTACCCACACAAGTGAGGTATCATTTTTATCGGGAGACTTGGGGGAATGCTGGGTGGAAGGAAATTCGTGGTTACTCTCAGATTCCAGAACTTTCTGCCACAGAAATGTGAGGAACATGTGTTTTTTTAGCCAAATTTTGAGGCTTGCAAAGGATTCTGGGTAACAGAACCTGGTCCGAATCACACAAGTCACCCCATCTTGGATTCCCCTAGGTCTCTAGTTTTCAGAAATGCACAGGTTTGGTAGGTTTCCCTAGGTGCCGGCAGAGCTAGAGGCCAAAATCTACAGGTAGGCACTTTGCAAAAAACAACTCTGTTTTCTTTCAAATATTTGGATGTGTCCACGTTGCGCTTTGGGGCGTTTCCTGTCGCGGGCGCTAGGCCTCCCCACACAAGTGAGGTATCATTTTTATCGGGAGACTTGGGGGAACGCTGGTTGGAACGAAATTCGTGGTTACTCTCAGATTCCAGAAGTTTCTGCCACAGAAATGTGAGGAACATGTGTTTTTTTAGCCAAATTTTGAGGCTTGCAAAGGATTCTGGGTAACAGAACCTGGTCTGAGCCACACAAGTCACCCAATCTTGGATTCCCCTAGGTCTCTAGTTTTCAGAAATGCACAGGTTTGGTAGGTTTCCCTAGGTGCCGGCTGAGCTAGAGGCCAAAATCTACAGGTAGGCACTTTGCAAAAAACACCTCTGTTTTCTTTCAAAAAATTGGATGTGTCCACGTTGCGCTTTGGGGCGTTTCCTGTCGCGGGCGCTAGGCCTACCCACACAAGTGAGGTATCATTTTTATCGGGAGACTTGGGGGAACGCTGGGTGGAAGGAAATTTGTGGCTCCTCTCAGATTCCAGAACTTTCTGCCACAGAAATGTGAGGAACATGTGTTTTTTTAGCCAAATTTTGAGGCTTGCAAAGGATTCTGGGTAACAGAACCTGGTCCGAGCCACACAAGTCACCCCATCTTGGATTCCCCTAGGTCTCTAGTTTTCAGAAATGCAAAGGTTTGGTAGGTTTCCCTAGGTGCCGGCTGAGCTAGAGGCCAAAATCTACAGGTAGGCACTTAGCAAAAAACACCTCTGTTTTCTTTCAAAAATTTGGATGCGTCCACATTGCGCTTTGGGGCGTTTCCTGTCGCGGGCGCTAGGCCTACCCACACAAGTGAGGTATAATTTTTATCGGGAGACTTGGGGGAACGCTGGGTGGAAGGAAATTTCTGGCTACTCTCAGATTCCAGAACTTTCTGCCAACGAAATGTGAGGAACATGTGGTTTTTTAGCCAAATTTTGAGGCTTGCAAAGGATTCTGGGTAACAGAACCTGGTCCGAGCCACACAAGTCACCCCATCTTGGATTTCCCTAGGTCTCTAGTTTTCAGAAATGCACAGGTTTGGTAGGTTTCCTTAGGTGCCGGCTGAGCTAGAGGCCAAAATCTACAGGTAGGCACTTTGCAAAAAACACCTCTGTTTTCTTTCAAAAAAATTGGATATGTCCTCGTTGCGCTTTGGGGCGTTTCCTGTCGCGAGCACTAGGCCTACCCACAAGTGAGGTATCATTTTTATCGGGAGACTTGGGGGAACGCTGGGTGGAAGGACATTTGTGGCTCCTCTCAGATTCCAGAACTTTCTGCCACAGAAATGTGAGGAACATGTATTCTTTTAGCCAAATTTTGAGGTTTGCAAAGGATTCTGGGTAACAGAACCTGGTCCAAGCCACACAAGTCACCCCATCTTGGATTCCCCTAGGTCTCTAGTTTTCAGAAATGCACAGGTTTGGTAGGTTTCCCTAGGTGCCGGCTGTGCTAGAGGCCAAAATCTACAGGTAGGCACTTTGCAAAAAACACCTCTGTTTTCTTTCAAAAAATTGGATGCGTCCACGTTGCGCTTTGGGACGTTTCCTGTCACAGGCGCTAGGCCTACCCACAAAAGTGAGGTATAATTTTTATCGGGAGACTTGGGGGAACGCTGGGTGGAAGGAAATTTGTGGCTCCTCTCAGATTCCAGAACTTTCTGCCACAGAAATGTGAGGAACATGTGTTTTTTAGCCAAATTGTGAGGTTTGCAAAGGATTCTGGGTGACAGAACCTGGTCCGAGCCACACAAGTCACCCCATCTTGGATTCCCCTAGGTCTCTAGTTTTCAGAAATGCACAGGTTTGGTAGGTTTTCCTAGGTGCCGGCAGAGCTAGAGGCCAAAATCTATAGGTAGGCACTTTTCAAAAAACAACTCTGTTTTCTTTCAAAAATTTGGATGTGTCCACGTTGCGCTTTGGGGCGTTTCCTGTCGCGGGCGCTAGGCCTACCCACACAAGTGAGGTATAATTTTTATCGGGAGACTTGGGGGAACGCTGGGTGGAAGGAAATTTCTGGCTACTCTCAGATTCCAGAACTTTCTGCCACAGAAATGTTAAGAACATGTGTTTTTTTAAATAAATTTTGAGGCTTGCAAGGATTCTGGGTAACAGAACCTGGTCCGAATCACACAAGTCACCCCATCTTGGATTCCCCTAGGTCTCTAGTTTTCAGAAATGCACAGGTTTGGTAGGTTTCCCTAGGTGCCGGCAGAGCTAGAGGCCAAAATCTACAGGTAGGCACTTTGCAAAAAACAACTCTGTTTTCTTTCAAATATTTGGATGTGTCCACGTTGCGCTTTGGGGCGTTTCCTGTCGCGGGCGCTAGGCCTCCCCACACAAGTGAGGTATCATTTTTATCGGGAGACTTGGGGGAACGCTGGTTGGAACGAAATTCGTGGTTACTCTCAGATTCCAGAAGTTTCTGCCACAGAAATGTGAGGAACATGTGTTTTTTTAGCCAAATTTTGAGGCTTGCAAAGGATTCTGGGTAACAGAACCTGGTCTGAGCCACACAAGTCACCAAATCTTGGATTCCCCTAGGTCTCTAGTTTTCAGAAATGCACAGGTTTGGTAGGTTTCCCTAGGTGCCGGCTGAGCTAGAGGCCAAAATCTACAGGTAGGCACTTTGCAAAAAACACCTCTGTTTTCTTTCAAAAAATTGGATGTGTCCACGTTGCGCTTTGGGGCGTTTCCTGTCGCGGGCGCTAGGCCTACCCACACAAGTGAGGTATCATTTTTATCGGGAGACTTGGGGGAACGCTGGGTGGAAGGAAATTTGTGGCTCCTCTCAGATTCCAGAACTTTCTGCCACAGAAATGTGAGGAACATGTGTTTTTTAGCCAAATTTTGAGGCTTGCAAAGGATTCTGGGTAACAGAACCTGGTCCGAGCCACACAAGTCACCCCATCTTGGATTCCCCTAGGTCTCTAGTTTTCAGAAATGCACAGGTTTGGTAGGTTTCCCTAGGTGCCCGGCTGAGCTAGAGGCCAAAATCTACAGGTAGGCACTTTGCAAAAAACACCTCTGTTTTCATTCAAAAAATTGGATGTGTCCACGTTGCGCTTTGGGGCGTTTCCTGTCGCGGGCGCTAGGCCTACCCACACAAGTGAGGTATCATTTTTATCAGGAGACTTGGGGGAACGCTGGGTGGAAGGAAATTTGTGGCTCCTCTCAGATTCCAGAACTTTCTGCCACAGAAATGTGAGGAACATGTGTTTTTTTAGCCAAATTTTGAGGCTTGCAAAGGATTCTGGGTAACAGAACCTGGTCCGAGCCACACAAGTCACCCCATCTTGGATTCCCCTAGGTCTCTAGTTTTCAGAAATGCAAAGGTTTGGTAGGTTTCCCTAGGTGCCGGCTGAGCTAGAGGCCAAAATCTACAGGTAGGCACTTTGCAAAAAACACCTCTGTTTTCTTTCAAAAAATTGGATGTGTCCACGTTGCGCTTTGGGGCGTTTCCTGTCGCGGGCGCTAGGCCTACCCACACAAGTGAGGTATCATTTTTATCGGGAGACTTGGGGGAACGCTGGGTGGAACGAAATTTGTGGCTCCTCTCAGATTCCAGAACTTTCTGCCACAGAAATGTGAGGAACATGTGTTTTTTTAGCCAAATTTTGAGGCTTGCAAAGGATTCTGGGTAACAGAACCTGGTCCGAGCCACACAAGTCACCCCATCTTGGATTCCCCTAGGTCTCTAGTTTTCAGAAATGCACAGGTTTGGTAGGTTTCCCTAGGTGCCCGGCTGAGCTAGATGCCAAAATCTACAGGTAGGCACTTTGCAAAAAACACCTCTGTTTTCATTCAAAAAATTGGATGTGTCCACGTTGCGCTTTGGGGCGTTTCCTGTCGCGGGCGCTAGGCCTACCCACACAAGTGAGGTATCATTTTTATCAGGAGACTTGGGGGAACGCTGGGTGGAAGGAAATTTGTGGCTCCTCTCAGATTCCAGAACTTTCTGCCACAGAAATGTGAGGAACATGTGTTTTTTAGCCAAATTTTGAGGTTTGCAAAGGATTCTGGGTAACAGAACCTGGTCCGAGCCACACAAGTCACCCCATCTTGGATTCCCCTAGGTCTCTAGTTTTCAGAAATGCACAGGTTTGGTAGGTTTCCCTAGGTGCCGGCTGAACTAGAGGCCAAAATCTACAGGTAGGCACTTTGCAAAAAACACCTCTGTTTTCTATCAAAAAATTGGATGTGTCCACGTTGCGCTTTGGGACGTTTCCTGTCACGGGCGCTAGGCCTACCCACACAAGTGAGGTATCATTTTTATCGGGAGACTTGGGGGAACGCTGGGTGGAAGGACATTTGTGGCTGGTCTCAGATTCCAGAACTTTCTGCCACAGAAATGTGAGGAACATGTGTTTTTTAGCCAAATTTTGAGGTTTGCAAAGGATTCTGGGTAACAGAACCTGGTCCGAGCCACACAAGTCAACCCATCTTGGATTCCCCTAGGTCTCTAGTTTTCAGAAATGCACAGGTTTGGTAGGTTTCCCTAGGTGCCGGCAGAGCTAGAGGCCAAAATCTACAGGTAGGCACTTTGCAAAAAACACCTCTGTTTTCTTTAAAAAAAATTGGATATGTCCTCGTTGCGCTTTGGGGCGTTTCCTGTCGCAGGTGCTAGGCCTACCCACACAAGTGAGGTATCATTTTTATCGGGAGACTTGGGGGAACGCTGGGTGGAAGGAAATTTGTGGCTCCTCTCAGATTCCAGAACTTTCTGCCACAGAAATGTGAGGAACATGTGTTTTTTAGCCAAATTTTGAGGCTTGCAAAGGATTCTGGGTAACAGAACCTGGTCCGAGCCACACAAGTCACCCCATCTTGGATTCCCCTAGGTCTCTAGTTTTCAGAAATGCAAAGGTTTGGTAGGTTTCCCTAGGTGCCGGCTGAGCTAGAGGCCAACATCTACAGGTAGGCACTTTGCAAAAAACACCTCTGATTTCTTTCAAAAAATTGGATGCGTCCACGTTGCGCTTTGGGGCGTTTCCTGTCGCGGGCGCTAGGCCTACCCACACAAGTGAGGTATAATTTTTATCGGGAGACTTGGGGGAACGCTGGGTGGAAGGAAATTTCTGGCTACTCTCAGATTCCAGAACTTTCTGCCAACGAAATGTGAGGAACATGTGTTTTTTTAGCCAAATTTTGAGGCTTGCAAAGGATTCTGGGTAACAGAACCTGGTCCGAGCCACACAAGTCACCCCATCTTGGATTTCCCTAGGTCTCTAGTTTTCAGAAATGCACAGGTTTGGTAGGTTTCCTTAGGTGCCGGCTGAGCTAGAGGCCAAAATCTACAGGTAGGCACTTTGCAAAAAACACCTCTGTTTTCTTTAAAAAAAATTGGATATGTCCTCGTTGCGCTTTGGGGCGTTTCCTGTCGCGGGCACTAGGCCTACCCACACAAGTGAGGTATCATTTTTATCAGGAGACTTGGGGGAACGCTGGTTGGAAGGAAATTTGTGGCTCCTCTCAGATTCCAGAACTTTCTGCCACAGAAATGTGAGGAACATGTGTTCTTTTAGCCAAATTTTGTGGTTTGCAAAGGATTCTGGGTAACAGAACCTGGTCCAAGCCACACAAGTCACCCCATCTTGGATTCCCCTAGGTCTCTAGTTTTCAGAAATGCACAGGTTTGGTAGGTTTCCCTAGGTGCCGGCTGTGCTAGAGGCCAAAATCTACAGGTAGGCACTTTGCAAAAAACACCTCTGTTTTCTTTCAAAAAATTGGATACGTCCACGTTGCGCTTTGGGACGTTTCCTGTCACGGGCGCTAGGCCTACCCACACAAGTGAGGTATAATTTTTATCGGGAGACTTGGGGGAACGCTGGGTGGAAGGAAATTTGTGGCTCCTCTCAGATTCCAGAACTTTCTGCCACAGAAATGTGAGGAACATGTGTTTTTTAGCCAAATTGTGAGGTTTGCACAGGATTCTGGGTGACAGAACCTGGTCCGAGCCACACAAGTCACCCCATCTTGGATTCCCCTAGGTCTCTAGTTTTCAGAAATGCACAGGTTTGGTAGGTTTTCCTAGGTGCCGGCAGAGCTAGAGGCCAAAATCTACAGGTAGGCACTTTTCAAAAAACAACTCTGCTTTCTTTCAAAAATTTGGATGTGTCCACGTTGCGCTTTGGGGCGTTTCCTGTCGCGGGCGCTAGGCCTACCCACACAAGTGAGGTATCATTTTTATCGGGAGACTTGGGGGAATGCTGGGTGGAAGGAAATTCGTGGTTACTCTCAGATTCCAGAACTTTCTGCCACAGAAATGTGAGGAACATGTGTTTTTTTAGCCAAATTTTGAGGCTTGCAAAGGATTCTGGGTAACAGAACCTGGTCCGAATCACACAAGTCACCCCATCTTGGATTCCCCTAGGTCTCTAGTTTTCAGAAATGCACAGGTTTGGTAGGTTTCCCTAGGTGCCGGCAGAGCTAGAGGCCAAAATCTACAGGTAGGCACTTTGCAAAAAACAACTCTGTTTTCTTTCAAATATTTGGATGTGTCCACGTTGCGCTTTGGGGCGTTTCCTGTCGCGGGCGCTAGGCCTCCCCACACAAGTGAGGTATCATTTTTATCGGGAGACTTGGGGGAACGCTGGTTGGAACGAAATTCGTGGTTACTCTCAGATTCCAGAAGTTTCTGCCACAGAAATGTGAGGAACATGTGTTTTTTTAGCCAAATTTTGAGGCTTGCAAAGGATTCTGGGTAACAGAACCTGGTCTGAGCCACACAAGTCACCCAATCTTGGATTCCCCTAGGTCTCTAGTTTTCAGAAATGCACAGGTTTGGTAGGTTTCCCTAGGTGCCGGCTGAGCTAGAGGCCAAAATCTACAGGTAGGCACTTTGCAAAAAACACCTCTGTTTTCTTTCAAAAAATTGGATGTGTCCACGTTGCGCTTTGGGGCGTTTCCTGTCGCGGGCGCTAGGCCTACCCACACAAGTGAGGTATCATTTTTATCGGGAGACTTGGGGGAACGCTGGGTGGAAGGAAATTTGTGGCTCCTCTCAGATTCCAGAACTTTCTGCCACAGAAATGTGAGGAACATGTGTTTTTTTAGCCAAATTTTGAGGCTTGCAAAGGATTCTGGGTAACAGAACCTGGTCCGAGCCACACAAGTCACCCCATCTTGGATTCCCCTAGGTCTCTAGTTTTCAGAAATGCAAAGGTTTGGTAGGTTTCCCTAGGTGCCGGCTGAGCTAGAGGCCAAAATCTACAGGTAGGCACTTAGCAAAAAACACCTCTGTTTTCTTTCAAAAATTTGGATGCGTCCACGTTGCGCTTTGGGGCGTTTCCTGTCGCGGGCGCTAGGCCTACCCACACAAGTGAGGTATAATTTTTATCGGGAGACTTGGGGGAACGCTGGGTGGAAGGAAATTTCTGGCTACTCTCAGATTCCAGAACTTTCTGCCAACGAAATGTGAGGAACATGTGGTTTTTTAGCCAAATTTTGAGGCTTGCAAAGGATTCTGGGTAACAGAACCTGGTCCGAGCCACACAAGTCACCCCATCTTGGATTTCCCTAGGTCTCTAGTTTTCAGAAATGCACAGGTTTGGTAGGTTTCCTTAGGTGCCGGCTGAGCTAGAGGCCAAAATCTACAGGTAGGCACTTTGCAAAAAACACCTCTGTTTTCTTTCAAAAAAATTGGATATGTCCTCGTTGCGCTTTGGGGCGTTTCCTGTCGCGAGCACTAGGCCTACCCACAAGTGAGGTATCATTTTTATCGGGAGACTTGGGGGAACGCTGGGTGGAAGGACATTTGTGGCTCCTCTCAGATTCCAGAACTTTCTGCCACAGAAATGTGAGGAACATGTATTCTTTTAGCCAAATTTTGAGGTTTGCAAAGGATTCTGGGTAACAGAACCTGGTCCAAGCCACACAAGTCACCCCATCTTGGATTCCCCTAGGTCTCTAGTTTTCAGAAATGCACAGGTTTGGTAGGTTTCCCTAGGTGCCGGCTGTGCTAGAGGCCAAAATCTACAGGTAGGCACTTTGCAAAAAACACCTCTGTTTTCTTTCAAAAAATTGGATGCGTCCACGTTGCGCTTTGGGACGTTTCCTGTCACAGGCGCTAGGCCTACCCACAAAAGTGAGGTATAATTTTTATCGGGAGACTTGGGGGAACGCTGGGTGGAAGGAAATTTGTGGCTCCTCTCAGATTCCAGAACTTTCTGCCACAGAAATGTGAGGAACATGTGTTTTTTAGCCAAATTGTGAGGTTTGCAAAGGATTCTGGGTGACAGAACCTGGTCCGAGCCACACAAGTCACCCCATCTTGGATTCCCCTAGGTCTCTAGTTTTCAGAAATGCACAGGTTTGGTAGGTTTTCCTAGGTGCCGGCAGAGCTAGAGGCCAAAATCTATAGGTAGGCACTTTTCAAAAAACAACTCTGTTTTCTTTCAAAAATTTGGATGTGTCCACGTTGCGCTTTGGGGCGTTTCCTGTCGCGGGCGCTAGGCCTACCCACACAAGTGAGGTATAATTTTTATCGGGAGACTTGGGGGAACGCTGGGTGGAAGGAAATTTCTGGCTACTCTCAGATTCCAGAACTTTCTGCCACAGAAATGTTAAGAACATGTGTTTTTTTAAATAAATTTTGAGGCTTGCAAGGATTCTGGGTAACAGAACCTGGTCCGAATCACACAAGTCACCCCATCTTGGATTCCCCTAGGTCTCTAGTTTTCAGAAATGCACAGGTTTGGTAGGTTTCCCTAGGTGCCGGCAGAGCTAGAGGCCAAAATCTACAGGTAGGCACTTTGCAAAAAACAACTCTGTTTTCTTTCAAATATTTGGATGTGTCCACGTTGCGCTTTGGGGCGTTTCCTGTCGCGGGCGCTAGGCCTCCCCACACAAGTGAGGTATCATTTTTATCGGGAGACTTGGGGGAACGCTGGTTGGAACGAAATTCGTGGTTACTCTCAGATTCCAGAAGTTTCTGCCACAGAAATGTGAGGAACATGTGTTTTTTTAGCCAAATTTTGAGGCTTGCAAAGGATTCTGGGTAACAGAACCTGGTCTGAGCCACACAAGTCACCAAATCTTGGATTCCCCTAGGTCTCTAGTTTTCAGAAATGCACAGGTTTGGTAGGTTTCCCTAGGTGCCGGCTGAGCTAGAGGCCAAAATCTACAGGTAGGCACTTTGCAAAAAACACCTCTGTTTTCTTTCAAAAAATTGGATGTGTCCACGTTGCGCTTTGGGGCGTTTCCTGTCGCGGGCGCTAGGCCTACCCACACAAGTGAGGTATCATTTTTATCGGGAGACTTGGGGGAACGCTGGGTGGAAGGAAATTTGTGGCTCCTCTCAGATTCCAGAACTTTCTGCCACAGAAATGTGAGGAACATGTGTTTTTTAGCCAAATTTTGAGGCTTGCAAAGGATTCTGGGTAACAGAACCTGGTCCGAGCCACACAAGTCACCCCATCTTGGATTCCCCTAGGTCTCTAGTTTTCAGAAATGCACAGGTTTGGTAGGTTTCCCTAGGTGCCCGGCTGAGCTAGAGGCCAAAATCTACAGGTAGGCACTTTGCAAAAAACACCTCTGTTTTCATTCAAAAAATTGGATGTGTCCACGTTGCGCTTTGGGGCGTTTCCTGTCGCGGGCGCTAGGCCTACCCACACAAGTGAGGTATCATTTTTATCAGGAGACTTGGGGGAACGCTGGGTGGAAGGAAATTTGTGGCTCCTCTCAGATTCCAGAACTTTCTGCCACAGAAATGTGAGGAACATGTGTTTTTTTAGCCAAATTTTGAGGCTTGCAAAGGATTCTGGGTAACAGAACCTGGTCCGAGCCACACAAGTCACCCCATCTTGGATTCCCCTAGGTCTCTAGTTTTCAGAAATGCAAAGGTTTGGTAGGTTTCCCTAGGTGCCGGCTGAGCTAGAGGCCAAAATCTACAGGTAGGCACTTTGCAAAAAACACCTCTGTTTTCTTTCAAAAAATTGGATGTGTCCACGTTGCGCTTTGGGGCGTTTCCTGTCGCGGGCGCTAGGCCTACCCACACAAGTGAGGTATCATTTTTATCGGGAGACTTGGGGGAACGCTGGGTGGAACGAAATTTGTGGCTCCTCTCAGATTCCAGAACTTTCTGCCACAGAAATGTGAGGAACATGTGTTTTTTTAGCCAAATTTTGAGGCTTGCAAAGGATTCTGGGTAACAGAACCTGGTCCGAGCCACACAAGTCACCCCATCTTGGATTCCCCTAGGTCTCTAGTTTTCAGAAATGCACAGGTTTGGTAGGTTTCCCTAGGTGCCCGGCTGAGCTAGATGCCAAAATCTACAGGTAGGCACTTTGCAAAAAACACCTCTGTTTTCATTCAAAAAATTGGATGTGTCCACGTTGCGCTTTGGGGCGTTTCCTGTCGCGGGCGCTAGGCCTACCCACACAAGTGAGGTATCATTTTTATCAGGAGACTTGGGGGAACGCTGGGTGGAAGGAAATTTGTGGCTCCTCTCAGATTCCAGAACTTTCTGCCACAGAAATGTGAGGAACATGTGTTTTTTAGCCAAATTTTGAGGTTTGCAAAGGATTCTGGGTAACAGAACCTGGTCCGAGCCACACAAGTCACCCCATCTTGGATTCCCCTAGGTCTCTAGTTTTCAGAAATGCACAGGTTTGGTAGGTTTCCCTAGGTGCCGGCTGAACTAGAGGCCAAAATCTACAGGTAGGCACTTTGCAAAAAACACCTCTGTTTTCTATCAAAAAATTGGATGTGTCCACGTTGCGCTTTGGGACGTTTCCTGTCACGGGCGCTAGGCCTACCCACACAAGTGAGGTATCATTTTTATCGGGAGACTTGGGGGAACGCTGGGTGGAAGGACATTTGTGGCTGGTCTCAGATTCCAGAACTTTCTGCCACAGAAATGTGAGGAACATGTGTTTTTTAGCCAAATTTTGAGGTTTGCAAAGGATTCTGGGTAACAGAACCTGGTCCGAGCCACACAAGTCAACCCATCTTGGATTCCCCTAGGTCTCTAGTTTTCAGAAATGCACAGGTTTGGTAGGTTTCCCTAGGTGCCGGCAGAGCTAGAGGCCAAAATCTACAGGTAGGCACTTTGCAAAAAACACCTCTGTTTTCTTTAAAAAAAATTGGATATGTCCTCGTTGCGCTTTGGGGCGTTTCCTGTCGCAGGTGCTAGGCCTACCCACACAAGTGAGGTATCATTTTTATCGGGAGACTTGGGGGAACGCTGGGTGGAAGGAAATTTGTGGCTCCTCTCAGATTCCAGAACTTTCTGCCACAGAAATGTGAGGAACATGTGTTTTTTAGCCAAATTTTGAGGCTTGCAAAGGATTCTGGGTAACAGAACCTGGTCCGAGCCACACAAGTCACCCCATCTTGGATTCCCCTAGGTCTCTAGTTTTCAGAAATGCAAAGGTTTGGTAGGTTTCCCTAGGTGCCGGCTGAGCTAGAGGCCAACATCTACAGGTAGGCACTTTGCAAAAAACAACTCTGTTTTCTTTCAAAAAATTGGATGTGTCCACGTTGCGCTTTGGGGCGTTTCCTGTCGCGGGCGCTAGGCCTACCCACACAAGTGAGGTATCATTTTTATCGGGAGACTTGGGGGAACGCTGGGTGGAAGGAAATTTGTGGCTCCTCTCAGATTCCAGAACTTTCTGCCACAGAAATGTGAGGAACATGTGTTTTTTTAGCCAAATTTTGAGGCTTGCAAAGGATTCTGGGTAACAGAACCTGGTCCGAGCCACACAAGTCACCCCATCTTGGATTCCCCTAGGTCTCTAGTTTTCAGAAATGCACAGGTTTGGTAGGTTTCCCTAGGTGCCGGCTGAGCTAGAGGCCAAAATCTACAGGTAGGCACTTTGCAAAAAACACCTCTGTTTTCTTTCAAAAAAATTGGATATGTCCTCGTTGCGCTTTGGGGCGTTTCCTGTCGCGGGCACTAGGCCTACCCACACAAGTGAGGTATCATTTTTATCGGGAGACTTGGGGGAACGCTGGGTGGAAGGAAATTTGTGGCTCCTCTCAGATTCCAGAACTTTCTGCCACAGAAATGTGAGGAACATGTGTTCTTTTAGCCAAATTTTGAGGTTTGCAAAGGATTCTGGGTAACAGAACCTGGTCCAAGCCACACAAGTCACCCCATCTTGGATTCCCCTAGGTCTCAAGTTTTCAGAAATGCACAGGTTTGGTAGGTTTCCCTAGGTGCCGGCTGTGCTAGAGGCCAAAATCTACAGGTAGGCACTTTGCAAAAAACACCTCTGTTTTCTTTCAAAAAATTGGATGCGTCCACGTTGCGCTTTGGGACGTTTCCTGTCACGGGTGCTAGGCCTACCCACACAAGTGAGGTATAATTTTTATCGGGAGACTTGGGGGAACGCTGGGTGGAAGGAAATTTGTGGTTCCTCTCAGATTCCAGAACTTTCTGCCACAGAAATGTGAGGAACATGTGTTTTTTAGCCAAATTGTGAGGTTTGCAAAGGATTCTGGGTGACAGAACCTGGTCCGAGCCACACAAGTCACCCCATCTTGGATTCCCCTAGGTCTCTAGTTTTCAGAAATGCACAGGTTTGGTAGGTTTCCCTAGGTGCCGGCAGAGCTAGAGGCCAAAATCTACAGGTAGGCACTTTTCAAAAAACAACTCCTTTTTCTTTCAAAAATTTGGATGTGTCCACGTTGCGTTTTGGGGCGTTTCCTGTCGCGGGCGCTAGGCCTACCCACACAAGTGAGGTATAATTTTTATCGGGAGACTTGGGGGAACGCTGGGTGGAAGGAAATTTCTGGCTACTCTCAGATTCCAGAACTTTCTGACACAGAAATGTGAGGAACATGTGTTTTTTTAAACAAATTTTGAGGCTTGCAAAGGATTCTGGGTAACAGAACCTGGTCCGAGCCACACAAGTCACCCCATCTTGGATTCCCCTAGGTCTCTAGTTTTCAGAAATGCACAGGTTTGGTAGGTTTCCCTAGGTGCCGGCTGAGCTAGAGGCCAAAATCTACAGGTAGGCACTTTTCAAAAAACAACTCTGTTTTCTTTCAAAAATTTGGATGTGTCCACATTGCGCTTTGGGGCGTTTCCTGTCGCGGGCGCTAGGCCTACCCACACAAGTGAGGTATAATTTTTATCGGGAGACTTGGGGGAACGCTGGGTGGAAGGAAATTTCTGGCTACTCTCAGATTCCAGAACTTTCTGCCACAGAAATGTGAGGAACATGTGTTTTTGTAAACAAATTTTGAGGCTTGCAAAGGATTCTGGGTAACAGAACCTGGTCCGAATCACACAAGTCACCCCATCTTGGATTCCCCTAGGTCTCTAGTTTTCAGAAATGCACAGGTTTGGTAGGTTTCCCTAGGTGCCGGCAGAGCTAGAGGCCAAAATCTACAGGTAGGCACTTTGCAAAAAACAACTCTGTTTTCTTTCAAATATTTGGATGTGTCCACGTTGCGCTTTGGGGCGTTTCCTGTCGTGGGCGCTAGGCCTCCCCACACAAGTGAGGTATCATTTTTATCGGGAGACTTGGGGGAACGCTGGTTGGAACAAAATTCGTGGTTACTCTCAGATTCCAGAAGTTTCTGCCACAGAAATGTGAGGAACATGTGTTTTTTTAGCCAAATTTTGAGGCTTGCAAAGGATTCTGGGTAACAGAACCTGGTCTGAGCCACACAAGTCACCCAATCTTGGATTCCCCTAGGTCTCTAGTTTTCAGAAATGCACAGGTTTGGTAGGATTCCCTAGGTGCCGGCTGAGCTAGAGGCCAAAATCTACAGGTAGGCACTTTGCAAAAAACACCTCTGTTTTCTTTCAAAAAATTGGATGTGTCCACGTTGCGCTTTGGGGCGTTTCCTGTCGCGGGCGCTAGGCCTACCCACACAAGTGAGGTATCATTTTTATCGGGAGACGTGGGGGAACGCTGGGTGGAAGGAAATTTGTGGCTCCTCTCAGATTCCAGAACTTTCTGCCACAGAAATGTGATGAACATGTGTTTTTTTAGCCAAATTTTGAGGCTTGCAAAGGATTCTGGGTAACAGAACCTGGTCCGAGCCACACAAAACACCCCATCTTGGATTTCCCTAGGTCTCTAGTTTTCAGAAATGCACAGGTTTGGTAGGTTTCCTTAGGTGCCGGCTGAGCTAGAGGCCAAAATCTACAGGTAGGCACTTTGCAAAAAACACCTCTGTTTTCTTTCAAAAAAATTGGATATGTCCTCGTTGCGCTTTGGGGCGTTTCCTGTCGCGGGCACTAGACCTACCCACACAAGTGAGGTATCATTTTTATCGGGAGACTTGGGGGAACGCTGGGTGGAAGGAAATTTGTGGCTCCTCTCAGATTCCAGAACTTTCTGCCACAGAAATGTGAGGAACATGTGTTCTTTTAGCCAAATTTTGAGGTTTGCAAAGGATTCTGGGTAACAGAACCTGGTCCAAGCCACACAAGTCACCCCATCTTGGATTCCCCTAGGTCTCTAGTTTTCAGAAATGCACAGGTTTGGTAGGTTTCCCTAGGTGCCGGCTGTGCTAGAGGCCAAAATCTACAGGTAGGCACTTTGCAAAAAACACCTCTGTTTTCTTTTAAAAAATTGGATGCGTCCACGTTGCGCTTTGGGACGTTTCCTGTCACGGGCGCTAGGCCTACCCACAAAAGTGAGGTATAATTTTTATCGGGAGACTTGGGGGAACGCTGGGTGGAAGGAAATTTGTGGCTCCTCTCAGATTCCAGAACTTTCTGCCACAGAAGTGTGAGGAACATGTGTTTTTTAGCCAAATTGTGAGGTTTGCAAAGGATTCTGGGTAACAGAACCTGGTCTGAGCCACACAAGTCACCAAATCTTGGATTCCCCTAGGTCTCTAGTTTTCAGAAATGCACAGGTTTGGTAGGTTTCCCTAGGTGCCGGCTGAGCTAGAGGCCAAAATCTACAGGTAGGCACTTTGCAAAAAACACCTCTGTTTTCTTTCAAAAAATTGGATGTGTCCACGTTGCGCTTTGGGGCGTTTCCTGTCGCGGGCGCTAGGCCTACCCACACAAGTGAGGTATCATTTTTATCGGGAGACTTGGGGGAACGCTGGGTGGAAGGAAATTTGTGGCTCCTCTCAGATTCCAGAACTTTCTGCCACAGAAATGTGAGGAACATGTGTTTTTTTAGCCAAATTTTGAGGCTTGCAAAGGATTCTGGGTAACAGAACCTGGTCCGAGCCACACAAGTCACCCCATCTTGGATTCCCCTAGGTCTCTAGTTTTCAGAAATGCACAGGTTTGGTAGGTTTCCCTAGGTGCCCGGCTGAGCTAGAGGCCAAAATCTACAGGTAGGCACTTTGCAAAAAACACCTCTGTTTTCATTCAAAAAATTGGATGTGTCCACGTTGCGCTTTGGGGCGTTTCCTGTCGCGGGCGCTAGGCCTACCCACACAAGTGAGGTATCATTTTTATCAGGAGACTTGGGGGAACGCTGGGTGGAAGGAAATTTTTTGTGGCTCCTCTCAGATGCCAGAACTTTCTGCCACAGAAATGTGAGGAACATGTGTTCTTTTAGCCAAATTTTGAGGTTTGCAAAGGATTCTGGGTAACAGAACCTGGTCCAAGCCACACAAGTCACCCCATCTTGGATTCCCCTAGGTCTCTAGTTTTCAGAAATGCACAGGTTTGGTAGGTTTCCCTAGGTGCCGGCTGTGCTAGAGGCCAAAATCTACAGGTAGGCACTTTGCAAAAAACACCTCTGTTTTCTTTCAAAAAATTGGATGCGTCCACGTTGCGCTTTGGGACGTTTCCTGTCACGGGCGCTAGGCCTACCCACACAAGTGAGGTATAATTTTTATCGGGAGACTTGGGGGAACGCTGGGTGGAAGGAAATTTGTGGTTCCTCTCAGATTCCAGAACTTTCTGCCACAGAAATGTGAGGAACATGTGTTTTTTAGCCAAATTGTGAGGTTTGCAAAGGATTCTGGGTGACAGAACCTGGTCCGAGCCACACAAGTCACCCCATCTTGGATTCCCCTAGGTCTCTAGTTTTCAGAAATGCACAGGTTTGGTAGCTTTCCCTAGGTGCCGGCAGAGCTAGAGGCCAAAATCTACAGGTAGGCACTTTTCAAAAAACAACTCTGTTTTATTTCAAAAATTTGGATGTGTCCACGTTGCGTTTTGGGGCGTTTCCTGTCGCGGGCGCTAGGCCTACCCACACAAGTGAGGTATAATTTTTATCGGGAGACTTGGGGGAACGCTGGGTGGAAGGAAATTTCTGGCTACTCTCAGATTCCAGAACTTTCTGACACAGAAATGTGAGGAACATGTGTTTTTTTAAACAAATTTTGAGGCTTGCAAAGGATTCTGGGTAACAGAACCTGGTCCGAATCACACAAGTCACCCCATCTTGGATTCCCCTAGGTCTCTAGTTTTCAGAAATGCACAGGTTTGGTAGGTTTCCCTAGGTGCCGGCAGAGCTACAGGCCAAAATGTACAGGTAGGCACTTTGCAAAAAACACCTCTGTTTTCTTTCAAAAATTTGGATGCGTCCACGTTGCGCTTTGGGGCGTTTCCTGTTGCGGGCACTAGGCCTACCCACACAAGTGAGGTATCATTTTTATCGGGAGACTTGGGGGAACGCTGGGTGGAAGGAAATTTGTGGCTCCTCTCAGATTCCAGAACTTTCTGCCACAGAAATGTGAGGAACATGTGTTCTTTTAGCCAAATTTTGAGGTTTGCAAAGGATTCTGGGTAACAGAACCTGGTCCAAGCCACACAAGTCACCCCATCTTGGATTCCCCTAGGTCTCTAGTTTTCAGAAATGCACAGGTTTGGTAGGTTTCCCTAGGTGCCGGCTGTGCTAGAGGCCAAAATCTACAGGTAGGCACTTTGCAAAAAACACCTCTGTTTTCTTTCCAAAAATTGGATGCGTCCACGTTGCGCTTTGGGACGTTTCCTGTCACGGGCGCTAGGCCTACCCACACAAGTGAGGTATAATTTTTATCGGGAGACTTGGGGGAACGCTGGGTGGAAGGAAATTTGTGGTTCCTCTCAGATTCCAGAACTTTCTACCACAGAAATGTGAGGAACATGTGTTTTTTAGCCAAATTGTGAGGTTTGCAAAGGATTCTGGGTGACAGAACCTGGTCCGAGCCACACAAGTCACCCCATCTTGGATTCCCCTAGGTCTCTAGTTTTCAGAAATGCACAGGTTTGGTAGGTTTCCCTAGGTGCTGGCAGAGCTAGAGGCCAAAATCTACAGGTAGGCACTTTTCAAAAAACAACTCTGTTTTCTTTCAAAAATTTGGATGTGTCCACGTTGCGTTTTGGGGCGTTTCCTGTCGCGGGCGCTAGGCCTACCCACACAAGTGAGGTATAATTTTTATCGGGAGACTTGGGGGAACGCTGGGTGGAAGGACATTTCTGGCTACTCTCAGATTCCAGAACTTTCTGACACAGGAATGTGAGGAACATGTGTTTTTTTAAACAAATTTTGAGGCTTGCAAAGGATTCTGGGTAACAGAACCTGGTCCGAATCACACAAGTCACCCCATCTTGGATTCCCCTAGGTCTCTAGTTTTCAGAAATGCACAGGTTTGGTAGGTTTCCCTAGGTGCCGGCAGAGCTACAGGCCAAAATCTACAGGTTGGCACTTTGCAAAAAACAACTCTGTTTTCTTTCAAATATTTGGATGTGTTCACGTTGCGCTTTGGGGCGTTTCCTGTCGCTGGCGCTAGGCCTACCCACACAAGTGAGGTATAATTTTTATCGGGAGACTTGGGGGAACGCTGGGTGGAAGGAAATTTGTGGCTCCTCTCAGATTCCAGAACTTTCTGCCACAGAAATGTGAGGAACATGTGTTTTTTTAGCCAAATTTTGAGGTTTACAAAGGATTCTGGGTAACAGAACCTGGTCCAAGCCACACAAGTCACCCCATCTTGGATTCCCCTAGGTCTCTAGTTTTCAGAAATGCACAGGTTTGGTAGGTTTCCCTAGGTGCCGGCTGAGCTAGAGGCCAACATCTACAGGTAGGCACTTTGCAAAAAACACCTCTGATTTCTTTCAAAAAATTGGATGCGTCCACGTTGCGCTTTGGGACGTTTCCTGTCACGGGCGCTAGGCCTACCCACACAAGTGAGGTATCATTTTTATCGGGAGACTTGGGGGAACGCTGGGTGGAAGGAAGTTTGAGGCTACTCTCAGATTCCAGAACTTTCTGCCACAGAAATGTGAGGAACATGTGTTTTTTAGCCAAATTGTGAGGTTTGCAAAGGATTCTGGGTGACAGAACCTGGTCCGAGCCACACAAGTCACCCCATCTTGGATTCCCCTAGGTCTCTAGTTTTCAGAAATGCAAAGGTTTGGTAGGTTTCCCTAGGTGCCGGCTGAGCTAGAGGCCAAAATCTACAGGTAGGCACTTTGCAAAAAACACCTCTGTTTTCTTTCAAAAATGTGGATGCGTCCACGTTGCGCTTTGGGGCGCTTCCTGTCGCGGGCGCTAGGCCTACCCACACAAGTGAGGTATACTTTTTATCGGGAGACTTGGGGGAACGCTGGGTGGAAGGAAATTTGTGGCTCCTCTCAGATTCCAGAACTTTCTGCCACAGAAATGTGAGGAACATTTGTTTTTTTAAACAAATTTTGAAGCTTGCAAAGGATTCTGGGTAACAGAACCTGGTCCGAGCCACACAAGTCAACCCATCTTGGATTCCCCTAGGTCTCTAGTTTTCAGAAATGCACAGGTTTGGTAGGTTTCCCTAGGTGCCGGCTGAGCTAGAGGCCAAAATCTACAGGTAGGCACTTTGCAAAAAACACCTCTGTTTTCTTTAAAAAAAATTGGATATGTCCTCGCTGCGCTTTGGGGCGTTTCCTGTCGCGGGCACTAGGCCTACCCACACAAGTGAGGTATCATTTTTATCGGGAGACTTGGGGGAACGCTGGGTGGAAGGAAATTTGTGGCTCCTCTCAGATTCCAGAACTTTCTGCCACAGAAATGTGAGGAACATGTGTTTTTTAGCCAAATTCTGAGGTTTGCAAAGGATTCTGGGTAACAGAACCTGGTCCGAGCCACACAAGTCACCGCATCTTGGATTGCCCAAGGTCTCTAGTTTTCAGAAATGCACAGGTTTGGTAGGTTTCCCTAGGTGCCGGCTGAGCTAGAGGCCAAAATCTACAGGTAGGCACTTTGCAAAAAACACCTCTGTTTTCTTTCAAAAATGTGGATGCGTTCACGTTGCGCTTTGGGGCGTTTCCTGTCGCGGGCGCTAGGCCTACCCACACAAGTGAGGTATAATTTTTATCGGGAGACTTGGGGGAACGCTGGGTGGAAGGAAATTTCTGGCTACTCTCAGATTCCAGAACTTTCTGCCAAAGAAATGTGAGGAACATGTGGTTTTTTAGCCAAATTTTGAGGCTTGCAAAGGATTCTGGGTAACAGAACCTGGTCCGAGCCACACAAGTCACCCCATCTTCGATTCCCCTAGGTCTCTAGTTTTCAGAAATGCACAGGTTTGGTAGGTTTCCCTAGGTGCCGGCTGAGCTAGAGGCCAAAATCTACAGGTAGGCACTTTGCAAAAAACACCTCTGTTTTCTTTCAAAAAAATTGGATATGTCCTCGTTGCGCTTTGGGGCGTTTCCTGTCACGGGCACTAGGCCTACCCACACAAGTGAGGTATCATTTTTATCGGGAGACTTGGGGCAACGCTGGGTGGAAGGAAATTTGTGGTTCCTCTCAGATTCCAGAACTTTCTGCCACAGAAATGTGAGGAACATGTGTTTTTTAGCCAAATTGTGAGGTTTGCAAAGGATTCTGGGTGACAGAACTTGGTCCGAGCCACACAAGTCACCCCATCTTGGATTCCCCTAGGTCTCTAGTTTTCAGAAATGCACAGGTTTGGTAGGTTTCCCTAGGTGCCGGCAGAGCTATAGGCCAAAATCTACAGGTAGGCACTTTTCAAAAAACAACTCTGTTTTCTTTCAAAAATTTGGATGTGTCCACGTTGCGTTTTGGGGCGTTTCCTGTCGCGGGCGCTAGGCCTACCCACACAAGTGAGGTATAATTTTTATCGGGAGACTTGGGGGAACGCTGGGTGGAAGGAAATTTCTGGCTACTCTCAGATTCCAGAACTTTCTGACACAGAAATGTGAGGAACATGTGTTTTTTTAAACAAATTTTGAGGCTTGCAAAGGATTCTGGGTAATAGAACCTGGTCCGAATCACACAAGTCACCCCATCTTGGATTCCCCTAGGTCTCTAGTTTTCAGAAATGCACAGGTTTGGTAGGTTTCCCTAGGTGCCGGCAGAGCTACAGGCCAAAATCTACAGGTAGGCACTTTGCAAAAAACAACTCTGTTTTCTTTCAAATATTTGGATGTGTTCACGTTGCGCTTTGGGGCGTTTCCTGTCGCGGGTGCTAGGCCTACCCACACAAGTGAGGTATCATTTTTATCGGGAGACTTGGGGGAACGCTGGGTGGAAGGAAATTTGTGGTTCCTCTCAGATTCCAGAACTTTCTGCCACAGAAATGTGAGGAACATGTGTTTTTTAGCCAAATTGTGAGGTTTGCAAAGGATTCTGGGTGACAGAACCTGGTCCGAGCCACACAAGTCACCCCATCTTGGATTCCCCTAGGTCTCTAGTTTTCAGAAATGCACAGGTTTGGTAGGTTTCCCTAGGTGCTGGCAGAGCTAGAGGCCAAAATCTACAGGTAGGCACTTTTCAAAAAACAACTCTGTTTTCTTTCAAAAATGTGGATGTGTCCACGTTGCGTTTTGGGGCGTTTCCTGTCGCGGGCGCTAGGCCTACCCACACAAGTGAGGTATAATTTTTATCGGGAGACTTGGGGGAACGCTGGGTGGAAGGAAATTTCTGGCTACTCTCAGATTCCAGAACTTTCTGACACAGGAATGTGAGGAAATGTGTTTTTTTAAACAAATTTTGAGGCTTGCAAAGGATTCTGGGTAACAGAACCTGGTCCGAATCACACAAGTCACCCCATCTTGGATTCCCCTAGGTCTCTAGTTTTCAGAAATGCACAGGTTTGGTAGGTTTCCCTAGGTGCCGGCAGAGCTACAGGCCAAAATCTACAGGTTGGCACTTTGCAAAAAACAACTCTATTTTCTTTCAAATATTTGGATGTGTTCACGTTGCGCTTTGGGACGTTTCCTGTCACGGGCGCTAGGCCTACCCACACAAGTGAGGTATCATTTTTATCGGGAGACTTGGGGGAACGCTGGGTGGAAGGAAATTTGTGGCTCCTCTCAGATTCCAGAACTTTCTGCCACAGAAATGTGAGGAACATGTGTTTTTTTAGCCAAATTTTGAGGTTTACAAAGGATTCTGGGTAACAGAACCTGGTCCAAGCCACACAAGTCACCCCATCTTGGATTCCCCTAGGTCTCTAGTTTTCAGAAATGCACAGGTTTGGTAGGTTTCCCTAGGTGCCGGCTGAGCTAGAGGCCAACATCTACAGGTAGGCAGTTTGCAAAAAACACCTCTGATTTCTGTAAAAAAATTGGATGCGTCCACGTTGCGCTTTGGGACGTTTCCTGTCACGGGCGCTAGGCCTACCCACACAAGTGAGGTATCATTTTTATCGGGAGACTTGGGGGAACGCTGGGTGGAAGGAAATTTGAGGCTACTCTCAGATTCCAGAACTTTCTGCCACAGAAATGTGAGGAACATGTGTTTTTTAGCCAAATTGTGAGGTTTGCAAAGGATTCTGGGCGACAGAACCTGGTCCGAGCCACACAAGTCACCCCATCTTGGATTCCCCTAGGTCTCTAGTTTTCAGAAATGCAAAGGTTTGGTAGGTTTCCCTAGGTGCCGGCTGAGCTAGAGGCCAAAATCTATAGGTAGGCACTTTGCAAAAAACACCTCTGTTTTCTTTCAAAAATTTGGATGCGTCCACGTTGCGCTTTGGGGCGCTTCCTGTCGCGGGCGCTAGGCCTACCCACACAAGTGAGGTATACTTTTTATCGGGAGACTTGGGGGAACGCTGGGTGGAAGGAAATTTCTGGCTACTCTCAGATTCCAGAACTTTCTGCCACAGAAATGTGAGGAACATGTGTTTTTTTAGCCAAATTTTGAAGCTTGCAAAGGATTCTGGGTAACAGAACCTGGTCCGAGCCACACAAGTAACCCATCTTGGATTCCCCTAGGTCTCTAGTTTTCAGAAATGCACAGGTTTGGTAGGTTTCCCTAGGTGCCGGCTGAGCTAGAGGCCAAAATCTACAGGTAGGCACTTTGCAAAAAACACCTCTGTTTTCTTTAAAAAAAATTGGATATGTCCTCGTTGCGCTTTGGGGCGTTTCCTGTCGCGGGCACTAGGCCTACCCACACAAGTGAGGTATCATTTTTATCGGGAGACTTGGGGGAACGCTGGGTGGAAGGAAATTTGTGGCTCCTCTCAGATTCCAGAACTTTCTGCCACAGAAATGTGAAGAACATGTGTTTTTTAGCCAAATTCTGAGGTTTGCAAAGGATTCTGGGTAACAGAACCTGGTCCGAGCCACACAAGTCACCGCATCTTGGATTGCCCTAGGTCTCTAGTTTTCAGAAATGCACAGGTTTGGTAGGTTTCCCTAGGTGCCGGCTGAGCTAGAGGCCAAAATCTACAGGTAGGCACTTTGCAAAAAACACCTCTGTTTTCTTTCAAAAATTTGGATGCGTCCACGTTGCGCTTTGGGGCGTTTCCTGTCGCGGGCGCTAGGCCTACCCACACAAGTGAGGTATAATTTTTATCGGGAGACTTGGGGGAACGCTGGGTGGAAGGAAATTTCTGGCTACTCTCAGATTCCAGAACTTTCTGCCAAAGAAATGTGAGGAACATGTGTTTTTTTAGCCAAATTTTGAGGCTTGCAAAGGATTCTGGGTAACAGAACCTGGTCCGAGCCACACAAGTCACCCCATCTTGGATTCCACTAGGTCTCTAGTTTTCAGAAATGCACAGGTTTGGTAGGTTTCCCTAGGTGCCGGCTGAGCTAGAGGCCAAAATCTACAGGTAGGCACTTTGCAAAAAACACCTCTGTTTTCTTTCCAAAAAATTGGATATGTCCTCGTTGCGCTTTGGGGTGTTTCCTGTCGCGGGCACTAGGCCTACCCACACAAGTGAGGTATCATTTTTATCGGGAGACATGGGGGAACGCTGGGTGGAAGGAAATTTGTGGTTCCTCTCAGATTCCAGAACTTTCTGCCACAGAAATGTGAGGAACATGTGTTTTTTAGCCAAATTGTGAGGTTTGCAAAGGATTCTGGGTGACAGAACTTGGTCTGAGCCACACAAGTCACCCCATCTTGGATTCCCCTAGGTCTCTAGTTTTCAGAAATGCACAGGTTTGGTAGGTTTCCCTAGGTGCCGGCAGAGCTATAGGCCAAAATCTACAGGTAGGCACTTTTCAAAAAACAACTCTGTTTTCTTTCAAAAATTTGGATGTGTCCACGTTGCGTTTTGGGGCGTTTCCTGTCGCGGGCGCTAGGCCTACCCACACAAGTGAGGTATAATTTTTATCGGGAGACTTGGGGTAACGCTGGGTGGAAGGAAATTTCTGGCTACTCTCAGATTCCAGAACTTTCTGACACAGAAATGTGAGGAACATGTGTTTTTTTAAACAAATTTTGAGGGTTGCAAAGGATTCTGGGTAACAGAACCTGGTCCGAATCACACAAGTCACCCCATCTTGGATTCCCCTAGGTCTCTAGTTTTCAGAAATGCACAGGTTTGGTAGGTTTCCCTAGGTGCCGGCAGAGCTACAGGCCAAAATCTACAGGTAGGCACTTTGCAAAAAACAACTCTGTTTTCTTTCAAATATTTGGATGTGTTCACGTTGCGCTTTGGGGCGTTTCCTGTCGCGGGTGCTAGGCCTACCCACACAAGTGAGGTATCATTTTTATCGGGAGACTTGGGGGAACGCTGGGTGGAAGGAAATTTGTGGCTCCTCTCAGATTCCAGAACTTTCTGCCACAGAAATGTGAGGAACATGTGTTTTTTTAGCCAAATTTTGAGGTTTACAAAGGATTCTGGGTAACAGAACCTGGTCCAAGCCACACAAGTCACCCCATCTTGGATTCCCCTAGGTCTCTAGTTTTCAGAAATGCACAGGTTTGGTAGGTTTCCCTAGGTGCCGGCTGAGCTAGAGGCCAACATCTACAGGTAGGCACTTTGCAAAAAACACCTCTGATCTCTTTCAAAAAATTGGATGCGTCCACGTTGCGCTTTGGGACGTTTCCTGTCACGGGCGCTAGGCCTACCCACACAAGTGAGGTATCATTTTTATCGGGAGACTTGGGGGAACGCTGGGTGGAAGGAAATTTGTGGCTACTCTCAGATTCCAGAACTTTCTGCCACAGAAATGTGAGGAACATGTGTTTTTTAGCCAAATTGTGAGGTTTGCAAAGGATTCTGGGCGACAGAACCTGGTCCGAGCCACACAAGTCACCCCATCTTGGATTCCCCTAGGTCTCTAGTTTTCAGAAATGCAAAGGTTTGGTAGGTTTCCCTAGGTGCCGGCTGAGCTAGAGGCCAAAATCTACAGGTAGGCACTTTGCAAAAAACACCTCTGTTTTCTTTCAAAAATTTGGATGCGTCCACGTTGCGCTTTGGGGCGTTTCCTGTCGCGGGCGCTAGGCCTACCCACACAAGTGAGGTATACTTTTTATCTGGAGACTTGGGGGAACGCTGGGTGGAAGGAAATTTCTGGCTACTCTCAGATTCCAGAACTTTCTGCCACAGAAATGTGAGGAACATGTGTTTTTTTAGCCAAATTTTGAAGCTTGCAAAGGATTCTGGGTAACAGAACCTGGTCCGAGCCACACAAGTCAACCCATCTTGGATTCCCCTAGGTCTCTAGTTTTCAGAAATGCACAGGTTTGGTAGGTTTCCCTAGGTGCCGGCTGAGATAGAGGCCAAAATCTACAGGTAGGCACTTTGCAAAAAACATCTCTGTTTTCTTTCAAAAAAATTGGATATGTCCTCGTTGCGCTTTGGGGCGTTTCCTGTTGCGGGCACTAGGCCTACCCACACAAGTGAGGTATCATTTTTATCGGGAGACTTGGGGGAACGCTGGGTGGAAGGAAATTTGTGGCTCCTCTCAGATTCCAGAACTTTCTGCCACAGAAATGTGAGGAACATGTGTTTTTTAGCCAAATTTTGAGGTTTGCAAAGGATTCTGGGTAACAGAACCTGGTCCGAGCCACACAAGTCACCCCATCTTGGATTGCCCTAGGTCTCTAGTTTTCAGAAATGCACAGGTTTGGTAGGTTTCCCTAGGTGCCGGCTGAGCTAGAGGCCAAAATCTACAGGTAGGCACTTTGCAAAAAACACCTCTGTTTTCTTTCAAAAATTTGGATGCGTCCACGTTGCGCTTTGGGGCTTTTCCTGTCGCGGGCGCTAGGCCTACCCACACAAGTGAGGTATAATTTTTATCGGGAGACGTGGGGGAACGCTGGGTGGAAGGAAATTTCTGGCTACTCTCAGATTCCAGAACTTTCTGCCAAAGAAATGTGAGGAACATGTGGTTTTTTAGCCAAATTTTGAGGCTTGCAAAGGATTCTGGGTAACAGAACCTGGTCCGAGCCACACAAGTCACCCCATCTTGGATTGCCCTAGGTCTCTAGTTTTCAGAAATGCACAGGTTTGGTAGGTTTCCCTAGGTGCCGGCTGAGCTAGAGGCCAAAATCTACAGGTAGGCACTTTGCAAAAAACACCTCTGTTTTCTTTCAAAAATTTGGATGCGTCCAC
This sequence comes from Pleurodeles waltl, assembly GCF_031143425.1. Taxonomy (NCBI): domain Eukaryota; kingdom Metazoa; phylum Chordata; class Amphibia; order Caudata; family Salamandridae; genus Pleurodeles; species Pleurodeles waltl. The sequence goes on from NW_027149907.1 coordinate 312,179, forward strand.
GTTGCGCTTTGGGGCGTTTCCTGTCGCGGGCGCTAGGCCTACCCACACAAGTGAGGTATAATTTTTATCGGGAGACGTGGGGGAACGCTGGGTGGAAGGAAATTTCTGGCTACTCTCAGATTCCAGAACTTTCTGCCAAAGAAATGTGAGGAACATGTGTTTTTTTAGCCAAATTTTGAGGCTTGCAAAGGATTCTGGGTAACAGAACCTGGTCCGAGCCACACAAGTCACCCCATCTTGGATTCCCCTAGGTCTCTAGTTTTCAGAAATGCACAGGTTTGATAGGTTTCCCTAGGTGCCGGCTCAGCTAGAGGCCAAAATCTACAGGTAGGCACTTTGCAAAAAACACCTCTGTTTTCTTTAAAAAAAATTGGATATGTCCTCGTTGCGCTTTGGGGCGTTTCCTGTCGCGGGCACTAGGCCTACCCACACAAGTGAGGTATCATTTTTATCGGGAGACTTGGGGGAACGCTGGGTGGAAGGAAATTTGTGGCTCCTCTCAGATTCCAGAACTTTCTGCCACAGAAATGTGAGGATCATGTGTTCTTTTAGCCAAATTTTGAGGTTGCAAAGGATTCTGGGTAACAGAACCTGGTCCAAGCCACACAAGTCACCCCATCTTGGATTCCCCTAGGTCTCTAGTTTTCAGAAATGCACAGGTTTGGTAGGTTTCCCTAGGTGCCGGCTGTGCTAGAGGCCAAAATCTACAGGTAGGCACTTTGCAAAAAACACCTCTGTTTTCTTTCAAAAAATTGGATGCGTCCACGTTGCGCTTTGGGACGTTTCCTGTCACGGGCGCTAGGCCTACCCACACAAGTGAGGTATAATTTTTATCGGGAGACTTGGGGAAACGCTGGGTGGAAGGAAATTTGTGGTTCCTCTCAGATTCCAGAACTTTCTGCCTCAGAAATGTGAGGAACATGTGTTTTTTAGCCAAATTGTGAGGTTTGCAAAGGATTCTGGGTGACAGAACCTGGTCCGAGCCACACAAGTCACCCCATTTTGGATTCCCCTAGGTCTCTAGTTTTCAGAAATGCACAGGTTTGGTAGGTTTCCCTAGGTGCCGGCAGAGCTAGAGGCCAAAATCTACAGGTAGGCACTTTTCAAAAAACAACTCTGTTTTCTTTCAAAAATTTGGATGTGTCCACGTTGCTCTTTGGGGCGTTTCCTGTCGCGGGCACTAGGCCTACCCACACAAGTGAGGTATAATTTTTATCGGGAGACTTGGGGGAACGCTGGGTGGAAGGAAATTTCTGGCTACTCTCAGATTCCAGAACTTTCTGACACAGAAATGTGAGGAACATGTGTTTTTTTAAACAAATTTTGAGGCTTGCAAAGGATTCTGGGTAACAGAACCTGGTCCGAATCACACAAGTCACCCCATCTTGGATTCCCCTAGGTCTCTAGTTTTCAGAAATGCACAGGTTTGGTAGGTTTCCCTAGGTGCCGGCAGAGCTACAGGCCAAAATCTACAGGTAGGCACTTTGCAAAAAACAACTCTGTTTTCTTTCAAATATTTGGATGTGTTCACGTTGCGCTTTGGGGCGTTTCCTGTCGCGGGCGCTAGGCCTACCCACACAAGTGAGGTATCATTTTTATCGGGAGACTTGGGGGAACGCTGGGTGGAAGGAAATTTGTGGCTCCTCTCAGATTCCAGAACTTTCTGCCACAGAAATGTGAGGAACATGTGTTTTTTTAGCCAAATTTTGAGGTTTACAAAGGATTCTGGGTAACAGAACCTGGTCCAAGCCACACAAGTCACCCCATCTTGGATTCCCCTAGGTCTCTAGTTTTCAGAAATGCACAGGTTTGGTACGTTTCCCTAGGTGCCGGCTGAGCTAGAGGCCAACATCTACAGGTAGGCACTTTGCAAAAAACACCTCTGATTTCCTTCAAAAAATTGGATGCGTCCACGTTGCGCTTTGGGACGTTTCCTGTCACGGGCGCTAGGCCTACCCACACAAGTGAGGTATCATTTTTATCGGGAGACTTGGGGGAACGCTGGGTGGAAGGAAATTTGTGGCTACTCTCAGATTCCAGAACTTTCTGCCACAGAAATGTGAGGAACATGTGTTTTTTAGCCAAATTGTGAGGTTTGCAAAGGATTCTGGGCGACAGAACCTGGTCCGAGCCACACAAGTCACCCCATCTTGGATTCCCCTAGGTCTCTAGTTTTCAGAAATGCACAGGTTTGGTAGGTTTCCCTAGGTGCCGGCAGAGCTAGAGGCCAAAATCTACAAGTAGGCACTTTTCAAAAAACAACTCTGTTTTCTTTCAAAAACTTGGATGTGTCCACGTTGCGCTTTGGGGCGTTTCCTGTCGCGGGCGCTAGGCCTACCCACACAAGTGAGGTATCATTTTTATCGGGAGACTTGGGGGAACGCTGGGTGGAAGGAAATTTGTGGCTCCTCTCAGATTCCAGAACTTTCTGCCACAGAAATGTGAGGAACATGTGTTTTTTTAGCCAAATTTTGAGGTTTGCAAAGGATTCTGGGTAACAGAACCTGGTCCGAGCCACACAACTCACCCCATCTTGGATTCCCCTAGGTCTCTAGTTTTCAGAAATGCACAGGTTTGGTAGGTTTCCCTATGTGCCGGCTGTGCTAGAGGCCAAAATCTACAGGTAGGCACTTTGCAAAAAACACCTCTGTTTTCTTTCAAAAAATTGGATGCGTCCACGTTGCGCTTTGGGACGTTTCCTGTCACGGGCGCTAGGCCTACCCACACAAGTGAGGTATAAATTTTATCGGGAGACTTGGGGGAACGCTGGGTGGAAGGAAATTTGTGGTTCCTCTCAGATTCCAGAACTTTCTGCCACAGAAATGTGAGGAACATGTGTTTTTTAGCCAAATTGTGAGGTTTGCAAAGGATTCTGGGTGACAGAACTTGGTCCGAGCCACACAAGTCACCCCATCTTGGATTCCCCTAGGTCTCTAGTTTTCAGAAATGCACAGGTTTGGTAGGTTTCCCTAGGTGCCGGCAGAGCTAGAGGCCAAAATCTACAGGTAGGCACTTTTCAAAAAACAACTCTGTTTTCTTTCAAAAATTTGGATGTGTCCACGTTGCGTTTTGGGGCGTTTCCTGTCGCGGGCGCTAGGCCTACCCACACAAGTGAGGTATAATTTTTATCGGGAGACTTGGGGGAACACTGGGTGGAAGGAAATTTCTGGCTACTCTCAGATTCCAGAACTTTCTGACACAGAAATGTGAGGAACATGTGTTTTTTTAAACAAATTTTGAGGCTTGCAAAGGATTCTGGGTAACAGAACCTGGTCCGAATCACACAAGTCACCCCATCTTGGATTCCCCTAGGTCTCTAGTTTTCAGAAATGCACAGGTTTGGTAGGTTTCCCTAGGTGCCGGCAGAGCTACAGGCCAAAATCTACAGGTAGCCACTTTGCAAAAAACAACTCTGTTTTCTTTCAAATATTTGGATGTGTTCACGTTGCGCTTTGGGGCGTTTCCTGTTGCGGGCGCTAGGCCTACCCACACAAGTGAGGTATCATTTTTATCGGGAGACTTGGGGGAACGCTGGGAGGAAGGAAATTTGTGGCTCCTCTCAGATTCCAGAACTTTCTGCCACAGAAATGTGAGGAACATGTGTTTTTTAGCCAAATTTTGAGGTTTACAAAGGATTCTGGGTAACAGAACCTGGTCCAAGCCACACAAGTCACCCCATCTTGGATTCCCCTAGGTCTCTAGTTTTCAGAAATGCACAGGTTTGGTAGGTTTCCCTAGGTGCCGGCTGAGCTAGAGGCCAACATCTACAGGTAGGCACTTTGCAAAAAACACCTCTGATTTCTTTCAAAAAATTGGATGCGTCAACGTTGCGCTTTGGGACGTTTCCTGTCACGGGCGCTAGGCCTACCCACACAAGTGAGGTATCATTTTTATCGGGAGACTTGGGGGAACGCTGGGTGGAAGGAAATTTGTGGCTACTCTCAGATTCCAGAACTTTCTGCCACAGAAATGTGAGGAACATGTGTTTTTTAGCCAAATTGTGAGGTTTGCAAAGGATTCTGGGCGACAGAACCTGGTCCGAGCCACACAAGTCACCCCATCTTGGATTCCCCTAGGTCTCTAGTTTTCAGAAATGCAAAGGTTTGGTAGGTTTCCCTAGGTGCCGGCTGAGCTAGAGGCCAAAATCTACAGGTAGGCACTTTGCAAAAAACACCTCTGTTTTCTTTCAAAAATTTGGATGCGTCCACGTTGCGCTTTGGGGCGTTTCCTGTCGCGGGCGCTAGGCCTACCCACACAAGTGAGGTATACTTTTTATCGGGAGACTTGGGGGAACGCTGGGTGGAAGGAAATTTCTGGCTACTCTCAGATTCCAGAACTTTCTGCCACAGAAATGTGAGGAACATGTGTTTTTTTAGCCAAATTTTTAAGCTTGCAAAGGATTCTGGGTAACAGAACCTGGTCCGAGCCACACAAGTCAACCCATCTTGGATTCCCCTAGGTCTCTAGTTTTCAGAAATGCACAGGTTTGGTAGGTTTCCCTAGGTGCCGGCTGAGCTAGAGGCCAAAATCTACAGGTAGGCACTTTGCAAAAAACACCTCTGTTTTCTTTCAAAAAAATTGGATATGTCCTCGTTGCGCTTTGGGGCGTTTCCTGTTGCGGGCACTAGGCCTACCCACACAAGTGAGGTATCATTTTTATCGGGAGACTTGGGGGAACGCTGGGTGGAAGGAAATTTGTGGCTCCTCTCAGATTCCAGAACTTTCTGCCACAGAAATGTGAGGAACATGTGTTTTTTAGCCAAATTCTGAGGTTTGCAAAGGATTCTGGGTAACAGAACCTGGTCCGAGCCACACAAGTCACCCCATCTTGGATTGCCCTAGGTCTCTAGTTTTCAGAAATGCACAGGTTTGGTAGGTTTCCCTAGGTGCCGGCTGAGCTAGAGGCCAAAATCTACGGGTAGGCACTTTGCAAAAAACACCTCTGTTTTCTTTCAAAAATTTGGATGCGTCCACGTTGCGCTTTGGGGCGTTTCCTGTCGCGGGCGCTAGGCCTACCCACACAAGTGAGGTATAATTTTTATCGGGAGACGTGGGGGAACGCAGGGTGGAAGGAAATTTCTGGCTACTCTCAGATTCCAGAACTTTCTGCCAAAGAAATGTGAGGAACATGTGGTTTTTTAGCCAAATTTTGAGGCTTGCAAAGGATTCTGGGTAACAGAACCTGGTCCGAGCCACACAAGTCACCCCATCTTGGATTCCCCTAGGTCTCTAGTTTTCAGAAATGCACAGGTTTGGTAGGTTTCCCTAGGTGCCGGCTGAGCTAGAGGCCAAAATCTACAGGTAGGCACTTTGCAAAAAACACCTCTGTTTTCTTTCAAAAAAATTGGATATGTCCTCGTTGCGCTTTGGGGCGTTTCCTGTCGCGGGCACTAGGCCTACCCACACAAGTGAGGTATCATTTTTATTGGGAGACTTGGGGGAACGCTGGGTGGAAGGAAATTTGTGGCTCCTCTCAGATTCCAGAACTTTCTGCCACAGAAATGTGAGGAACATGTGTTCTTTTAGCCAAATTTTGAGGTTTGCAAAGGATTCTGGGTAACAGAACCTGGTCCAACCCACACAAGTCACCCCATCTTGGATTCCCCTAGGTCTCTAGTTTTCAGAAATGCACAGGTTTGGTAGGTTTCCCTAGGTGCCGGATGTGCTAGAGGCCAAAATCTACAGGTAGGCACTTTGCAAAAAACACCTCTGTTTTCTTTCAAAAAATTGGATGCGTCCACGTTGCGCTTTGGGACGTTTCCTGTCACGGGCGCTAGGCCTACCCACACAAGTGAGGTATAATTTTTATCGGGAGACTTGGGGGAACGCTGGGTGGAAGGAAATTTGTGGTTCCTCTCAGATTCCAGAACTTTCTGCCTCAGAAATGTGAGGAACATGTGTTTTTTAGCCAAATTGTGAGGTTTGCAAAGGATTCTGGGTGACAGAACCTGGTCCGAGCCACACAAGTCACCCCATCTTGGATTCCCCTAGGTCTCTAGTTTTCAGAAATGCACAGGTTTGGTAGGTTTCCCTAGGTGCCGGCAGAGCTAGAGGCCAAAATCTACAGGTAGGCACTTTTCAAAAAACAACTCTGTTTTCTTTCAAAAATTTGGATGTGTCCACGTTGCGCTTTGGGGCGTTTCCTGTCGCGGGCACTAGGCCTACCCACACAAGTGAGGTATAATTTTTATCGGGAGACTTGGGGGAACGCTGGGTGGAAGGAAATTTCTGGCTACTCTCAGATTCCAGAACTTTCTGACACAGAAATGTGAGGAACATGTGTTTTTTTAAACAAATTTTGAGGCTTGCAAAGGATTCTGGGTAACAGAACCTGGTCCGAATCACACAAGTCACCCCATCTTGGATTCCCCTAGGTCTCTAGTTTTCAGAAATGCACAGGTTTGGTAGGTTTCCCTAGGTGCCGGCAGAGCTTAAGGCCAAAATCTACAGGTAGGCACTTTGCAAAAAACAACTCTGTTTTCTTTCAAATATTTGGATGTGTTCACGTTGCGCTTTGGGGCGTTTCCTGGCGCGGGTGCTAGGCCTACCCACACAAGTGAGGTATCATTTTTATCGGGAGACTTGGGGGAACGCTGGGTGGAAGGAAATTTGTGGCTCCTCTCAGATTCCAGAACTTTCTGCCACAGAAATGTGAGGAACATGTGTTCTTTTAGCCAAATTTTGAGGTTTGCAAAGGATTCTGGGTAACAGAACCTGGTCCAACCCACACAAGTCACCCCATCTTGGATTCCCCTAGGTCTCTAGTTTTCAGAAATGCACAGGTTTGGTAGGTTTCCCTAGGTGCCGGATGTGCTAGAGGCCAAAATCTACAGGTAGGCACTTTGCAAAAAACACCTCTGTTTTCTTTCAAAAAATTGGATGCGTCCACGTTGCGCTTTGGGACGTTTCCTGTCACGGGCGCTAGGCCTACCCACACAAGTGAGGTATAATTTTTATCGGGAGACTTGGGGGAACGCTGGGTGGAAGGAAATTTGTGGTTCCTCTCAGATTCCAGAACTTTCTGCCTCAGAAATGTGAGGAACATGTGTTTTTTAGCCAAATTGTGAGGTTTGCAAAGGATTCTGGGTGACAGAACCTGGTCCGAGCCACACAAGTCACCCCATCTTGGATTCCCCTAGGTCTCTAGTTTTCAGAAATGCACAGGTTTGGTAGGTTTCCCTAGGTGCCGGCAGAGCTAGAGGCCAAAATCTACAGGTAGGCACTTTTCAAAAAACAACTCTGTTTTCTTTCAAAAATTTGGATGTGTCCACGTTGCGCTTTGGGGCGTTTCCTGTCGCGGGCACTAGGCCTACCCACACAAGTGAGGTATAATTTTTATCGGGAGACTTGGGGGAACGCTGGGTGGAAGGAAATTTCTGGCTACTCTCAGATTCCAGAACTTTCTGACACAGAAATGTGAGGAACATGTGTTTTTTTAAACAAATTTTGAGGCTTGCAAAGGATTCTGGGTAACAGAACCTGGTCCGAATCACACAAGTCACCCCATCTTGGATTCCCCTAGGTCTCTAGTTTTCAGAAATGCACAGGTTTGGTAGGTTTCCCTAGGTGCCGGCAGAGCTTAAGGCCAAAATCTACAGGTAGGCACTTTGCAAAAAACAACTCTGTTTTCTTTCAAATATTTGGATGTGTTCACGTTGCGCTTTGGGGCGTTTCCTGGCGCGGGTGCTAGGCCTACCCACACAAGTGAGGTATCATTTTTATCGGGAGACTTGGGGGAACGCTGGGTGGAAGGAAATTTGTGGCTCCTCTCAGATTCCAGAACTTTCTGCCACAGAAATGTGAGGAACATGTGTTTTTTTAGCCAAATTTTGAGGTTTACATAGGATTCTGGGTAACAGAACCTGGTCCAAGCCACACAAGTCACCCCATCTTGGATTCCCCTAGGTCTCTAGTTTTCAGAAATGCACAGGTTTGGTACGTTTCCCTAGGTGCCGGCTGAGCTAGAGGCCAACATCTACAGGTAGGCACTTTGCAAAAAACACCTCTGATTTCTTTAAAAAAATTGGATGCGTCCTCGTTGCGCTTTGGGACGTTTCCTGTCACGGGCGCTAGGCCTACCCACACAAGTGAGGTATCATTTTTATCGGGAGACTTGGGGGAACGCTGGGTGGAAGGAAATTTGTGGCTACTCTCAGATTCCAGAACTTTCTGCCACAGAAATGTGAGGAACATGTGTTTTTTAGCCAAATTGTGAGGTTTGCAAAGGATTCTGGGCGACAGAACCTGGTCCGAGCCACACAAGTCACCCCATCTTGGATTCCCCTAGGTCTCTAGTTTTCAGAAATGCACAGGTTTGGTAGGTTTCCCTAGGTGCAGGCTGAGCTAGAGGCCAAAATCTACAGGAAGGCACTTTGCAAAAAACACCTCTGTTTTCTTTCAAAAAAATTGGATATGTCCTCGTTGCGCTTTGGGGCGTTTCCTGTCGCGGGCACTAGGCCTACCCACACAAGTGAGGTATCATTTTTATTGGGAGACTTGGGGGAACGCTGGGTGGAAGGAAATTTGTGGCTCCTCTCAGATTCCAGAACTTTCTGCCACAGAAATGTGAGGAACATGTGTTCTTTTAGCCAAATTTTGAGGTTTGCAAAGGATTCTGGGTAACAGAACCTGGTCCAAGCCACACAAGTCACCCCATCTTGGATTCCCCTAGGTCTCTAGTTTTCAGAAATGCACAGGTTTGGTAGGTTTCCCTAGGTGCCGGATGTGCTAGAGGCCAAAATCTACAGGTAGGCACTTTGCAAAAAACACCTCTGTTTTCTTTAAAAAAATTGGACGCGTCCACGTTGCGCTTTGGGACGTTTCCTGTCACGGGCGCTAGGCCTACCCACACAAGTGAGGTATAATTTTTATCGGGAGACTTGGGGGAACGCTGGGTGGAAGGAAATTTGTGGTTCCTCTCAGATTCCAGAACTTTCTGCCTCAGAAATGTGAGGAACATGTGTTTTTTAGCCAAATTGTGAGGTTTGCAAAGGATTCTGGGTGACAGAACCTGGTCCGAGCCACACAAGTCACCCCATCTTGGATTCCCCTTTGTCTCTAGTTTTCAGAAATGCACAGGTTTGGTAGGTTTCCCTAGGTGCCGGCAGAGCTAGAGGCCAAAATCTACAGGTAGGCACTTTTCAAAAAACAACTCTGTTTTCTTTCAAAAATTTGGATGTGTCCACGTTGCGCTTTGGGGCGTTTCCTGTCGCGGGCACTAGGCCTACCCACACAAGTGAGGTATAATTTTTATCGGGAGACTTGGGGGAACGCTGGGTGGAAGGAAATTTCTGGCTACTCTCAGATTCCAGAACTTTCTGACACAGAAATGTGAGGAACATGTGTTTTTTTAAACAAATTTTGAGGCTTGCAAAGGATTCTGGGTAACAGAACCTGGTCCGAATCACACAAGTCACCCCATCTTGGATTCCCCTAGGTCTCTAGTTTTCAGAAATGCACAGGTTTGGTAGGTTTCCCTAGGTGCCGGCAGAGCTACAGGCCAAAATCTACAGGTAGGCACTTTGCAAAAAACAACTCTGTTTTCTTTCAAATATTTGGATGTGTTCACGTTGCGCTTTGGGGCGTTTCCTGTCGCGGGTGCTAGGCCTACCCACACAAGTGAGGTATCATTTTTATCGGGAGACTTGGGGGAACGCTGGGTGGAAGGAAATTTGTGGCTCCTCTCAGATTCCAGAACTTTCTGCCACAGAAATGTGAGGAACATGTGTTTTTTAGCCAAATTTTGAGGTTTACAAAGGATTCTGGGTAACAGAACCTGGTCCAAGCCACACAAGTCACCCCATCTTGGATTCCCCTAGGTCTCTAGTTTTCAGAAATGCACAGGTTTGGTACGTTTCCCTAGGTGCCGGCTGAGCTAGAGGCCAACATCTACAGGTAGGCACTTTGCAAAAAACACCTCTGATTTCTTTTAAAAAATTGGATGCGTCCCCGTTGCGCTTTGGGACGTTTCCTGTCACGGGCGCTAGGCCTACCCACACAAGTGAGGTATCATTTTTATCGGGAGACTTGGGGGAACGCTGGGTGGAAGGAAATTTGTGGCTACTCTCAGATTCCAGAACTTTCTGCCACAGAAATGTGAGGAACATGTGTTTTTTAGCCAAATTGTGAGGTTTGCAAAGGATTCTGGGCGACAGAACCTGGTCCGAGCCACACAAGTCACCCCATCTTGGATTCCCCTAGGTCTCTAGTTTTCAGAAATGCACAGGTTTGGTAGGTTTCCCTAGGTGCCGGCAGAGCTAGAGGCCAAAATCTACAGGTAGGCACTTTTCAAAAAACAACTCTGTTTTCTTTCAAAAATTTCGATGTGTCCACGTTGCGCTTTGGGGCGTTTCCTGTCGCGGGCGCTAGGCCTACCCACACAAGTGAGGTATCATTTTTATCGGGAGACTTGGGGGAACGCTGGGTGGAAGGAAATTTGTGGCTCCTCTCAGATTCCAGAACTTTCTGCCACAGAAATGTGAGGAACATGTGTTTTTTTAGCCAAATTTTGAGGTTTGCAAAGGATTCTGGGTAACAGAACCTGGTCCGAGCCACACAACTCACCCCATCTTGGATTCCCCTAGGTCTCTAGTTTTCAGAAATGCACAGGTTTGGTAGGTTTCCCTAGGTGCCGGCTGAGCTAGAGGCCAAAATCTACAGGTAGGCACTTTGCAAAAAACACCTCTGTTTTCTTTCAAAAAATTGGATGCGTCCACGTTGCGCTTTGGGACGTTTCCTGTCACGGGCGCTAGGCCTACCCACACAAGTGAGGTATCATTTTTATCGGGAGACTTGGGGGAACGCTGGGTGGAAGGAAATTTGTGGCTCCTCTCAGATTCCAGAACTTTCTGCCACAGAAATGTGAGGAACATGTGTTTTTTAGCCAAATTTTGAGGTTTGCAAAGGATTCTGGGTAACAGAACCTGGTCCGAGCCACACAAGTCACCCCATCTTGGATTCCCCTAGGTATCTACTTTTCAGAAATGCACAGGTTTGGTAGGTTTCCCTAGGTGCCGGCAGAGCTAGAGGCCAAAATCTACAGGTAGGCACTTTGCAAAAAACAACTCTGTTTTCTTTCAAAAATTTGGATGTGTCCACGTTGCGCTTTGGGGCGTTTCCTGTCGCGGGCGCTAGGCCTACCCACACAAGTGAGGTATCATTTTTATCGGGAGACTTGGGGGAACGCTGGGTGGAAGGAAATTTCTGGCTACTCTCAGATTCCAGAATTTTCTGCCAAAGAAATGTGAGGAACATGTGGTTTTTTAGCCATATTTTGAGGCTTGCAAAGGATTCTGGGTAACAGAACCTGGTCCGAGCCACACAAGTCACCCCATCTTGGATTCCCCTAGGTCTCTAGTTTTCAGAAATGCACAGGTTTGGTAGGTTTCCCTAGGTGCCGGCTGAGCTAGAGGCCAAAATCTACAGGTAGGCACTGTGCAAAAAACACCTCTGTTTTCTTTCAAAAAAATTGGATATGTCCTCGTTTCGCTTTGGGGCGTTTCCTGTCGCGGGCGCTAGGCCTACCCACACAAGTGAGGTATCATTTTTATTGGGAGACTTGGGGGAACTCTGGGTGGAAGGACATTTGTGGCTCCTCTCAGATTCCAGAACTTTCTGCCACAGAAATGTGAGGAACATGTGTTTTTTATTCAAATATTGAGGTTTGCAAAGGATTCTGGGTAACAGAACCTGGTCCGAGCCACACAAGTCACCCCATCTTGGATTCCCCTAGGTCTCTAGTTTTCAGAAATGCACAGGTTTAGTAGGTTTAGTAGGTTAGCTAGAGGCCAAAATCTACAGGTAGGCACTTTTCAAAAAACAACTCTGTTTTCTTTCAAAAATTTGGATGTGTCCACGTTGCGCTTTGGGGCGTTTCCTGTCGCGGGCGCTAGGCCTACCCACACAAGTGAGGTATCATTTTTATTGAGAGACTTGGGGGAACGCTGGGTGGAAGGAAATTTGTGGCTCCTCTCAGATTCCAGAACTTTCTGCCACAGAAATGTGAGGAACATGTGTTTTATTAGCCAAATTTTGAGGCTTGCAAAGGATTCTGGGTAACAGAACCTGGTCCGAGCCACACAAGTCACCCCATCTTGGATTCCCCTAGGTCTCTAGTTTTCAGAAATGCACAAGTTTGGTAGGTTTCCCTAGGTTCCCGGCTGAGCTAGAGGCCAAAATCTACAGGTAGGCACTTTGCAAAAAACACCTCTGTTTTCATTCAAAAAATTGGATGTGTCCACGTTGCCATTTGGGGCGTTTTCTGTCTCGGGCGCTAGGCCTACCCACATAAGTGAGGTATCATTTTTATTGAGAGACTTGGGGGAACGCTGGGTGGAAGGAAATTTGTGGCTCCTCTCAGATTCCACAACTGTCTGCCATAGAATTGTGAGGAACATGTGTTTTTTTAGCCAAATTTTGAGGTTTGCAAAGGATTCTGGGTAACAGAACCTGGTCCGAGCCACACGAGTCACCGCATCT